>NC_136794.1:35600782-35685782 GCF_951216825.1 Electrona antarctica | reverse complement strand
GCGATTTACAGTAAGCAAGAATAATGCATGGTAATACATCAAATAAATAGAAATAGTCATCAAGGATAAGCAAACTATAACCTAGAACCTTGTTGTTTCAGTGAACATTCAGTATATGGGCCTACTGTAGCAGAAATGGCACAGACCTAGGGCTCTATTTCCGTCCATGCTAAACCCCTTATCCCTAAACTACTTCGCCGTTTTACTATTTAGAAAAACATTTTTGAATCGTTAAAATAGCCAATTTACATCGACACGTTGTGAGCTTGTAGATTCTAGATTGATAACCATTCAAAAATGTAAGTATTTTAGGGATAAGGGGTTTGAATGGATGGAAATATACAAAATAGAGCCCCTAAAGTCCTGTTGAATCCGTACACTGTGTACTGTTCATATTGCTGTGTACTTCTAGTACACAGCCCAGCTTGATGCCTATGGAAGCCATTCCCTCATCCCAAGACACTTGACAAACCTTGGCAAGTTTATAGTAGCCAAACTCGCACCACAAATCTAAATCAATAAATAAAGAAGACTTTCTTTTTATTTATTTACTTGGTCACACAAACACTTGTCATGCTTTAAACAACCGTTATTATTATTTTCCCCAAGATTTAAATCAGACACAGCTGGGGAGAAACACCTATATGTATTATGTAGTGGAAAGGAAACATGTTTTTTCATATATATTTGAAGGAAGCATGAGTTCAGTTCGGAACTGATCTCCCCAGGTTGGCAGAGGAAGTGTAGCGCCCAGGATTACATGAGACAATTGACACTGGGTGAAAACAAATGGATTACAAAATGGGTGGGATTAAAACAAATTATAATAATAATACAAATATATATATTTATGTATTTTTAGGAAAAGAAAATGGGAACAGTTTTACTTGTGTCGTGTCCCATGAAAATTGGTCTGTGAACCACAAATGGGTCCCAACCCACTGTTTGGGAAACAGTGATGTTGACTGTGTAGTCTACTTCTTCCATGACTATCATACTTTACTGGTCTATTATGTACAATAAATCACTGCACATACAAGAGCACTATAAAAGGCAACAGCAGTGTCACATAAGGTCAAGAGACAGAAATAGTGTCTACCCTCGGGCTGTCAGTGCGACCTGAACAAGCCAGGCCAAACTGCTGGTCAAAGGTCTCTCATCTGTAAACAGCACTTTGCTCACAAACCATGCAGAGCACACAGTTTGTAATTATTTGCATATTTGGGCCTCCCTAGTCCCTGCACATATTGTCCTTTTCACTACATGCATACTATATATAACATTGCTGTCGGGTGCATATGAACCTTGTATGTCGAAAAGCGTACCTTTTAGGAAATGTAAAAGAGAACGTTTGTGTTCCAATGGATCCAATGTATTTATTGTTTAGCCACATAAGCTCTTGTTAATACTTTTCATTGGTTTGGAACACCTATAGACATACTTTTTGTCAATCTGGTGTCCCCATTTTTGGGCATGCAGATACGCTCAGACCTCGTCGCATCACGATGCATTGTGAACTTGTACAAAGTATAAAATAGTTGCATTAAATTAAGTAAAAATACAAAAAACTAAAGAATGACATATGGAGATAAAAGGTTTTCACCCAACGATGATAATAATTATGTACTTTTGTTCAATCTCTTTATGTTGCAAAAGTTTTTACTTGTTTACTTTTTCGAACTTTGTTTTTTTAACTTGTTGACTGTTAGCACAGCCTGCAGAGCATGTCAATTCATCATTTCTCTGCACAAACATGTATGATTGAGTGACAAATATAAAACCTCTGAATCTTTTGGGACAGGCTCGCTGGCTCGAAGACATAGTATAGGGACACTCAACAGATTGCCAATACACTGACAGTTGGAAGTACCCTCCAAAGTTGTGGGGACATGAAAGGTTTTCACACACCAGGAGCATTTATTTTGTGTGATTCTTTTACATTGATTTTGTTTGTGTTATGACTTATGAATACAGCCACAGGACGCATTACGTGGCAATAAAGCAAAACATTATTATTATCGTTCTTTTAAACAAGGATCTTTCCACTACAAATATGTAAAAGCAACCTGTTATCACTGAGGCTGCGGCATAACCAAAATAATTGTTTGATGTGATAAAAAATAATAATACTATATTACACATCCAGCAGAAATGCTCATATTTTATGAAATCACATTACCCTACATGTAAAAGTCCAACACCCCTCTCCACCACCACCACGATCCCACCCAAAAATAAATTAATACATAAATAAAATAAAAATACGATTGAGTTTTTCCATTGTTCCGTTTTGCAGCACTGTGGCAAGCTACAGTCAGTACTTGGTCGACAAAAAGGGACATTTAAATATCAATCTGGCAAAACCCCTTCTCAGTCAGAAAGTTTGGGATTTTCTTTTTTTTTATTATGCTCAAGAATCCAAGAACATTCTACCACTGTGTATTAACCTGCATTTGGAACATACATATAAACTGGGACAAAAAACAGGGACAGATACGGAGCCAAAAGTGAAATTACCCCCAAGCTGCGCTGCTGCACATCACAGAGAAAACACTGAGGAGCGTCTCTCTGGTGGCTCTTTGAGTCGCTATCCTCTCACAGCACAGACACAGACAGAGCCAGCAGTACCACTACCACACTTCGTCTACCAGGGGAGACTAAAGAATGCACTGCAATATTAGTGCATTCCAACCGGGAAAGTACAATGTGTCTCTTTGGACGTCAACCACTTTAACCATTGTTTTATACTTTGGCTAGTTAAAAATAGCAGATCTAAAATATCATAATGCACCACTTTGTGCCGCTCTATCAGCTTGTAGATGTGCTATTTTGGAGAAATCATGGAAAGCAAATCTTTGAATATATATATATACGGCCTCCTATATATATTTTTTACTTAATTTGGAAAAGGCAATCACACTTTATTTTGTACACAAGCTATTAGGATTTAGAAGACATTTGTAGAATCGGCCTAACGTCTTAATGGGTTAACTGCATGGGCCTAATTATAACCATATCTCTAATAGTTTAGTTGTATAGCAGGTTTCCACGTACAGTCACCACGTTGTTTCTTGTTGTATGAATGTGTTTATTATTGATTTTATATTTCTGCATGTATACGACCATTCATTTACAAAAGAAAAAAAAACAATACAAATCTGAAACAAGGTTTCTACCAGATTAATGATCAGTTCTATCTATCTATCTCCTTTTATTTACTGGCTTATTTACAGTTTTCCTCTTGTTTTAGCATAGAAGTGTATATTTGTAGGCCTATGTCTTTAAATGTGCTGATGAATTGAAAATGGGTGACCCTGATGTAAATTAGTCTTAAGGTGTCTACACAGCTGCTGCGTTTTTCGGATTTTTACTGCCGTTTTTCAAAAAAGAAACGCGTTCAGTCTGCAAGAACCTTTAGTGCTTTTTCTGGTTTTATCCTCTTAGCAGATTTTGTATTGACCTGTACTTTTTTGTTTACAATACAATTTTCAATCAATCAATCAATCAAACCGAAATGTCAGATCTACAAGAATAACACTAAGCTATATTTGCACCAATCGTCAAACAACAAAGTCATAATGTATGGCTTAAGTGGTTCATGCTCAACTCTGTAAAAACTGGGCCCGTATCCTGCCAATGTTACAGTGTTGTGTAGTAGACTCACCTCTCTCCCTCCTCTTCTCCCCTGGCCAAGCAGCCCCTTTCTAAAACACGGCCATTCCGTTCCCGTGTAATTGATAGCAGCATAGCCATTTACAGCATTCAAGAGCAGCTGCCAATTACGCTGTCTGTCACTCGCCTGAACCCTAATGAGAAATTACACCCTTTAATCACAGTAAATGTTGATACTAATGGCGAGCTATACCTGCCAGCACCACGGCACGCACAGACCTCAATGAATACTGATGTCTACGCTGTGCTCAGTAGTACGACGGTGCAGTCGTGCCCGAAACAGCCGGCCTACAAGCTCAGGACACGACGCATCGGCGTTGCATTCTGAGCTTGTAGGTCTGCTGTTTTCGGCCAACAACACCGTCGCACGCCATGTATAAATCTGGCTTTAATCAGCTGCTATAGCGAACAGGAATAGCAAACACGGCCAATCTGTGTTTGCAGCAGGCCACAGCTACAGTACGTGTCAAATGTTGCTACCGGTTAATTCTTTGCCAGACAACTTGCCAGATAACTATAACAGTGGATGTCTCTAACTGATCGCTCACCATTGTGGCAGCAACACAAGGGTTTCATTGTACTGTGGGCCAGTTCATTAAATTTGGGAAACTGGACAGAGCGTTGCCAGGCTTTTAGAACAGACAAAACAGAGAATTCACTCACTTTGGTCTGCATTTTCCAATTTTCTTTTCCCACTGGTGTCTGTAAAATGTTAAATTAGTATTCCCCCTTTTCCTATACCCTGTTAAGTTATGATACCAATAAGTTGATTCATTTTCCTCAAACTTCAAAATAGGCGATACACGTATCTGTCTGTCTGTCTGTCTGTCTGTCTGTCTGTCTGTCTGTCTGTCTGTCTGTCTGTCTGTCTGTCTGTCTGGTGATATATAGTTAGATATATACAGAAAAGATGTATATAGGCTACAGCAAATGATTAGTATCACCAACAATCTAAAAGCACATACTGTAGAGAGTTAGAGACGAAAAGCAGGCCCAGAGTATAGTTCATTTCTTTCAATTTGAACTTTTAGTTTGCTGATGTGAGCTAAGAACAAACTATTCCCATAGTTTAACTTGAGTACATTTGTGACATATGGATAATGGATATAGAAGTTGCTTGCACAATGTAGAAGTTACAGTGTGATCCCCATGCAACTCCCATGACTGCTATATAGCTCGCAGTCCATATAGCTTTGTTGATATGAGCTAAAAAGGAAACAGTCTCAAACCTCGGGCTGATAATGACCCTTCAAATTATTTGCACAGAGCGGCACCAAAATGGATGTTTGCCTGCGGGGACCTACGGCTATCATTGTGAGCGAGCGAAGAGGGCTCACGGTGTCATTTCTTCATTATAACCGTGGAGCCACTTGTGTTCGCAGCCCATTCACATCGTGTCCCCCCGGTAGAGCGAGCGCGCTGTAGGCGAGGCACGGCACCGCACGGTTCCGTTACCCTCATCATCACACACAATATCACCCTACGCTTTCAAATCCATCAGACGAGTCCCCTTTGGGCACCATCTCAGCCTGTCACCTCGCGTCTCGCACACTGCATGCTGGAGCCCCGCTTCTCCTAAACGAAGACAGGTAATATCAACTGTCCCTCTGTTGCACAATGATTCGGAGACAAGACAAGACCCATATAGGGGCCAGTTAATATACATTGCATGAGCCCGCCGGGGACTCTGATGTGTAGCAGCAGGCGCAGAGGAAGCAGGAACGCAGGGACTTAAACTGGAACCGACGGTTATAGACGCCCAACACACCAGTGGGATGATGGGAAAAGATTGCACGGTTTCTCGAGGTATTGAAGAGATAAATATAACAGGTGCTACTGTATAGTTTAGATAGGGAAATGAGCTTCTCGATATATTGCTCATACGGTATAGTGCCATTTGAGAAGGGCTTCATCACCTTGGCCTGATCAAAGGTAATAACCAAATAATAGTTTGGGGGCCCAAGGTCAATCTTGAGAGACCCCTGAAAATAAACATTAGAAAAACTATTCTATTCAATTTCCAAAAGGATATGTGTTCTGTATATGCCCATCTGATAGATTGTACAATACATCCCTACGGTATGTAGTTCAATAATTGAACAATGGCTCATACATCATTCTAATCCTGTCAGTCCAGTTGTAGGCCAGGCCAGACTTGAAATCTTCTGTTTCATTCATATACTGATGATACTGTATGATATACTAAAACCTCACATGTACTGTATGTGTCGCAGTGCCACAGTGTGGATTCTCCAGGGAGCTGAGCACATACAGTAGTCTTTGTAACTGAGTCATTTCTACGCGCTAACCGCCATGTGCCTCTAATACAGCTACTGTAACACAAATTACCTCTAAACAGCATGTATAATGCTGTTGCTAAACGTATACAAGCCAAGTAATGCTTGTCCAATTCCAAGCTCTGTTTTATTGATTCCACTGCAGGGCATTGTCCTGTGTCAACTCTCTGATCAATCTCTCTCCTTCTCTATCTCTATCTCTATCTCTATCTCTATCTCTATCTCGCACGCACGCATGCACGCACGCACGCACGCACGCACGCACGCACGCACGCACGCACGCACGCACACACACACACACACACACACACACACATGCACACGCATGCAAGTGTCTGGTGAACTAGTTGTAAAGACGTCCCATCAATTCCATTCAAGTCTGTGCCACAAAGGCTCCGGTCTGCTTTGTGAAAACACTTGACTGCTTTGGGCACATACACAGTATAGCTTTAGCAAACTCATTTCCACTCATAGAAACAACTTACTAGGCCTGGGCGACAACAGGCTGTGCTGGCTCATAGTCAATCTGGTTTTTGTACACAGCTGTGGATGAGCAGATTTACTGTGGCATGCTGAAGCAAAGCAACACTCCACATCTCATTCCAATGTGCCTATCTGTCTAAGACTAAAGCCATTCGGCTCAGGCTTTGCGTGCACACACACCCGCACACACATGGACGCACACGCAGGCATGCACACACAGAGGTGATGGTGAGGAGGATGATTTGACATTCTGGTTTGTTTTTATGCTACAGTGCTGTGCTGTATAAAGTCAATTTGATTTGTTTACACAAGCCTGGTCTAGCCAATAAAAGTGAGAAAAGCAGGAATGGAGAGCTAGGGGTGACACAAACCAGGAGCCCAGGGGCTCTAAACAGAATGTGATGGGGGAGAGAGAGAGAGAGAGAGAGAGAGAGAGAGAGAGAGAGAGAGAGAGAGAGAGAGAGAGAGAGAGAGAGAGAGAGAGAGAGAGAGAGAGAGAGAGAGAGAGAGAGGGAGGGAGGGAGGGGGGGGGGGAGGGGGGAGGGGGAGGGGGAGAGGGAGAGGGAGAGGGGGAAGACAGACAGACAGACAGACAGACAGACAGAAGTTAAGTACTTTTCCAGACTACACTCTGTGTGACTTTCAGATGGATCATCCACACCGGCCATGTGTTCCAACTGTTTAATTCCAAGAATGAAATATGCTCTGTGCAACGGGGTTTCAGAAAGTCATCCCTGGTTCCAGACTGGCATATTCCTGTCCAGGTTAATTTCCCCATAGCTCTGTTTGATTGGCTCAGCAGAAGATTTGAACCAGAAACTGTTCCAATCTGCTACCAAACCAATCAAACAGAGCAATATGGGAAAATTAACTGAAACGGTTAGGCTATGCCACCTTCTGAAAAACCTGGAACTAGGCTTAATGCACATGCAGGTGTAAGCCTAGTTCCAGGCCTGTAGACGTAGACATAAAACTAGTGTTAACTAATCATAACAAGTGGTTCTAATTTTGAAGAGGAAGAGGAAGAATGTGATTCCCAATGTGAAAGTTGTTATGATGCGGCTGCTGTTCAGAGCACCAAATCCAAATAAAGAAGAACCCACTTGGATTAAACACACGCTTTTAGCCAAAGTTAATTCATTCACGATATCTGTCACTTAAACAATGTACACACTTTGGAATTACGTTAAACATGGAACCTCTGCGGCATTAGGTAAGTAGTTTTATCTGTCTCATGCTGCATGGCTAAAGTAACGTTGTGGTAGAGTAGAGACGTCTGCCCGCAGTATGCACCAAGCAACATCTCCAGGTGTTCCTCTAACCCCAAAAGGTTTATGTGCACCCCTGGACACAGACCACTTGAAACCTTTTCTGCCTGCCATTGTGTTTGCATTGAATGTCAATTCTAAAGCTTTGGTATTCCTGTAAAAGTTAAATGTCACTTCTAAAGGAGGTGTTCCCGGAACAAACGCCTGCACCCATTAAAGAATATTCATGCAACGAGGTATTTCGAAAATGAACCAACTGAGCTTGTAGATCGGCTATTTGATAAAAGATATTTAGGGCCTACTTGATTGAATTGTTTATTAAACATGAAAGCAACATTACAGTCAAACACTTATTCCAAAATTGATAGCACCAAAAAAATGTCCTTGCGGTCTTGTTTCCATTTTGGCCCTATATATGCAATCAATTCAGCGCTCTGAGGTCTCCGGTCAATAGGGTTTAAGCGGTTAATTGTCACCACTTATATCAAATGATTAAAATCGCTGTGTGCCAATCTATATAAAAAAAGAATGTTTACTTGCTTGCTTGAGGCCCCCAGTGGCCTAATCAGCCTCAGTTGGCTTCTGCCTCAGGCCGACTCTGGCACAAACAAAGCATACAATGAGACAATCATGTATTGAACAAAACAGTGCAGTATAAGTGAATAGTCTTTTTTGGAAAGGCCACCCTGAATAATTAAATAGTTCGGTATTAATAATTCACAAACCTGTGCCAAATCCGCTCTGTAAAAGTGTTTTCCAATATCACTATGACTGCTAAGTTAAATAAAGGTTAAACAACAAAATAAAAAAGTCAATGTCATGTTTTGTTCCTGCATTTTCAGTGAAAAATAGGGCCTTACAATTCTTAGCTCAAGCATGGGAAGCATGTTGTGGATCGTGCGCTAATTTAAGAACACAAAAAATCAATGCTTTCAAATTGGTGTAGCGTGAGTATTTTCAGAACACAAACATTCTGCAGAAGTGAAGCTAAAGCAGAGCTGATTCAGACGACAAGGCAAGGGAATTGAATTGGCAAGTTTATTTGTGTAGCCAATTTCATCAACAAGGCGATTCAAAGTGTTAAAATATAAAATATTAAGACATTAATATACATTAAGGCAAAAAGAAGAATTATAAATCACACCCGTGTGAAGTGAGGGTGCTCTTTTCATCATACACAGGCCCAGATTATCAATGGAACTCGTAGCTTGCAGGGCCCTGTCCGAGACTATTTCAAATATACAGTAGGTACAGCTGTTGCTTCCGTCAAAACCGTATTCATACATCACCGATTTCAATGTAACGCAATCGCTAGTGCCTTGCATGGTTTCTGCCACCATCGGTGTATGAATGTGTGTGTGAATGGGTGAATTGATGCACAATCTATGTAAAGCGCCTTGGATAAAGGCGCTATATAAATGCACCATTTACCATTTACAATAACCCCCTCTAGTGTTTTTGGTCGTCCAACAGTTTCCTAACCACTCAACAAAAATAGCAGATCCAGCATCAGGGAGCAGCCATATAACTATAGGAGCAGCAGTGACAGTGCACTGAACGCACGTGCGTTCATTTACTGGGCGCGTGGACGCAAAAAGTGTCGTTCTTGATTGTGTTGCGCACGTGCATGCACGGGGCCTATGATTTGGTGTAGCTTCAGGGAACTCGGATGGGTTGATTATGCACTGATCATCTCATTCTGGCCAATCACAATTTGCATCACACTTTTTACACACTTTTGTCTTCAATTTTTGGGTTGTTTACACAGACTATAAACTGGACATAGGAGCGGCAGGCGCCCCTCAAAACATAAGATTGCATTTGCTGGTGCTACAGCGTTCTACAGGTGGACGATGGATACCAACAAACTCGCCTCAAAACACACAGTTGCGTACACCGGTGGACCTGCTCAGGCTGGTGTTCCTAAACATAACCTACATAAATTGTGCTTAAACGGTTAAACCTAAACTTATTCCTAACCTTAACATTAGCAATACGGTGACAAAAGCTAACCCTTACTTAGCTAACTTTTCCCCAGTAAAACTATGCCTAACACTGAACTTATTTCTAACCTTATTCTCAGTAAAACAAAAATAAAAGAACCGCCCCACTGAGCGGTCGTCATGAGGTTGGCGGAGCGCCAAGCTTGTTTTAAGGCGAACATTCCGGATACTGCCGGGCGCCGCGCCCATCTAGTGGTGTTTTTCTTTCTTTTTTCATTCACTCAGGCTTTTTCGGGTTTTTGGGCCCAACATTATGGTAATTGTTAGGGTCGGAGTGAACCTCAGTACCGACCCAGTTAGGGTAGTTTAGGGCCGGGCCAAAATATTAAGGCCCAATGTGAACTCTTTGGTATTTTAAGGACTGTCGATGTTTATCATTTTTCCCGATCCTTGTCTTGTGATTCAGTGTGATCAGTTGTGTGTTAGTCATTGCAGGAGTTACTGTTTGTTTGTACATTTTCCTCGATTTGGGAAAGGGTCACGACTCACGAGTATAGTGACTCGTGACTCGAGTGGACTCGGTGGGGGAGGAGTCCTGAGTCCCTTGGTCAGAGACCGAGTCAAGACCGAGTCAAATAATGTGCGAAACCGAGACACAACCGAGAAAATGTTAATGTGGACTCGAGACCGAGACCGGAGTCGAGTACTACAGTATGATAATGTCCAGTGAGATATGTCCTATAGTGTATGTTCCTGCAAGAAGAGGCTCCTTGCAGAGAGACAAGGAACCATTAGGACACACAGTAATGCAGAGGTTCTCAAAGTGGGAGAAACATCTCTTCAAGCTCTCTACACTCTCTTAGAGGCTGCTAGCAGTGACAGGAAACTACATGGATGTGAGGGGCAAAATTGGGAATTTTGCTAAATTAATCAATACCTACATTGGGAGAAAACGGTTATCAAAAATATATTGTACACTATTATGTTACTGCAGTGTAAAGCTTGCAGTCCTCTTCTGTATCCCTCACTTTATGAATATGCAATGTAAGCTCTCCTTAAACGGAGTGTTTACCGCACTGCTCAAATGTCAGCTTAACGTCTCTAATTTGCTTCCTGCCTGCCGCCCCCTCCCCCTCCCCCCCCCAGTAAATCCCCAGTGTATTGTTCACATATTTTTTCTTCACAGCCGGAATAAGCCATGAATTCTCCGGGGTATAAATTCTCCTTATCCGTCTACAATCAAAACCCGAGTCGATGGCATCGTCAGATGGCATCGACTCTCTCTCTCTCTCTCTCTCTCTCTCTCTCTCTCTCTCTCTCTCTCTCTCGCACGCACGCACGCACAAATGCTCACAAATATTTGCACGCATGTAATCATGTAAATGTACCCATTAACATGAACACACATTATGCGAATTACCCTACCCTCCACCTCCCAACCCCTTCTCATCCCAGCCTACATGTCACATACAGTAGCCAGGCAGGTGTGTAGGACTGGGCTTTATTTTCAAAGTTTTGCCTCAATTATGAGAGCATTTCAATGTAATTTTTGTACGCCAGCCACCATTGTACAACAAACTATACAGGGCTTAATGAGTGGTTAATCAGACTAATCGATTTAGTCATAAAAACACAATCTTTTAGAGCGTTTTGTGTCTGATATAAGAACTAGATTAAGTCTGTTATTGGTTCGATATTTTTTTCGGGTACATTTCCCAGCCCTAGATTTTTTGACTGAAGGACACCCTAACACTGGAGCCAATCCTCTGGGATGGGACGAGTTCGCCGCGGACGCTGTGTCACCTGTGTCAGCGAGCGGAGCGGCACGGCACGCAGCCTCCAGCTCTGTGCGATTGATTTCCAGACAACGCTCAAGCGGCCGGCTGTGAAGGATGACCTGTCAGCGCCACTCAGGAGACCACGTCTGTCCGTCCGTCCCAGCCAGGCGGAGGAGGTGTGTCGCGCAGGGGAGACTGAAGCGTGAGGCCGCAGGTAGACGGACACAGGAGACCCACAACCCGGGGACACTACGCTTTATTAATAGCCACAGGTCAATGAGACGCCTGCTAACAGGACACTTATAAAGATGGATCAGTGCCGGGATGTTTGTACTTTTTCTGTTTTGAATGTGTCTATGGAGTTAACATTACTCTAATTACTCTAATAGACCCCCTCCCCTTACCCCTCCCCCATTATTGTACAACACACAGCTGTGGGCGAGGCTTAAGTTCAGGTGGGTGGTGCCAAGGTGAAAACCAGATATACTTAATGAACTGGTGGGTGTGGCCACATAAAAACATAATTGTAATACTTTCTTTACACTTTTTTGAAAATAATCTTCCTCCTAGTATAATCATAGTACCTGATGATCATGTGTTTTTGTGTGTGTGTGTGTAGGTGGTCTCTCTCTCCACTCTTCCATCGAGACAGTTAGGACCCTCGTGTTGGTATAGGACGCCAACTGGTCGGTCGACAAGTAGTAGCCTGGTGCCTGAAGCTCATGAGCACAACACGGTGTCCCCTGGTTGAGGTGGGATTCAGAGCGGTGTCCCATTATGCTGGAGATGTGTTTTTTTTTTGTGGCTTTCGCCTTTATTTTGTATTTTTATGGAGGGACAGATTAGGCTGACAGGAAATGGGGAGAGAGATGGGGGGTTGACATGCAGTAAAGGCCGTCGGGATCGGGAGTCGAACCCGCGGCACACTGCCAGGCTGGATTACCAGCCAAGGTGCCTGGACCGCTGAGCCACGGCCCAGGCCTTTGTAACACTTTTTAAACGTGTCACAGTGTTTAGATTATAAACAGAAGAGCATGTTTAAATGCCATGATTGCAGGCTAGTCCTGTCCGCCTGGTTCTGTGTTCTGTCGCTGCATGGGACGGTGGAAGGTTTCAACAGCAGGCTGGCATCGCCAGGGTGTGATGCCTGATCTGCATGTGTACAAGGGGACAGGCAACGCGGTCCACCCCCCACCACCCCCCTCCCCGGACAGTGAGGAAAACAGAGGTGTTAAGGTGCAATCAGGTCCAATTCCTCATGGGGGCAGTCGATCGGGTGTGTGTGTGTGTGTGTGTGTGTGTGTGTGTGTGTGTGTGTGTGTGTGTGTGTGTGTGTGTGTGTGTGTGTGTGTGTGTGTGTGTGTATGTGTGTGTGTGTGTGTGCGTGTGTGTGTGAATGAAATTGCAGGCAATCGGTAAATTGGCACTCGCCCAAATTCAACACCTATTCTCGAATATCCATTTGCCACAGAACACCCTTACAGAACTGAATAACATGGCAGTGCGCTTGGTGAGGGGCTGGTTCTGTCTCAATACTCACTCCACCCGTGCCATGCTGTTTCAGCCCATCAGAGATGGTAGTCTGGGTGTACCGAATATTGAATGGGTACACCGCCACCAGAACCAGTCACCTTATAAATATGCTCAATAGCGACGATCCCACACGGTCAGGGAAATGGCTCACGAGTCGCGAGTCACTCATTCAACACTAGCCCATGTGCCCTCTCCCTACGCTCTCGGAGCTACAGAATGAGCGTAGGGAGAGGGCACATATGGGGCTAATTCAACACATGCAGCGACGACGTAGCACCCGTGCTGGAGAATGAGACGCAGTTCCTTGGATTCAAGACTAAGGCGAATGGTAAATGGGACATTAAAGCCACTGGATTCGGTGTGAGGTCCGATTGGATGGATCTTAATGATCTATGCCAGCGATCAGGATTACAGTTGTAGTGGGTGGCGCCTGATACAACAACTGCTGCGCTCAACAACAGCATCATCACAGATCCGCGTGTCCGTGCATGTGCGACCTACGAGCAGGACGGTATGCACCATGAACTGTCAATCAAATCCACAACCGCAAGAGCCACCATTCTAGGAATGAAGCGATCACAAAGTGCACAACACTGGACCAGTCTGAGGCTGCACAGAAAACTGGCTCTTCTTCCCTTTGCAAACCACTCATTATCACACTCTGTACTGTCAAATAACACCATAGGTGAGGACATTCTTATTTTCACTATTAAAGCCTGTTTACAGGTGTTGCCGACCAAGTTCAACTTGGCAACCTGGTACCCATCAGCACACGACCCACACTGCATCCATGACAAAGAAACAGGCGCATACATCTTAAATAGTTGCAGAGGTCCCGATACACTTTTTTCGCTTCCGATCCGATCCCGGTACCTCATTTTCTATGTTAGCCGATACCGATACCAAATACTGATACCAGTGTCATGATCTCATGTTTTGTTTATAGCTATCTAGCTATATATCTCGTGTTGTTTATAGCAGACTCCTCACTCAAATGTGCACTTGCAGTTTGGGCAACTCCAAAGCAAACTCCACATGTCCCAACATTTGATTTACCTGCCATAGTGTCAACCCCTTACCCCTTTTCGGCACAAACAAGGGACTAAATTATTTTCGCTCCTATGCCACCAAAATGTGGAACGCCCTACCAACAGTCATTAAGACATTGTCTCAGACAAGATCAGAGGAGTACAGCACAGGACAACAAGAATGTATAAACACAGCACTGTAAAACTAGACTGGTTTGATCACAATGACACTACAAGATATTCCAAATACCCCAGATATTGTGTTCATTAATTAATGAAATTAGAATGCTCAGGGGTCTGCAATTGGGTGGATTGCAAAAGACAAGTTGGCTAAATACTGTTCTGTCTCAGCTATTATGGGCAGTCTGTCTATCTGGAGAAGGCGTTGTTTCAGTAGTGTCAAGTAATAGTATGTCAAGCATGGGAGCAGTGCATGTTCGCCAACCTTAATGCATGTTCGGACTAACGGGACTTCGGTTCTATGGGCAGTTCCCATGGCATCTTTTTGCTATCTTTTTTGTGTGCAACAGTTGTATTTGGTTGGACCATATTATGTAACCTTCTTTTGATCAGTGTTTGGTCTATTGTATTGCGCCTCTTGTGCAGATCCAAATAAAATAATTCAAAAGTGTGTGTGTGTGTGTGTGTGTGTGTGTGTGTGTGTGTGTGTGTGTGTGTGTGTGTGTGTGTGTGTGTGTGTGTGTGTGTGTGTGTGTGTGTGTGTGTGTGTGTGTGCTTGCATGCATGTGTCTGGGGATATTGAAGTTGACTGTGTTTTGGTCAAGAACAAGTAGTGCTAATCATATATATACAGTGAGAATCTGTGGTGCAAAACTGGGTCTATTGTGAGATGAATCAGCATTATTGTGTGCATGCGTGCGTCTGTGTGTGAAAGAGTTTTTGAATACACAAACTAACCGAGTTACTTTTTGTGGCAGGCAATTGGTGCGTGAAATAATGAAATATGCAGATGAATCAATGAGAGTCACGCAGGGCTGATTTGTTGCACCGCATCAGGCGGTAACGATCTTCCACAGAAACATTTTCCTCACTGTATTGCTTGTAGAAGCATTTGTATTAAGCTGATGAGGGATTATATGGGCCGATAATCAATACGTTTTAACGTTTATGATGGATGTCGGTGCACACTAAAGTCCTCTGCGAATTCTTCCTGAGAGGAACGGTCCATTTGGTTTATTTGCACAGTTAAATTAGCCCTCTGGGATTTGCCTTTGTCTCCAGCGAGAAGTGATTTACAGCGTCTTTTACCAGAAATTGTGCCAGATTATCACCATCATCAAAATGACCAAATGGAATAATCTTCAATTAGCTGTTAACATGTTCTTGTCAACTTTCAGACTTAAAAATACGTTTTTCACACATTTAGAAGAACATCAACTCTCATCACACCAACTCTCCATCACACAGCACGAAAACGTGCTGTGTGATGGAGAGTTGGTAACCAATGGACCTTTATAGATCTTTAACTCTCGAGCATAAAATGAAACCAAATGGACCCTTACGGGTCCACTTTCATTTTACACTCTCAAGAGCTTTTTGATTGATTGATTGAAATATTTATTAACAGTTTGCAGAATTACAGTACATTTCAAGCACAAACTCAATACAAAGGCTGTTAACTGTGAGTGGACGACCCAATTAAGCATTACACTTGTTTCCAATAGGGTCCACCATGTTCAATTCATCAAAAACATTTAGAGACGTACAGATAGACACTTCTATATAGACAAAGAACAGAACAGGAATTCATCATAATGGAGGTAAAAAGGGAAAAGAAACATAAACAGTGAGGGAAAAAAAGGGGTGGGCGGTGGGGGGGATTCACGTTCAGCTCCGTTCATTTGTTTGTTTTCCTTGGAGGAGCTGCGTTGGGTCCCCAAGTCGGCTCCGTGGCCGTACCTTGAGTTGGCTGTGTGGCCGTGACAGTCTCTTGTGTTGTCCTTGCGTTGGGTCCCCAAGTCGGCTCAGTGGCCATACCTTGAGTTGGCTGTGTGGCCGCGACCGTCTCTTGTGTTGTCCTTGCGTCCGTGTTTGAGGGATTCCGATTTTACAGGGGCCAGTTTCGAATTGCAGCCATCCGTAGGTGCCCTTTGAGAGCGGTTTTGAAGGAGTCAAGGGATTTGCATGTCTTAATGACTGTTGGTAGGGCGTTCCACATTTTGGTGGCATAGGAGCGAAAATAATTTAGTCCCTTGTTTGTGCCGAATCTGGGTTGTACATGGTTCGTTGCACTCCCTCTGGTGTTGTGGGTGTAGACTTCGTTAACATTAAGGAAGTATCTAGACAGGTACATGGGTATCTTGGTGGTGTATCGAATCTTGTGGACCAGACCCATTGCAAGATGCTGTACTCTGTCGTCGACCCTAAGCCATTCCAGCCTGTCGAAGTGGGCAGGGGTGAGGTGGGTTAGTAGGGCGAGGTCAAGTAGGAGCCTGACCAGTTTGTTTTGGGAAGTCTGGAGCCTAGTTTTAAGGGCCTTTGAGGTGCTGTGGTACCAGGAGGTGCATGCATAGTCAAAGAAACCTTGTACAAGGGCTCCTGTTAAGGTCTTCAAGGTGTTTTTGTTGACCAGTGAGGAGATCCTGTAGAGGAATCTTGTTCTTTGGTTGACCTTTTTGATTACGTTGGTGGCCATTTTATCACCGGAAAGATTAGCCTCCAGGATGGAACCTAGGTAGGTAATTTCATCTTTACGTGTGATAACATTGTCACCCACTCTAACCAAGAAGCCATTTGCCTTGCTGAGATTACTATTAGAGCCAAAGAGAATGGATTCAGTTTTTCCCAGGTAAAGATAGTTTGTTATCAGCCAGGTGCAGATTCTACCGAGTTCAGAGCTGAGGGCCTTTTCAACCTGCAGTTTGTTCGAGACTAGCAGTGCCGAGTCATCTGCGAACAGGAACAAGTTGCAGTCACAAGCTGAAGTCATGTCGTTAACATATATTAGGAACAGTAAAGGCCCTAGTATGCTTCCTTGTGGAACGCCACAGCTCACTGGGAGGGGGGGGGGGGACAGTGTTCCATTCACCTCCACCATCTGTTCTCTCCCCTCCAGGTAGGATTGCATCCAGCTCACTGATGTGCTATCGAAACCAATTGCTTTTAGCTTGTTAACCAGTATGGAGTGGTTCACGGTGTCAAAAGCCATTTGGAGGTCCAGCATGACCATGCCGCAGTATTTGCCAGCATCCACCTCATGTTTGATGTGGTCGCTCAATTATTGTTAAACACCCGCATTACTTAATGTACAAGAACTCTAGACAATTAGATTATGTAGAACTGTTATTTTGATCGTGTTTTTTATTTAAAGTTGCTTTTGATGAACATGTCATGTGACATTTTGTCAGGTTTGTTTAATTTCCTTTCTGCAATTTTTTCGAATTATAATCTTGATGTAGCCGGTTTGAGCTACATCAAGATTATAATACACAATACACAATCTGTCACAAAACATTCACATTACATCACAATACAAATACACCGGCATCGGCTAAATAGTATTTTATATAAAAGTAAATAAAACAATAAAACACATTTAGTACAAATTACAAATAAATCATGGGAGCAACAAAAACATAATATATGAAATAAACAGCACATAATGCAGCAGGCATTAGCGCACAGCACCACTGCAACACCACACCAACTGTAATGAGGGACAATTGACAAATTGACAATCAAGCATGCTGCAGTCTCTGCTGTGTGTGTGTGTGTGTGTGTGTTTGTGCGAGCGCGCGCGCGCGTGTGTGTGTGTGTGTGTGTGTGTGTGTGTGTGTGTGTTAGAGTGCTGAGTCCTTGAAGTGCTGCTAAACAAACTACCAAAACGTCACTAAATAGTAGGTCAAAACACTTAAACCTTTACAAAACAAACACATAGTAACATAAAGACTTGAATTATGACAATAATTCACTGTTTGCATTGGTTAAATACACTTAAAACAACTTTAAAACAAAAATCTACTAAGAGCAGAGAACTAACCCACCTCTCTCCAAGCGGGCTTCTAGAGGAGGAAGCAAACGCAGGTAGATGAATAACAACACATAGCTCCCAAAACGATCTATTGCACAAAACATTACAAAATAAAAGTGACAATAAATAATATGGCATGTGAGGGATCTTTGGTGGAATGCATTCGCTTGTATATCTTATATACCTGCTACATTGACACCAATGAAACAAGAGCTGCCCTCTGAAAACGCCATATCTCTTTCTCTCCCTTGCGCGCATGCACACATGTACATGCACGCACGCACACGCGCACGCACACGCGCACGCACACACACACACACACACACACACACACACACACGTCTCTGAGCTCGAGGTGAGTTGTTATCCTCAGAATAGAACGGTAAGGCCCTCATGCTCTTGATGACCGCCAGAGCTGACATGACAGCTTTTCAGAAACTCATATCCTATCCCACTCTGCTACTCACCGACAGACACAAACTTCCAGCCTGCATACGGTCGGGCACTAAAGGACCAGAGGTTGTCATCCGGAGCCTTATAGTTGCTTGGATTTGCCCACATCACCTTTATAGCTCCAGAGTTGGCTTCGTGTTCACTTCTTTCTTTTTTTCTTCTCCACCCCAGTCCCCAGGACGGATGACTTATCTTAGCACCCGCTTTTGGCCCCGTTGCCAGAGAACTGACAAGGAGTCAACTTCAGTCAGGATTTGGACACGGTGCAAGTAACACACGAGGCAGTTGAAGTCCGTGTTGAGCTATGTTTTATAGTCCGGCGTCGCTTCCTGACAGGAACCAATGTTGTTTTTATAGTTTAGAATCATTCATTAAAGGACCACTTCACCACTTTTCAACCTATCTTCATATAATAGGTCCTCACTAATAATCATGATAAAATGGCACAATTTTTGAGGGGAGCTAGCCCCTCCTATATACAGGTTTAATGTTTGTTTTAAAAACGCCATTGACAATGAAGGGAAAATGTACGTCATCTTGTCCCTAACACAAACATTAAATGCCATTAGCAATAAAGATAATTTAATGTTTGTGTTGGCACCGTTTGATTTACATCACCATTACATCACCTAATCAACATGAGTTAGACTTTAATATATTAGCGCCCCTCACTTCACACGGGTGATATTGTTTTCTATACTCAGTCTGTGTATCATGGGAGGGCTGTGGGCAGTTCAGAAACCCGTCCACCAGTGACATCATCAATACGGAATCCAAGCTAATAGAAACTGCAGGCTTTCTAGTCCTGAAAAGTTGCAATGCGAAAATGGAAGCCATCGTTCTCAGGATAATCCAAATCTAAACTTTTTTGTCCTATGAGACACAGACTGAGTAGAAAGTCTGTGTCATGATTATTAGTGAGGACCTATTATATGAAGATAGGTTGAAAAGTGGTGAAGTCGTCCTTTAACTTTTATTTTTATTTCGTTTATACTTTTTCGGTTTCAGTTTAGATTTAGATTCTAGTAGTTTATGACCCATTAAGACCTGATGCCGATTCTACAAATGCCTTCTAAAGCAGTATAGTTCTCAAACCTTTCTGTGCACCCCCAAAATGATGTGTGCGTGCGTGCGTGCGTGCGTGCGTGCGTGCGTGCGTGCGTGCGTGCTTGCGTGCGTGCGTGTGCGTGCGGTATAGCATTAGACGCAAAGTGACTTTTCCTCCCAAGCCAGGGAATTGCCGTGTCGAATGTTGCGAAGTTCGCTTGACACGACTCGGCGCCGTCCGAGTTGCAACCCGATAGGCACAGAATAGTAAATCCTCGTCCCCCCTACTTGCGTGTGGTCCAAATGAACACAGGGAGCGCTCCCTAATCCACTGCATGATGTCACTCACTGGTGAAGGTATTGGGAGGAAAAGGCAGGTTTCATACTGTGTTTTTGTCGGGGAGACGAGGCAGAATGGATTCAGAATACTCCGCTTTGTCACAATGAAGATCACACGACGCCACCATTTTGTTTTTGGTCCACCGCGAGACTCTGGTCTCGTCATGCCAAGGTCGCTCCTTAAATAAAGACATCATAAAAACCTCTGCCATTATCCAGTTAAATGGCGCGGAAGATTCGGCTTTGACTCGACTACCTCCCTTCCGAGTGTCGTTGAATTAATTACAGGAGATGTGGGAGGCACTTTTAAGCTAATTAAGGGGTTTGCAGTGCGTGCGTGCGTGCGTGCGTGCGTGCGTGCGTGCGTGCGTGCGCATGCATGTGATGATTCTGAAGGTCACTTATGCCACTGTCTAAGTGATTGATGGCTGCAAAGGTAAAGCTTGGATTTGCATGGTGTCCAAAACCCTTGATGTACAATGGAGAATATACGGCTTCAGTTTCTAAGTTTCATTAACTACAGTATGAGACTAATATCTGTACTAATACAGAGTAGATTGAATATTTGTATTCTTCTCCAAAGCGCTTCATAATTGACAGTATATGTTCCATTCTCACTCAAATCCACACAGTCAAGAGAATAGAGCCTCCGATCTTCACATCAGGTGTTCAGTCTCTTGCTCATGGGCACTTCAGTTCAGCACAACGCCAGGAGGAGCGGGGATTGAACCTTCCCGATTTCTGACTACTGTACCGCCTGGGCCACACATTACAAGGAATTGGGACCAGACTATGATACACCGTTGAAAAAGTTATTTGGGCAAAACTGGAATTCATGAAAGTCAAAAACGTGCCTAGATACCCGAGGTACTGGAAGAATTGCATGCAAATTTAAAACGGCTGCATGAAATGTCACTGACTGTATCCTGTTTACCATAGCTGGCATAAGCACACAATCCGCTCATACTGTATTGATACAAACCAAAAGATGACGGCTGCGATATGATATCCCAACATTAGATGGGATGCTGGATTCTGCAGCCTGTATGTTTTGTTTCCATGGCAATGTTCTCTCTCTCTCTCTCTCTCTCTCTCTCTCTCTCTCTCTCACTCTCTCTCTCTCTCTCTCTCTCTCTCTCTCTCTGTGTGTGTGTGTGTGTGTGTGCGTGATCATGCATGCGCGTGGGAGGAATTTGTGTTCTGTATACGCTTGCATAGGCTATAGACAATGTATACCAAATAAGTTTGTTATTTATTTGACAGATTAGGCCTGCTGTTTGAACACCAGAGACAGGGAAGACAGAGAGAAACAGAGAGGGACAGAGATTAAGAGCTGTATGGCATGAAATGTACTTAATCTCAGCTCTAGATCTCTGAGGTCTTAACCATGTGATGGCGCAGCAGGTCCGCCGCCCGGTGGTCCCGGCGGACCCCTGTGAACACACAGCGCATCATGTAAGATCAAACGCTCCCATTATTTACCTTAAAGCCCCTCCGTCCCAGGAGAGCGCATGTAGAAACAGAGCATCTCAGAAATCAATGTCTTCTTAACACACGCACACACGCACACGGTGTGTGTGTGTGTGTGTCTTCCCTTCCTTCACCTCCCCTCCCCTCCTCTCCTCGCAGCCGTCTCAAATCAAGATTGATGATGTGCACGATTGGGGAGCGCGGTGACACCCGCTCCTCCACACTCCCCTCCATGTCGAGGGGCTTTTCGCGATGAGTCGATAGCGGGCTGCGATATTCAAAGTGACACCCAATTATGTGTGCACTGGCACCGCAACACAGACGGAGGGGAGATAGTTTCCTCCTCCCCTTGAAATGCTACAGGAAAAATAAATAAATAAATGGCAGAGTTGGCGGGGTAAAGTCTTCTCCCCGAATTCCTCCCCGGGGAAGCAAGCTGCTGCATGTCACAAAACAAACAACAAAATAACAACCGCTGTTTTGGTATTTTTCCGCAGATGGATTGGTGATTTATGCGTTGAATGAGTTTAATGAGTCCTGGTCCCTTTTGGAACCGGTTAAACGAGAGAGAGAGAGTGAGAGAGAGAGAGAGAGAGAGAGAGAGAGAGAGAAGAGCATCATTGTGGAAAGCCCAGTCAGATAACAGTGTTGCACACCAAACATTTTCAAAAGATAACGAAGTTGGCAATGCAGCGCGTTGCAGGCAGTGCGTTGTGAGCCTAATTGGCTATTTTCAGCACTGTCGTACGATGAAGTATAAATCAGGCTTTAATCAGCACTGGCCATCGATAGAGAAATTAAGCACAGCGTTTATACAGGGGCACGGAAGTCTTGCACGCCTCGGCTGCAATCAGCTGTCAGTCAGCAGCCTAGCTTGATATTTCTCTTTGAGTGCATCCAGACCAGTCGAGTCACAAATGTGCTTCTTGCCGCGAGCGGCAGGAGTCTCTTCCTGGTTTTTAGACAGCTGGTGGATGGAAATTAAGCTCCACCCACGCTGCAATTTGACGCGGGGGCAGAGCGTTTCCAGTTCTCTGGCCAACGCTGCAAGTTGCAGCGTGGGTGGAGCTTCATTTACATCCACCGGCTGTTTAAAAACCAGGACCCAAACTCCTGCCACTCGCGGCAAGAAGGATCTTTGTGACTATACTGTGTGGATGCACCCATTGACCCATTCACTCTCAGCTGATCATTACGTCATACTCCAATGACGCCTCATTCCCTCACCAATCGGTCCGTTTAAATACGGATCTGCTTCCATTGTTTCACAGACACTGCTGCTGCTGGCAAAGCTTGCCTCCACAACCCCAGCCTCCATCTTTTGATCGGAGAGAGTGAAATTCTCTCTGATCAAAATATGGAGAATTTCACACTCTAAAGTAAAGAATTCAATGCCGCATAGCTCTAATCTGATTCAATGGTATATGGCTTTATGTTAAAATGCATTCAAGTTGTATGCTTCAAGTTTACATGACTCAAGTTAATGTCATTAACTGTCTTGATATGTGCCTGTTGTGTTTTCTTTTGCTATGAAGGTTCCCTGGTTTTGTTTTGCATGCTGCTTCAACAACATTCAGAGACTATCTCCCAGAGCGGAGCCTTTAAGGGATCGTGACATGCATACAAATACAAATAAATAGTTTTTGTAATTTTTCTTATTTTTTGTAGGTTTTCTGAGCTCAATTGCACCCAAAAACATGAACTTGAACATGAACATTCATAGATTTTCTGTGGTCTGGGGTTTTCTGGCTCAAACAAGTGCCCTGATTTGCCTGTGGCACAAATCCCTACAGTATGACATAGGAATTTGCCAGCAGATGTCACTGTTAAGGCCTGTTTGCCTGTTTTCATTGCAGCTCCAAAGGCTTCAGAACACAGAGAAAACGCCAGAACACAGAAAATCCACAGAATGTTCAAAGTTCAGGTTGTGTTGGTGTAATTGAGGTAATACAACCTAAAAGAAAAACAAAACATAGAAGATGAATGAAAATTAATGTCATGAAACCTTTAACTCCAAGTTTAACTTACCAATTCCATTGGTTGAAATAAATGGTTGATCTACTTCGACGTGAGTGTTTCCTGTCTAAAACAACAACTTTGTACGCGAACGCTTCTGTTTTGTTTCTGTTGTTTACATTTGCTGTACGCCTCTGACGCTGAGGTGCTCTCCGACGTCAGCAGTCCCCACCAGCAATTGTTAATTACACGCGCCCCACACAGTGAAAATGAGAAATATCACATACCTGCAAATTTGCATGAATTTGCATTTAAAATGGACAGAAATACGGGAACTATGCTAATTTAACCAATGAAATATTTAATATATTCTCTACACACAAACACGCGCGCACACACACACACACACACACACACACACACACACACACACACACACACACACACACACACACACACACACACACACACACACACAATTATTTATTTTATTGGAATCCACAGTACCCACAGGTTAAGGCCTCACCATTGTGTGGCATTCACCAACATCGCATTAATGGGAAAATGAGCTATATTTGTTGCTTTATATAAGCAGGTAATGAATAACTGGATGTATGGAGAGCCTCTTCCAGGTATAAATGTCACACACGACCCCAAATAAATGGCAAACAACCTCACAAACACATTAATTAAGGCAATATCAGTACGCGGCACCATACGCTTAACACGCACGCACGCACGCACGCACGTGTAGTATATTGATAACCCATATACACATAATACACATAATACACATAATAATTTAGATATAGGTTTACCTATGTCATGTTTAAGAGTAAGGCTTTGTTCTTAAGACGTGGCATGTAGGGGGGCCTTTTGAGGTGGTGAAGCGCCAGGGCCTTGAGAGGGGTTGATCCTTCACTGGGTCAAATAGGTCATAGGGTTCCCAGGCTATGTCGGAAAGTTTATCAATGGAGGTGACTACCATTATAATATATTCTATTATCTTGAGACCTTCCTTAGTTACAGCCTTGGTTACGTAATGGACACACACACACACACACACACACACACACACACACACACACACACACACACACACACACACACACACACACACACACACACACACACACACACACACCCCATATAGTATAAAAAGCACCTCGTGTTAGTTGTGCTTTGCTTCCAGTAGAACCACCTTGCTGGTAAGTCATGATTCGATATATGTCTTGATGTTCTTGAACAGGGCTTCTCAGAGATCTTCCTGTTTAGTCATGATTTGGAATGATTATTGATGTCCTGTAATAAACTCTAAATTGGAAAGAAAGGACATTGCCTGGACTGCCTCTCTTTTTTGTATAACCTGCCTGGTATATATATCCACCTATTATCAACACTCAATTTACTACAAATCTGGCGAGCTTAGCTGCGGACGATTACAACCTGTTATACCATTTCTCGAGGGAACGTGGGTAAATTGTTTTTTCTGCTTACTGCGTTTCCACGAACAGGTTAACGGAAAGAACCTTTATTGATTTGGCGTTGGGGTGTTGTATAATGGTGGGGATATGGCCTTTTGTTGCAGGCAGAGGGAGTCCATGTTACTTTATTTGTAGGAACTACGGTTGCTAGAAATAAAGACAAGTACATACAATAAATGTGTATGACATAAGTAAGATATAAAAACATAAAATCAAAATAAAAAGTGAAAAGAAGTGTATAATGTGATTGAAGGGAGGCCGTGCGCAAAGCGCAGCCAGGGTTTCGCTGGGCTTGGTGATGTATGCCGGACGCGGAGTTTTATGGCGAGAGCTAAAGTCATATTAATTCCATAAGTCGTAATGGAAATGTTTGCTGTAAACCTATTTTGGTACAGTCTAGTCTATAGTTGAGTCGCACCCTTTAATCCGAAAAAAGATCAGCTGGAACGGACTGAATGCGTCGTGCTTAACAACTTTATTGTACAGTATACTTGAATTCTTTATATGGCCGCATCATGTATAAGTAATGTGTGGATGGTGCATTTAAGGCCAGTTGTTTAATAAGTTTTTATGTATTTTTAGCCGCTTCATATGTACTGTACAATGAATTTGCATATAAGCAGACGATGGATTGAGTGCATGTGGCGTCCGCAAGCCTGTTATTGCGTTTTGGGTGATAATGGGGACGCGGAGTGCGTCCTGATAGTGCCGATTATGGGAGATAATAATTGGGGAGATCCGTCCTGTATATTGTGTAATAGGTCGCTACTCATTACCTTTGGGGCGGCGCGCGGTGAGATTACTGTATTTTCAAGTGTCAAAACTAAATATGAAGGCCTTGTGCCTCTTAACGGACGTGCGGGGATCGCGTCAGTCCACGGTCAGGGCCCTTATTCCGGTCCCGCGACTTTAAGGCTGGGTGTAGCAACCGTAATGTGCCTTGGTCTGCCTGGTTTACACTGTTGTATTAAGACGCTTAAGAGGTGAGGCGGTGGAATTTGTGCGGTTCGATACGCAGGTCTGTTAATAAGATATTTGACGGCGATTAGGTGACGTAAGGTTATAGAAGGCTTTAATTCTCACTCGTGTGGAAAATATCTCCAGCGGTGCAAGGCCAGTAACGTTCGAGGGCCTTGGGTATAATGATACCATATGTTTGTGTTGTTTAGGATAAAATATTTGTATTGGATGGGATAAGTTGTGTGGTCCGTCTGTTGGATGGTGTAATCTGTCTATTTGTCTGTGTGTGCGCCCGGGTGTGTTGTCTCTGTTTGAGTGTGCTGCATGAGGAGTTGGTGAAGTTGGGAGTGAATTATGTGTTATATGGATGAGATGGTGGTGATGCGACTGTTGATCATATTGTTGATGGTTGTTATATTGAATTGGGACTATTGTATTAAATGTGGTTCTTATATGGGGAGTGAAAGTTGTTGGTCTCTCTCTCTCTGTGCGCTTCTCGGCGTCTGTCCTTCCGGCCAATGGGATGGCAGGGCTTTACACGGCCTGCCCTTTTGTTAGCGCCGAGGGGGGTACAGGGGAGGAGTGTATGGGCCACACTCGCGCGACAGTGGGGAGTAGATATACTCGATTACTTGTTGCTGCATGCGCTCCTCCCTGCCCGCTCTCCTCAGCATGAGGGGGGTGGGGTGGGGATGGGGGGCCGGTGTTGGCCTTCCCGGCTATGGCATGGCATGGCTTGGCTTTCACAGTTTTTCACGGTTTTGTTGAGTGTTCCAATCCATGGTTGATGATGTCACAATGGCCTTTGTACATTTGGCTATGGTTAAAACATGTACCATGTTTTAAAGGGGGGAAGATATATTGATTTGGTTTGGAACATTTAAGAAAATAGTAATAAGGGTAATAATACGAATGATAATAATAATAATAATAATAATAATAGGCTAATAATGATGATAATAATAATAGGTAATAAACAATGAATAATCCAAAGGAGACATTGATGGACAGTGAAATTGAAACCTTTAAATCTCTATATACATAAAGGAATATCATAATGAAACAGGGAGTAATTAGGAATCTCCTTTGCATTCTTATTTGGAAGAAATGGTCTATTTGAGCAATTGAATTTTGGAACTAAAGTGAAAATGAAAACAAAAGAGCATCATTGGACCCTGGTTCCTATTGTGTGAGTGTGAGTGAAGGCCCATGTGATTGAGTGTTATGTTTAAAGAATTGGAGAATTGATACTAATAACATCATTTTTGTGTTCTTATGTCCAAAACGCATGTGGAGTGTCCAGTGATGACACAGAGCCAAACTCCACATCCAGACTACAGAACAAAGGCCAGGGACTCAGACAAAAGACACAGAGGCCTTGTCTGGATTGAGGGGGAAAGCATGCAGACCCATTGCAGATGACCTCCGGTGATCTGGGGATTGCCATGGTGTTGCAAAGATCAGTTATGGCTCAAACCATTTGAAGTTTAATAGACCACATAGTAGTATTTGTAAATCAATTATTTGAGTGTGTTTGTGCAGGCATGCAGGCAGATCATTGGGAAATATATGCTAGGCAAAGCAAGGTCATGATACAACTCTGACTTTGAACCTTTTCTTATTTTGAGTGGTGGGACTGGCTATGGTACATTCATTTTGTCAGGAGGAAGCAGATATTATTATTGATATAATACTGTTTCACCTAGCCACGAAAACCTGAACTAGGAGGAGTTTAGTGACAGTATAAGTTTGCGGGCAGGTAGAGAGCCAGGGGATATTTTCCAATGACGAGTCACATGTTTGGAAAAGTGTGTTGTATGAATGAAAAGTGTGATAGAAGCCGTATGGACTGAAAGGACAGAGTAAATGGCTGATGAATGAGAATATGACAACAATATTGCATTACACATTTAAAGTCTAATAGACACAGAAAATACAGTGAGGAATGTACTCATAATAGACCTAATAGGTATGTCAATATCGAGTAGAAAATGACATGACGACTTGACTTTAGACTGAGACCGTGAGTTAATGGCATGCGTGTGTAAATGATAGAAGCAAAAGTATATTTGCTGGTTGATTGCATATGGGTGTGTTGTGTTGACCTGTGTTGTTCGGTTCGTTGTAACTAAAATAACGGCACAGATCAATTCAGCACGTGCTCGAACTTTATGAAGTAGACTAATGTAAATGACAGAGCATATTCCTCGATCGGCATGCATGACTGACTGATTATCGGAGCTCTGGAAAACATTGCATGGACATGACTGGGACAGGACGGTTAGTTTGACGGTGGGAAAGGAAAATAGGTACATACATACATAAGATCTCCATATAATGTGATGGGATGATGAGTGTGAACCCTGAGGAATGAATGTGCTTTGGAGAGTGACGAACGTGTATGAATGAGGCAATGACTGAATGTAGTAATGTACTTCACAAAGTTACAAGGGGGGACTTTTACATTGGGAGAGAATATGTCCAATTGCTGATAGAGACCATTATTTTAAGTAAGAAATAAGTTGATAAATGAAAATAGAGTCAAATATGAGAACAGATTAAGTTACATATAGTAAGCCAATTATACATGTTATGGGTTTTGAGGATAAGGACAGAGATGAGGAACTAATATACAGAGTGACAGTAATTCAATGCACTGATAAATGTGCGGCTAACAGAGAGGGAAAGCTATACAGGACTCATATGAGGTCCGTATTTGGAATAATCAATAAATAAAGAAATGAACACATAAGTAATGATTGACTTTGGAGTCTGATGTCTTAAGTAATCACAAGAAGTAGTTTTGGAAGAGGGTATTTTGGTGTGGATAAAAACAAGTACTGGCCTTAGTGTGCTGTGAGTTTCGTGGGAGGACGTGGACGCGACGGCTAAAACGTGCGCTCCCTAAAACACATAGTGCACAGGGACCATTGGGAACGCGACCCTGTGGTCACAGATCAGCTGGTAGCTAATTGTGTGAGTGCTGAGAGGGACGGAGTTGGCCCCACCTCTAGTGGGTGAAACTAAAGGGTTAAAGCTATATGGCCCCTCAGCAGTCTAAGAAAACCATTGCCCTATAATGAGCTTGTTGATTTGATATCAGTGAATTGTCCCATTTCTTGTTGTACGAACAACTTCTGGGAAATAGAATAGGTATTAGATCTGGTATAACATTTGGACAGACAGTGTCGTTGGAGTTTGTTTTTGGTCTTGTAGCCTACTTATTTAGTGTTCATGATGACGTCTACAAAGGCAACTCAAACCTCCATGGATGGGGTAAATATCATGTACTATTATGACAGTATTACCATAGTTCCTCTGGGAGAAGCTGAACACGCAAGAATTTATGTAGACCGATTGTATCAAAGATGGAGATCAGTCACAGGGAACGATCCAGACCTAAATAAATTTGAGCAGGTGGTTTTCAGAGGCAAGGTTGAATGCGGCCTGCCTGTGGCAGTACAGAAGGAGTTACTGGAGGTTGTGGGTCTTGCCAGCATGAATAAAGCAATGTATATAGACCATGTCGAACATTATGTCAAAAGATACCGTAAGGAAATCAATACACTGAAAGAAGAAGAACAGGAGACGTTGAGGATGTTGAGGCGGGTCCGATTGGCTGGACAGATGGGGGCTATGTCAGAGAGTCAGCTGCAGCCACCACGTGTCAGCCAAGCCACACCTTTGCCATACATACCTCTACCTAGAGTTAGACCACCTGAACGTCAAGGGCCTGGATATATGTCCAGGCAGAGGGCACCAAGGGCTTGTTATGTCTGTGGCGACTTCACTCATTTTTGGCGTCAGTGCAATATGGGCGATCTAGTGAGACGGCGAGTGAGAGAGGTGTCTTCACATGGACTTGGTGTGTACTCAGGGGACCTCAACGGCTAAACCCCAAACCTCATAGGATAGTAGGTTATCGATACAAAGGACAACAAGTCTGGTTTAGTACTGAACACTATTGTCAAAGTTATACGACATGAAGGAGAACTGCACAGGACCAAATAAGAAGGGACACTCAGAAAACAAGGAGGGGTTGATAGGGCCCCATGAAAGACACTCACCCACATGCCCCCACCCACGCTGGGCCACTGGGAGCATGTCAATTGTTCCCAGGTCCGGGGGGGGGGAGGATACGGGCAGAAAACCGCTGTCATTGAAGAGTTTGCATTTCAACTTAGATGTTTTGTTTTTATTTTGTGTGTTTCAATGCATGTAATATTTGGTGATGTGCATTCTGTCAATTGTTTATGGTTCATTATTTTTGAACGTGTGGTTGACAATGACACATGTATTATGTGTTTAGTTATTGTTTGATGTTTATTTGGTTGTTTTATTATTTGTGTCATGCTTTTGTCTCTCAAGAGGGGTTAGGTGATACCATTGTGTTGGGGGTAGGTTACTTTGAGATTGAGTGGTTATTGCTGTTTTTGTTTTGGAGTTACGTTTCGGTATAGTTTTGTTATAAATATACGTTTACGAAGGTTCTTGTTAAACCTTCGAGAGGGGTTCTGTAGTATATTGATAACCCATATACACATAATACACATAATACACATAATAATTTAGATATAGGTTTACCTATGTCATGTTTAAGAGTAAGGCTATGTTCTTAAGACGTGGCATGTAGGGGGGCCTTTTGAGGTGGTGAGGCGCCAGGGCCTTGAGAGGGGTTGATCCTTCACTGGGTCAAATAGGTCATAGGGTTCCCAGGCTATGTCGGAAAGTTTATCAATGGAGGTGACTACCATTATAATATATTCTATTATCTTGAGACCTTCCTTAGTTACAGCCTTGGTTACGTAATGGACACACACACACACACACACACACACACACACACACACACACACACACACACACACACACACACACACACACACACACACACACACACACACCCCATATAGTATAAAAAGCACCTCGTGTTAGTTGTGCTTTGCTTCCAGTAGAACCACCTTGCTGGTAAGTCATGATTCGATATATGTCTTGATGTTCTTGAACAGGGCTTCTCAGAGATCTTCCTGTTTAGTCATGATTTGGAATGATTATTGATGTCCTGTAATAAACTCTAAATTGGAAAGAAAGGACATTGCCTGGACTGCCTCTCTTTTTTGTATAACCTGCCTGGTATATATATCCACCTATTATCAACACTCAATTTACTACACACGCACGCACGCACGCACGCACGCACACATACACACACACACACACACACACACACACACAGAGAGAGAGAGAGACAATGTTGTGTTACATGTGTTGTTACATACACAGGTTCCCCGACACTACGCACGCACGCACGCACGCACGCACGCACGCACGCACGCACGCACGCACGCACGCACACACACACACACACACACACACACACACACACACACACACACACACACACACACACACACACACAGAGAGAGAGAGAGAGAGAGAGAAAGAGAGAAAGAGAGAGAGACAATGTTGACTAGAATTCATGTAAGCCTACTTTTTGTCATGTTGAGGTATGTTTATTTTTACTTCAAGTATCACTTGAAATAAGTAGGCATGCTATCCCGATAAAAGGTAGAGATACTATAGGGCCGATCCGATCCATACGTCATTCACCTAACGGACGATTGGCTATCACATCACCGATCCAGGTTCTGATCCAGATACAGGAAAACAAAAGAAAAAAAAACATCAACCATCAAACTTCAACATCAACCCTGTCACATGGGAAGATGCCACTCTTAGAATTGTCCCGACTCCTTTGGGCTGTTTTTTGTCACATTAGCCTATGCACATACTGTAGGCTACTGTACTGTAGGTGAAATTCATCCTCTGCATTTACGCATCCTATAACAACTAATGGCTGCTCGGGGAGAAATGTAGGGTTAAGACTCTTGCTCAGGGACTCACATCGACAGATTCACCTGCCCTGAACCGTACCTGAGACACAGGGGCTCTGGCTCCCCAGGCGGGCTCTCTAACCACTCAGCTATGTGAGCAGGCGCTACGCAACACCTATAACGCCAAGCAAAGAGAGCGAATAGACGGCATCAACAACAGTACACTACCAGTGGTGTTCATTCTATTGGTGGTAGTCTCATCAACATCCCCGGGGGCCCACCTACACATGTTACATCTGCAGCCCAGTCTAGCATCTATACCAATATAAAAGCAACACGTTTTATTGGGGCGCTGGTGGCCTATAGGGGTTAAGGCACATACCACACTATGGCAGTATTATGCGTGTCTTAAGTACCAGGTCTTAGAGATAAGAGATAAGGGGCCCTATTATGCATGTCTTAAGTACCAGGTCTTATTACTTAACTTAAGACCTGGAGGCGTGATCAATGCCATTTGGCTATTCTGAGTGGCCAAACAGCATTGACCACGCCTCCAGGTCTTAAGTTAAGTCATAAGACCTGGTACTTAAGACACGCATAATAGGGCTAAGATCTTTATTGTCACTGTATGAGACATACAACGAAATTCTGTTTAGTGCAGCACAACATATAACAGTATCAAGAGAGAACTAAAAAACACTGATGGGGCAACTTCATGGCATAAAACTGTTAGTCCGTCATAGTCCAGTCCAGTCAAGTCATCTCAAATAAATAACAGAGTCCGAAGTTCATGTGCATTACTTAACTTAAGACCTGGAGGCGTGGTCAATGCTGTTTAGCCAAATGGCATTGATCACGCCTCCAGGTCTTAAGTTAAGTAATAAGACCTGGTACTTAAGACACGCATAATACTGCCCTATAGGCTCTAATGCAGTCTGACAGAAAGTCGCGGCTACAATTCCCGGCCTTTGCTGCGGGTCACCCCCCTTGTCTCTCTCCCTGTTTCACTCTCCAGTATTATATTATGAAAATAAAAGCAGAAAACTTAAAATGCTACAATCTTATTGATCTTCTCTCTTAACTAACTCCCAGGCATTGCGGTCTCATTGGTCTTCTGAGACTGCAATGTCAATAATATTTAACTATTTTGACGTTTTTTGTTTACTACTGTTGCTTTTCTACTTCCAATGCATCATATTACATACAGTACATATTGTACAGGTGCACCTGGAAATACGTAAAATAACATTAAGCTAAGTGGCTCTAGCTGCACATTGTCAAGTTGTATAGCCTCGGCTGGGAGGCGAACCTGAGACCTATATGGATCCTAATGTTACCAGTCGTCAGTCGACTAGCTTCGGAGAACGCAGGCATTTTGTTTTCAAAGGAAGAAAAAACACCGACATGCATGCATGATAACTGGTATACGTTGTATTTTCGCTAACCAATTAGAGTGCAGTGGGGCATCACTCCACATATGTTGACGTCAGTGTTCTCCGCTATATGGAGTTGGGAGCAGAGGGTGGTAACCTGACTCCGCCAGATGGGGCAGCAGAGAGTTCCCCCTCCTGCTCCCATCTGGGAACTCTCAGGCAGACTTGATGCCCGGCCACAAAACGGCCTGGCCAATCAGCAGCAGCTAGAGGCGGGATAGCTGCTGCTGATTGGCCAGGCCGTTTTGTGGCCGGGCATCAAGTCTGCCTGAGAGTTCCCAGATGGGAGCAGGAGGGGGGAACCCAGTGTACTCTCTGCTGCCCCATCTGGCGGAGTCAGGTTAGAGGGTGGTGGAGCATGGGGAAGCGGGCACATAGGTTGGTGAACCAATAGGAAGTCGCCGGCGGTCTCAGTCGGGAGATGGTTCCAGCCCTCTATGCCCAGAAAAGCATAGGTCTCTTTCAGGCTACCAGTCCACTAAAGAGCCCGGCTTGATAGCAAGCAGCAATGCAGCAATGCATAGCCTACAGTCAGGAGCTAGACTCAACTGACTGGGGGGACCTCCACAGCCAGTCAGGTAATGTGCTGTCCACAATGTTGCAATATGTCTGTAACGCCAAGGAACGATGGAGGAACGTATTCACACCGCTGCCACCAATGTAGCCTCGGTCGGGTGGCGAATCCCGGGACCTATGGATCCGATTGGTGCGTACCTGTCGACTAAAGAGCCATGCAGGCTTGATAGCGAGCAGCAACGCAGCAACGTATAGACTACACATGCAGTTGCATCCTACCACAAGATGTGCAGGCGACTCTCTTCAAACACTGCGTCAAGGGTGTGTGAAGAGAGTCACCTCTGTGAGTCTCCTTTGGGTAAATGTATGTAGGTGTATATGTAGGCTACAAAATGGTACAGGTGTAACAGACCAAAATATACCATGCAGGCTTAAACTGTGCTGGCCTGTTTTATTATATCCCAGAGTATATTTTGGAATACCGTGGGGCCGGGCTATATAAATCAGGCTATAGCCCACTTTAACCCTGGGTATATTATAGGTTCTTAAATGGCCTGTGCCATTGTTTTGTACATCATAAAGATTCTACGGTGCCTTGCCTCCGCTCTCGTCCACAACACAGGGGGGTGTGAGCGTTTGTCTACCCCCCTTAAAACAAAAGAAACACTCACAAAGGCTGGCATCTGTGATGGGCTGCACAGTGTGAGGAGCGGGGGCAATCTGAATTAGCTGATAGCGCTGTGCCAGCCTAGCTCTCACGGAAGAAAGTCTTCGATGACTGTACGATAAGATGAAATACGTAAGCCCCGGACACATCGGCAAGACAATTAACTCGGTTTACGGTGCCATTCATTAAAGCGCTGACAGTTTGTCAGCCTCATTATGTGAATTTGCGGGCCGTCTGTCTGCGTCGGGAACAGCATGCGTCGTGTTCAATGTCCAGGTGCCGCCATGCTATTTCTTGCTCACCTGCTCTTGCTTTGTTGTTGGGGACAGTAATTAAGAAGCCCATAATTTCTGATTAGTGCTCATGTGCATAATTAACGAACTGAGAGCCGCATCCAGATGGGTTTTTGGTCACCCCACCATTATTCATCTCGTTGAAACTTCACAGCGCACGCTCTGACAAGTTCACAAACTCGCTTTTGACCACAGAAAATAAATAAATATTGACATTATTTCTTCATAGACTTTCACCTCAAGCTCTTATGTGCGGCGAGTTAAAATCACTGAAGCGGCACAATAACCATCAATCCATGAATTGCCATATTGTTAGCAATCATTATAAGACAAGGGCAAGGTCAAAGTGCCGTGGCCTCGGCATAGGCGTAACAAATACCCCCGCACCTCCTGAACCAGGATGCATGATGATAAGAGATGTGTTGGCTCCAATCAGTCATTTCATCTGTCCAATAAATTCATAAAATGTGAAGCACTTAAATGAAATGGAAAGACCCCCCCCCCATCTCTCTCTCTTTATCCGCTTTCTCTTGCTCCCAATTTCCTCCTCGCTCAATTTCTTCCCCAATCTGATGTAAACTCCCGCGAGGAGCCAAGACGTTGACCTCAGCTTAGTTAACTCCTGACTGCAGCTCAGCGGCACTTACTGTTTTATCACCTGAAGAAAGCCGCAACTTTTCACCACCCAATCCCGGCTAAAACTAATTAAAGTTGGGACAGAGGCATGCAGTCAAGAGAAAGAGCAGGGGGGGGGGGGGAGAGAGAGAGAGAGAGAGAGAGAGAGAGAGAGAGAGAGAGAGAGAGAGAGAGAGAGAGAGAGAGAGAAAGAAGAGAGGGGAGTGAGTGACATTGGGAGGAGAGATTAACAAGTGCAGGCCTGGAGAAAGCAGCAGCTGCCGTGGTCTTTTCACTAATCCTTAATGTCACAGATACGCGGTGAGCCGGGGTCCTGGGTCCATGGGGGGGGCGGGTGGAGGCTGCCTTCAGATCTGCCCGACTCTATACAGCTTCCCCTTAGTCGCCTCCGAACGGTTCCCCAGTGGTGTGAAGTAACTGAGTATGCATTTCAGTACAATTTTGAGGTGCTTTCAATTTACTTTCGGTGCTACATCTCTGAGGCAAATATTGTACTTTTCCTCTGCTTTAGTTTGGTTTAGCTTCAGTTACTATAGTTACTTTGCAGAGTATTTCAAAGTAGCCTATACATTATCCACAAACCCCTATTTTAGCAGTTCCAGTAGTTTACATTAGTAGTTTTATACGGGCTCTCCCCAGATTGGCAGGTTGGTTATAGAATAGATCCCAGGATTACAGCTTATAGGCAATTGGCACCAGGTGAAAAAAATGGGTTATAAAATTGTGTGATAAAGAAGATATATGAGTAGGCCTACTTCTTCTACCACTGATTGGTCCTCCTTCCTCCTCCTCCTGCTTTCACACCTGCAGGGGTTCTCAACGTTTTTGGCCGGGGACCCCCGGAAATGCTTTGGCAATGTCTCGGGACCCCCGCCCCGCCCCCTCCCGACCCCCAATATAAATTGACTGCTACAATAACCTTAACCCATTTTGGGCGGGAACCCCTTTTGGTGTTTTAAGCATTATGTTATAATTTAGCTATTGAAAAATATTTTTCAAATATTTTTGAAAAAAAGTGAAAATAAAATTTAAAACTTTTTTTTTTTTTTTTTTTTGAAAATAATTTGGGGACCCCCTAAAATAATTTGGCGACCCCCCGAGGGGTCGCGACCCACGGGTTGAGAACCCCTGCTCTAGTGAACCTGGACCCTCAGTGCCCCTTGGATCAGGGATAAACACAGATGCAGGTGTGAGGGCTGCCGGGTGCGGGTTCGAAGGCGTTGCTGAGGCTTGAGGCAAGGCAGACGGCTCTGCCACGAAAGCTTGCTGAAGGCAGAGAAAAGCAGAGGCTGTGTCTCACTGTTTACATGTCACAAGGTGACTTAAAAACACATCAGCTTTCTGTCTTATTAAAAAAAGTTCAACCCTCCTGCACCCTGGGAAGTTACAAAGAAGTTAAGATAGATTGTGTGTGTGTGTGTGTGTGTGTGTGTGTGTGTGTGTGTGTGTGTGTGTGTGTGTGTGTGTGTGTGTGTGTGTGTGTGTGTGTGTGTGTGTGTGTGTGTGTGTGTGTGTGTGTGTGTGCCCGAGTGTGTGTTATGATTGGTATTACCACTAACCCTTGCATCCCTATCTAGCTGCTAAATGCCTAAATTGTAATTGTAAATTGCTTGTCCTGATGGGCAAACATCCTTGTTAGTTTGTTGTTGGCTCTTGTTGTATTGTATTTGACATGACCACAAGGGACAAGGTACCCGGGATCGAATTTGTAGATGAAGCTTCTGCTATCTGCTATTTTCAAAAGATTTTTATACCTTTGAAAACTTGAAAATGGGACATTCTTCACAGTGAGTACTTTCTACTGGTACTTTAAGTACCTTTTAAATAATGCCAATACTTTTGTACTTTTTACTCAAGTAAATGTTTAATTCTGCACTTTTACTTGTAATATAGTATTTTTATATTGCAGTACTGATACTTTTACTCAAGTACAAAATGTGAGTACTTTTCCCCACCACTGATAATGAGTTGAGAGGTTTGCTGTGCGGTCCGTGGGGAACGCCAGGTTGAGAGCAGTTAAGCGTCCCATGTGTGACACTTTATCAAATTGGCCTGGGGTCAGTACAAGGCCTGGGACAAACAGTTAAGGAGAATTTTGACTTGATATAACATGATGTATCATTGAAGCGTGGCCCTGGGACGCCGACACTGCTGGAATAAAGCCCCCTCCTGTGCAATTATGGGCTGCAGCGTATAGCAGGGGTCCCGCGGAGACGCGATCGATAGAGCCTTTTATGTGGCGCTGCTGTGTATACTGTATACTGACAGACCTCTGTTTGTAATCATCTTCCAAACTTCGCTCTCACTTATTAAAATCTGATTGCTATGTGCTGCTCCAGTGACACAACCGTGAATTACTATCCATCCATCCATCCATCCATCCATCCATCCATCCATCCATCCATCCATCCATCTTCAACTGCTTATCTGTAGTCGGGTCAAGGGGGCAACAGCTCTACCAGTTCCAGAGTTCCCTCTCCACAGCAACGTTAGAAACTTCATTCTGGGGGATCCTGCCTTGGGGTCTCCTTCCAGTGGGGCGTGCATCGATGACCTCCCTAGGGAGACACTCGAGAGGCATCCTAACCAGATGGCCGAAACACCGAAGCTGGCTCCTTTCCAAGCAAAGAAGCAGCGACTCTACTCCAAGTCTCTCTCACTTGCGGATCTGCTACTTTTGATGATTTTGTGTGAGGACAACAACTTAAAATATGGAGATGAACGGTTAATGGCCGACAGCAACGAACGATACAGCTTGTTCAGTTTGTTGGCATCCCCTTGTGCATGAGGTCGGGTGACATAGACACAAACTTAACACACTTGCTAGTGAGATGGCTGCAGCAGGGGGGAGGAGGCAGACGCTGTCATGTTGTAGACCCCCTCCCGGCTCCCGCGTCACCTCTACGAGGAGGATGTTCACAGTTCACACCACAGACTCATCCCTCATCCTCAACACATGCACAAAGTAGGCCTACTCACATTTTTTTATCCTTAAGCAAAGGTATCAATACTGCAATGTCGAAATACTCTGTTACAGGTAAAAGTCAGACATTCGAAATTATTATTATTATTATTATTACCCTTATCAAGTTTGGTGTGCATGAAACATAGTGACTATGGCCAGTGCACCAGGCCAAATTTCCGGTCCCCACCGTGCGGCCCATGGGGGCGTGAAAATTCAGGGGGGGGACTCTACATGTCCTCTGGGCCCGACTCTTCGCGTGGACACCACTTGTTCGCCCATCAGTCCAACGGATGACCCACACTGATTTGTTTCTCTTTGTTTATTATTAATACATTTTTAGGGGCCTATCTTGCAGTTCAAGCATAATTCCACAGGGTGGCAAAAACTATTAGAACAGTGCTCTGTGTACACCTCCCACAGTATGCTATGGGAAACAGTGTTTCTGATATAGTGACCTCCCGTGGACCCTCACGCACGCACGCACGCACGCACGCACGCACGCACGCACGCACGCACGCACGCACGCACGCACGCACGCACGCACGCACGCACGCACGCACGCACAGTTAGATGGCTATAATAGGCTGGATCTGGCTGGGAAAGGCTAGAATAGGGTCTACTAGGCTCTTGTCAGCCCTGTAGGTCCTCACGCTTGAGATGAACCACTGTAGTGTGTACACAGGCATTAGTTTTTACATGAGTTTGGGTGCACGGCCAATAGTTTTACATAGACTATAGTACAGTAATGTCCTGTAGGTCCACAGTATGCTATGGGAAACAGTGTTTCTGATATAGTGACCTCCCGTGGACCCGCACGCACGCACGCACGCACGCACACACGCACGCACGCACGCACGCACGCACGCACGCACGCACAGTTAGATGGCTATACTAGGCTGGATCTGGCTGGGAAAGGCTAGAATAGGGTCTACTAGGCTCTTGTCAGCCCTGTAGGTCCTCACGCTTGAGATGAACCACTGTGTACACAGGCCATAGTTTTTACATGAGTTTGGGTGCACGGCCAATAGTTTTACATAGACTATAATACAGTAATGTCCTGTAGGTCCACAGTATCCTATGGGCAACAGTGATTCTGATATAGTGACCTCCCGTGGACCCCCACGCACGCACGCACGCACGCACGCACGCACGCACGCACGCACGCACAGTTAGATGGCTATACTAGGCTGGATCTGGCTGGGAAAGGCTAGAATAGGGTCTACTAGGCTCTTGTCAGCCCTGTAGGTCCTCACGCTTGAGATGAACCACTGTGTACACAGGCCATAGTTTTTACATGAGTTTGGGTGCACGGCCAATAGTTTTACATAGACTATAGTACAGTAATGTCCTGTAGGTCCACAGTATGCTATGGGAAACAGTGTTTCTGGTATAGTGACCTCCCGTGGACCCTCACGCACGCACGCACGCACGCACGCACGCACGCACGCACGCACGCACGCACGCACGCACGCACGCACGCACAGTTAGATGGCTATACTAGGCTGGATCTGGCTGGGAAAGGCTAGAATAGGTCGTGCACACACATGTAAAAACTATTGCCTGTGTACACAGTGGTTATTCCCAAGTGCGAGAAGGTTCAGGACTCACAAGAGCCTATAGTACAGCTTAATAGAGTCTATTAGAGTCCAGTACAGCCTAGTACACCCTATTCTAGCCTATTCCAGCCTGATCCAGCCTAGTATAGCTTAGTATAGCCATCTAAATACCCCCCCTCCTAGTCTATTCTCCCACTAGGCTGGTCTAGGCTAGACGTGGGTGTACATGGCTGTACCAGACCCTACTGGCCTCTAATAGGCTGTTTTCGGCTCTAGTAGACTGTGCTAGGCTGTACTAGGGTCTATTAGGCTGTACGAGGCAGTAAAGTACTATAGCCTAGAAATGTTCATGTAAAACTATTGGCCGTGCACACAAACTCCTGTAAAAACTATTGCCCGTGTACACAGTGGTTATTTCAAGTGCGAGGAACTACAGGGCTGACAAGAGTCTAGTACAGCCTAGTACACCCTATTCTAGCCCTTTCCAGCCTGATCCAACCTAGTATAGCCTAGTACAGCCATCTAAATGCCCCTCTCTCCAAGTCTATTCTCCCACTAGGCTGGACTAAGCTAAACTTGTGTGTGCAAGGCTGTACTAGACTCTACTGGGCTCCAATAGGCTGTTTTCGGCTCTAGCAGACTGTACTAGGCTCTATTAGGCTGTACGAGGCAGTAAAGTACTATATCCTAGAAATGTTCATGTAAAACTATTGGCCGTGCACACAAACTCCTGTAAAAACTATTGCCCGTGTACACAGTGGTTATTTCAAGTGCGAGGATCTGCAGGGCTGACAAGAGTCTAGTACAACCTATTCTAGCCTATTCCAGCCTGATGTAGCCTAGTATAGCCTAGTACAGCCATCTAAATACCCCCCCCTCCTAGTCTATTGTCCCACTAGGCTGGATTAAGCTAAACGTGGGTGTACAAGGCTGTACTAGACTTTACTGGGCTCCAATAGGCTGTTTCCGGCTCTAGCAGACTGTACTAGGCTCTATTAGGCTGTACGAGGCAGTAAAGTACTATAGCGTAGAAATGTTCATGTAAAACTATTGGCCGTGCACACAAACTCCTGTAAAAACTATTGCCCGTGTACACAGTGGTTATTCCCAAGTGCGAGGAACTACAGGGCTGACAAGAGCCTAGTACAGCCTAATAGAGGCTATTAGAGTCTAGCACAGCCTAGTACACCCCATTCTAGCCTTTTCCAGCCTGATCCAACCTAGTATAATCTAGTACAGCCACCAAAATACCCCCCTCTCCTAGTCTAATCTCCCACTAGGCTGGACTAGGCTAGACGTGGGTGTACATGGCTGTACCAGACCCTACTGGCCTCTAATAGGCTGTTTTCGGCTCTAGTAGACTGTGCTAGGCTGTACTAGGGTCTATTAGGCTGTACGAGGCAGTAAAGTACTATAGCCTAGAAATGTTCATGTAAAACTATTGGCCGTGCACACAAACTCCTGTAAAAACTATTGCCCGTGTACACAGTGGTTATTTCAAGTGCGAGGAACTACAGGGCTGACAAGAGTCTAGTACAGCCTAGTACACCCTATTCTAGCCCTTTCCAGCCCGATCCAACCTAGTATAGCCTAGTACAGCCATCTAAATACCCCTCTCTCCAAGTCTATTCTCCCACTAGGCTGGACTAAGCTAAACTTGGGTGTACAAGGCTGTACTAGACTCTACTGGGCTCCAATAGGCTGTTTTCGGCTCTAGCAGACTGTACTAGGCTCTATTAGGCTGTACGAGGCAGTAAAGTACTATAGCCTAGAAATGTTCATGTAAAACTATTGGCCGTGCACACAAACTCCTGTAAAAACTATTGCCCGTGTACACAGTGGTTATTTCAAGTGCGAGGAACTGCAGGGCTGACAAGAGTCTAGTACACCCTATTCTAGCCTATTCCAGCCTGATGTAGCCTAGTATAGCCTAGTACAGCCATCTAAATACCCCCCCCCCCCTCCTAGTCTATTCTCCCACTAGGCTGGATTAAGCTAAACGTGGGTGTACAAGGCTGTACTAGACTCTACTGGGCTCCAATAGGCTGTTTCCGGCTCTGGCAGACTGTACTAGGCTCTATTAGGCTGTACGAGGCAGTAAAGTACTATAGCCGTACTATAGCCTAGAAATGTTCATGTAAAACTATTGGCCGTGCACACAAACTCCTGTAAAAACTATTGCCCGTGTACACAGTGGTTATTCCCAAGTGCGAGGAACTACAGGGCTGACAAGAGCCTAGTACAGCTAATAGAGGCTATTAGAGTCTAGCACAGCCTAGTACACCCCATTCTAGCCTTTTCCAGCCTGATCCAACCTAGTATAGCCTAGTACAGCCACCAAAATACCCCCCTCTCCAAGTCTATTCTCCCACTAGGCTGGACTAGGCAGGACGTGTGTGTACAAGGCTGTACTAGACTCTACTGGCCTCTAATAGGCTGTTTTCGGCTCTAGTAGACTGTGCTAGGCTGTACTAGGGTCTATTAGGCTGTACAAGCCACAGTACTATAGCGTAGAAATGTTCATGTCAAACTATTGGCCGTGCACACAAACTCCTGTAAAAACTATTGCCCGTGTACACAGTGGTTATTTCAAGTGCGAGGAACTGCAGGGCTGACAAGAGTCTAGTACACTCTATTCTAGCCTATTCCAGCCTGATGTAGCCTAGTATAGCCTAGTACAGCCATCTAAATACCCCCCCTCCTAGTCTATTCTCCCACTAGGCTGGATTAAGCTAAACGTGGGTGTACAAGGCTGTACTAGACTCTACTGGGCTCCAATAGGCTGTGTCCAGCTCTAGCAGACTGTACTAGGCTCTATTAGGCTGTACGAGGCAGTAAAGTACTATAGCCTAGAAATGTTCATGTAAAACTATTGGCCGTATACACAAACTCCTGTAAAAACTATTGCCCGTGTACACAGTGGTTATTCCCAAGTGCGAGGAACTACAGGGCTGACAAGAGCCTAGTACAGCCTAATAGAGGCTATTAGAGTCTAGCACAGCCTAGTACACCCCATTCTAGCCTTTTCCAGCCTGATCCAACCTAGTATAGCCTAGTACAGCCACCAAAATATCCCCCTCTCCAAGTCTATTCTCCCACTAGGCTGGACTAGGCTAGACGTGGGTGTACATGGCTGTACTAGACTCTACTGGCCTCTAATAGGCTGTTTTCCGGCTCTAGTAGACTGTGCTAGGCTGTACTAGGGTCTATTAGGCTGTACGAGGCAGTAAAGTACTATAGCCTAGAAATGTTCATGTAAAACTATTGGCCGTGCACACAAACGCCTGTAAAAACTATTGCCCGTGTACACAGTGGTTATTCCCAAGTGTGAGGAACTACAGGGCTGACAAGAGCCTAGTACAGCCTAATAGAGGCTATTAGAGTCTAGCACAGCCTAGTACACCCCATTCTAGCCTTTTCCAGCCTGATCCAACCTAGTATAGCCTAGTACAGCCACCAAAATACCCCCCTCTCCAAGTCTATTCTCCCACTAGGCTGGACTAGGCTAGACGTGGGTGTACATGGCTGTACTAGACTCTACTGGCCTTTAATAGGCTGTTTTCCGGCTCTAGTAGACTGTGCTAGGCTGTACTAGGGTCTATTAGGCTGTACGAGGCAGTAAAGTACTATAGCCTAGAAATGTTCATGTAAAACTATTGGCCGTGCACACAAACTCCTGTAAAAACTATTGCCTGTGTACACAGTGGTTAATCCCAAGTACGAGGAACTACAGGGCTGACAAGAGCCTAGTACAGCCTAATAGAGGCTATTAGAGTCTAGCACAGCCTAGTACACCCCATTCTAGCCTTTTCCAGCCTGATCCAACCTAGTATAGCCTAGTACAGCCACCAAAATACCCCCCTCTCCAAGTCTATTCTCCCACTAGGCTGGACTAGGCAGGACGTGTGTGTACAAGGCTGTACTAGACTCTACTGGCCTCTAATAGGCTGTTTTCGGCTCTAGTAGACTGTGCTAGGCTGTACTAGGGTCTATTAGGCTGTACAAGGCACAGTACTATAGCGTAGAAATGTTCATGTCAAACTATTGGCTGTGCACACAAACTCCTGTAAAAACTATTGCCCGTGTACACAGTGGTTTTTTCAAGTGCGAGGAACTACAGGGCTGACAAGAGCCTAGTACAGCCTAGTACACCCTATTCTAGCCCTTTCCAGCCTGATCCAGCCTAGTATATCCTAGTATAGCCATCTAAATACCTCTCTCCCCTAGTCTATTCTCCCACTAGGTTGGACTAGGCTAGACGTGGGTGTACATGGCTGTACTAGACTCTACTGGGCTCTAATAGGCTGTTTTCCGGCTCTAGTAGACTGTGCTAGGCTGTACTAGGGTCTATTAGGCTGTACGAGGCAGTAAAGTACTATAGCCTAGAAATGTTCATCTAAAACTATTGGCCGTGCACACAAACTCCTTTAAAAACTATTGCCTGTGTACACAGTGGTTATTCCCAAGTGCGAGGAACTACAGGGCTGACAAGAGCCTATTACAGCCTAATAGAGGCTATTAGAGTCTAGCACAGCCTAGTACACCCCATTCTAGCCTTTTCCAGCCTGATCCAACCTAGTATAGCCTAGTACAGCCACCAAAATACCCCCCTCTCCAAGTCTATTCTCCCACTAGGCTGGACTAGGCAGGACGTGTGTGTACAAGGCTGTACTAGACTCTGCTGGCCTCTAATAGGCAGTTTTCGGCTCTAGTAGACTGTGCTAGGCTGTACTAGGGTCTATTAGGCTGTACAAGGCACAGTACTATAGCGTAGAAATGTTCATGTAAAACTATTGGCCCTGCACACAAACTCCTGTAAAAACTATTGCCGGTGTACACAGTGGTTATTTCAAGTGCGAGGAACTACAGGGCTGACAAGAGCCTAGTACAGCCTAGTACACCATATTCTAGCCCTTTCCAGCCTGATCCAGCCTAGTATATCCTAGTATAGCCATCTAAATACCCCTCTCCCCTAGTCTATTCTCCCACTAGGTTGGACTAGGCTAGACGTGGGTGTACATGGCTGTACTAGACTCTACTGGGCTCTAATAGGCTGTTTTCCGGCTCTAGTAGACTGTGCTAGGCTGTACTAGGGTCTATTAGGCTGTACGAGGCAGTAAAGTACTATAGCCTAGAAATGTTCATCTAAAACTATTGGCCGTGCACACAAACTCCTTTAAAAACTATTGCCTGTGTACACAGTGGTTATTCCCAAGTGCGAGGAACTACAGGGCTGACAAGAGCCTAGTACAGCCTAATAGAGGCTATTAGAGTCTAGCACAGCCTAGTACACCCCATTCTAGCCTTTTCCAGCCTGATCCAACCTAGTATAGCCTAGTACAGCCACCAAAATACCCCCCTCTCCAAGTCTATTCTCCCACTAGGCTGGACGTGTGTGTACAAGGCTGTACTAGACTCTACTGGCCTCTAATAGGCTGTTTTCGGCTCTAGTAGACTGTGCTAGGCTGTACTAGGGTCTATTAGGCTGTACGAGGCACAGTACTATAGCGTAGAAATGTTCATGTAAAACTATTGGCCGTGCACACAAAGTCATGTAAAAACTATTGCCCGTGTACACAGTGGTTATTTCAAGTGCGAGGAACTACAGGGCTGACAAGAGCCTAGTACAGCCTAATAGAGGCTATTAGAGTCTAGCACAGCCTAGTACACCCCATTCTAGCCTGATCCAACCTAGTATAGCCTATAGTACAGACACAGATACCCCACTCTCCAAGTCTATTCTCCCACTAGGCTGGACTAGGCTAGACGTGGGTGTACATGGCTGTACTAGACTACTAGGCTCTAATAGGCTGTTTTCAGTTCTAGTAGACTGTGCTAGGCTGTACTAGGGTCTATTAGGCTGTACGAGGCAGTAAAGTACCCTAGTAGACCCTTGACGATCCTTCATTAACTGTGTGTGTGTGTGTGTGTGTGTGTGTGTGTGTGTGTGTGTGTGTGTGTGTGTGTGTGTGTGTGTGTGTGTGTGTGTGTGTTTGTGTGTGTGTGTGTGTGTGTGTGTGTGTGCCATGCACACAAACTCCTGTAAAAACTATTGTCCGTGTACACAGTGGTTATTCCCAAGTGCGAGGAAATACAGGGCTGACAAGAGCCTAGTACAGCCTAATAGAGGCTATTAGAGTCTAGCACAGCCTAGTACACCCCATTCTAGCCTGATCCAACCTAGTATAGCCTAGTACAGACACAAATACCCCACTCTCCAAGTCTATTCTCCCACTAGGCTGGACTAGGCTAGACGTGGGTGTACATGGCTGTACTAGACTACTAGCCTGGTTAATAAACCAGACCGAATCAGCCGTTGGCAAAAAATGTTTTGCCTGCCAGCGGATTAGGGTCTGGCGAGGCTCAGTAGCACGCCTCTTTCCTACAACCGAGAACAGGTCGGGCCAATCGGGACACGGTATGCAATATGGGCGGGCTTTGGTACAGTGACGTTCAATGCTTGAGACCTTTGACTGACAGTAGCTCTGACCAATTGCGTCAAAGTGAAAATGTTTGAACCCGCCCCCCGGGAAATGAAATCCAAGTGGAGCCAGCCCAGACTAATATACCGCGACAGTGTTGTGTGATATTAGTCTGGCTTATTAGCCAGGCTACTAGACTACTAGGCTCTAATAGGCTGTTTTCGGTTCTAGTAGACTGTGCTAGGCTGTACTAGGGTCTATTAGGCTGTACGAGGCAGTAAAGTACCCTAGTAGACCCTTGACGATCCTTCATTAACTGTGTGTGTGTGTGTGTGTGTGTGTGTGTGTGTGTGTGTGTGTGTGTGTGTGTGTGTGTGTGTGTGTGCGTGCGTGCGTGCGAGGAGTAGAGTAGCTTTGCTCAACTTGATTTATACTTGTATTCTCCACTCTGATGAAGGTACATGTTCAGGGGTCATCGACATGCTGTGGTGTACAGTACATTTTTGTCAATTTCATTATTTTGCCACGAACATACAAAATGAGCGGACAATAATATTACCAGAAACACATAAAGAGTAGTTGGATCTACTTAGGATCATAATAGTTCTGCAACTCTGAGAGTGTACAAATGGAACCAAATGGACCCTTACACCTGTAAGCGTCCATTTGGTTCCATTCGTACCCTCTCAGAGTTAAGGGGGTGCTTACAAATAAAACATTTGAGAACCACTTGTACTTATTGGACTTATAATGTATATGGAGATCTCTGTATCTGCCTGTCTGCCTGTGTCTAGTGAAAACTGACTGTGAAAAGTGTACTGGTTAAGTAATCAACCAGGCAGGGTGGGGTTGCCATGGCAATCAATTGGCTGAGGCAGAGGCTGGGAATTCTACAGGTGAGGGGACTTAGGCTAATTAGGTCCACTGGCAGAGCCTGACCAAAGCCTTTTGTGGTGTTTCTCCAGCTGGAATAGGCTAGACTACTAGACTAGGGTGTACGGCTGTACTAGACTATATTTTACACGCACGCACGCACGCACGCACGCACGCACGCACGCACGCATGCACAGTTAGATGGCTATACTAGGCTGGATCTGGTTGGGAAAGGCTAGAATAGGGTCTACTAGGCTGTACTGGACTATACTAGGCTCCATTAGGCTGTACTAGGCTCTTGTCAGCCCTGTAGGTCCTCACGCTTGAGATGAACCACTGTGTACACAGGCCATAGTTTTTACATGAGTTTGGGTGCACGGCCAATAGTTTTACATAGGCTATAGTACAGTAATGTCTCCTACAGCCTAATAGAGCCTAGTACAGGCTGTATTAGGCTATACTATGCTTGATCCTGCTGGAATAGGCTAGACTAGGGTGTACTACGCTGTACTGGACTCTAAAAGGCTGTACTAGGCTCTTGTCAGCCCTGTAGCTCCTCACACTTGAAATTAACCACTGTGTACACAGGCAATAGATTTTACATGAGCCTAGTACAGGCTGTATTAGGCTATACTATGCTTGATCCTGCTGGAATAGGCTAGACTAGGGTGTACTACGCTGTACTGGACTCTAAAAGGCTGTACTAGGCTCTTGTCAGCCCTGTAGCTCCTCACACTTGAAATTAACCACTGTGTACACAGGCAATAGATTTTACATGAGCCTAGTACAGGCTGTATTAGGCTATACTATGCTTGATCCTGCTGGAATAGGCTAGACTAGGGTGTACTACGCTGTACTGGACTCTAAAAGGCTGTACTAGGCTCTTGTCAGCCCTGTAGCTCCTCACACTTGAAATTAACCACTGTGTACACAGGCAATAGATTTTACATGAGTTTGTGTGCACGGCCAATAGTTTTGAACGTGTGCGTGTGTGTGTGTGTGCGTGCGTGCGTGCGTGCGTGCGTGCGTGCGTGCGTGCGTGCGAGGAGTAGAGTAGCTTTGCCCTTACACCTGTAAGCGTCCATTTGGTTCCATTCGTACCCTCTCAGAGTTAAGGGGGTGCTTACAAATAAAACATTTGAGAACTACTTGTACTTATTGGACTCATAATGTATATGGAGATCTCTGTATCTGCCTGTCTGCCTGTGTCTAGTGAAAACTGACTGTGAAAAGTGTACTGGTTAAGTAATCAATCAGGCAGGTGTGGGGTTGCCATGGCAATCAATTGGCTGAGGCAGAGGCTGGGAATTCTACAGGTGAGGGGACTTAGGCTAATTAGGTCCACTGGCAGAGCCTGACCAAAGCCTTTTGTGGTGTTTCTCCAGCTGGAATAGGCTAGACTACTAGACTAGGGTGTACGGCTGTACTAGACTATATTTTACACGCACGCACGCACGCACACACGCACGCATGCACGCACGCACGCACAGTTAGATGGCTATACTAGGCTGGATCTGGTTGGGAAAGGCTAGAATAGGGTCTACTAGGCTGTACTGGACTATACTAGGCTCCATTAGGCTGTACTAGGCTCTTGTCAGCCCTGTAGGTCCTCACGCTTGAGATGAACCACTGTGTACACAGGCCATAGTTTTTACATGAGTTTGGGTGCACGGCCAATAGTTTTACATAGGCTATAGTACAGTAATGTCTCCTACAGCCTAATAGAGCCTAGTACAGGCTGTATTAGGCTATACTATGCTTGATCCTGCTGGAATAGGCTAGACTAGGGTGTACTACGCTGTACTGGACTCTAATAGGCTGTACTAGGCTCTTGTCAGCCCTGTAGCTCCTCACACTTGAAATGAACCACTGTGTACACGGGAAATAGTTTTTACATATGTTTGTGTGCACGGCCAATAGGCTATAGTACAGTAATGTCTCGTACAGCCTAATAGAGCCTAGTCCAGCCTACTAGAGCTGAATACAGCCTATTAGAGCCCAGTAGTCTAGTACAGCCTAGTATATAACAATCAGGCCTATTGGCGTATAAGTCTGAGCTATATAAAATAAAATAAATAAATAAAGGTCCTGTACCTGCGACAGTAAATCTAGATACTGGAATAGCCCGTCTCCGGACCCCCCGGGTTGAGCTCCTTTGGACCTACCACGTAGGGTCCGGTCTCACCGGCCTCAAGCGACATGGGATGCCATCTGATTTCCCCTGACTTAGCCCTGTGCTGCGGTGTGGGTGTCACGCTGACATATTCCAAACGAAGCATATAAACGCTATAGGAGACAACGAACCATCTGACCCCCCCCGCGAACGGCTCAGAAGCCGTTAAGTATTTTTAATGTTTGTACGACCGTTTTGGCAGCTCTGAAATTCTCTCTTGTTGACATCCCATTGTACCGCCTCTCGGCATCTCGGTTGGCTAGCAGCGCCTCCCTACGCGCCTCGTAGGCGCAGCTAGCCAACCGAGATGTCAACAAGGAGGGACCGAAGAGAGAATTTCAGAGCTGGCAAAACGGTCGTACAAACATTAAAAATACTTAACGGCTTCTGAGCCGTTCGCGGGGGGGGTCAGATGGTTCGTTGTCTCCTATAGCGTTTATATGCTTCGTTTGGAATATGTCAGCGTGACACCCACACCGCAGCACAGGGCTAAGTCAGGGGAAATCAGATGGCATCCCATGTCGCTTGAGGCCGGTGAGAAGGAACCCTACATAAAGTCATCAAAATGTCAGAAACTTTAACGTAGGGTTCCGAAAGGAGCTAGATACTGGAAATGAACAGTAGTATAGAGCACAAGGAAAACGCAAAACTATTTCCCTTTAGGTGAAATGGCTGGTCTTTATAATATTTACAGATCTAATCAAACCAAAATCATACAAACTGGGCAATCAATCCCTTCAAAATGTAAATTAAATGTTCCAGTCCCTTCAAATTATCCCCTGCAATGTCCCTTTAAAGGTGCCCCCAAAGTCAGTGTTCCAAAAGTAATCCCGAAAAAAGTAATCAGAGTATCCAGATTAATCCAACTGCTGTAGATCCTCTTCTGTTCAATTTAGACAGTCCAAAAAATGTACAAAACAAAAAGGCAATGCCTTGCTTACCGGAAAGATGAAAAAATATATGCTGCTCACCCAACCTTTAAGTCGGGCGTGGTCCGCTGGGTCCTTTGTTCACCAGCCCTGTTTGTTTGACAGAGCTCCAAGCCTCAGAAGCTGGCCTACCAAACTTTATTTCCTTCCCTTGGCAAAGTTCTTCGGTCAGACCGGCATTTTTCGCGTTTTACCTCTGAATTGGCATAGTATTGGCCTTTAAAAGAGTCTGTTTGGCAAAGAAAACTAGCAACACCAAACTCTCTCCTTACTGCCCAAAATGGAACCCAGGCTCGGCGCCTCACTTCCTGGTCTTTTATAGTTTCCTGGCAATATTTCTCACACACATTTCCCCACAGCTCCCCTTGTGATCAAACCTTGTCATAACAGAAAATTGATGACCATGGTTCAATTACACACAACACCTTATTATTGTATATCCGTACACTACATTTCAGTGTTAAATATTCAACCTTGGTTTAACAAACATATTCCCCTGTTATCCCCCAGTATGTTTAATTTTCTTTCATACTCATACCAGGCCAGGAAATACATTGTTTCACATTTCACATTTTATGTGGCAGTGTCACAAGTATACCCACGTCTAGCCTAGTGTGGAGAATAGACTAGGAGAGGGGGGGAAGTTATATGGCTGTACTAGGCTATACTACGCTTGATCCGGCTAGACTAGGGTGTACTACGCTGTACTAGACTCTAATAGGCTCCATTAGGCTGTACTAGGCTCTTGTCAGCCCTGTAGTTCCTCACACTTGGGAATAACCACTGTGTACACGGGCAATAGTTTTTACAGGAGTGTGTGTGCATGGCCAATAGTTTTACATGAACATTTCTAGGATATAGTACTCTACTGCCTCGTACAGCCTAATAGACCCTAGTACAGCCTAGCACAGTCTACTAGAGCCAAAAACAGCATATTAGAGCCCAGTAGAGTCTAGGACAGTCATGTACACCCACATCTAGCCTAGTCCAGCCTAGTGAGAGAATAGACTTGGAGAGGGGGGATTTTGGTGGCTGTACTAGGCTATACTAGGCTGGATCAGGCTGGAATAGGCTAGAATGCAGTGTACTAGACTGCACTGGACTCTAATTGGCCCTATTAGGCTGTATCAGGCTCTTGTAAGCCCTGTAGTTCCACGCACTTGAGGTTAACAACTGCGTACACAGGCAATAGTTTTTACATGAGTTTGTGTTCTCGGACAATAGTTGTACATGGAACATTTCTAGGCTTTTGTACTTTACTGCCTTGTAAAGCCTAATATACCCTAGTACAGCCTAGCACAGTCTACTAGAGTCAAAAACAGCCTATTAGAGCCTTGTAGAGTCTAGTACAGCCATGTACACCCACGTCTAGCCTAGTCCAACCTAGTGGGAGAATAGACTTGGAGAGAGGGGTATTTAGATGGCTGTACTAGGCTATACTAGGCTGGATCAGGCCGGAATAGGCTAGAATAGGGTGTACTAGGCTGTACTAGGCTCTTGTCAGCCCTGTATTTCCTTGCACTTGGGAATAACCACTGTGTACACGGGCAATAGTTTTTACAGGAGTTAGTGTGCACGGCCAATAGTTTTACATGAACATTTCTAGGTATAGTACTTTACTGCCTCGTACAGCCTAATAGACCCTAGTACAGCCTAGCACAGTCTACTAGAGCCAAAAACAGCCTATTAGAGCCCAGCAGAGCCTAGTCCAGCCTAGTGGGAGAATAGACTTGGAGAGAGGGGTATTTTGGTGGTTGTACTAGGCTATACTAGACTGGATCAGGCTGGAATATGCTAGAATGCGGTGTACTAGGCTGTACTGGACTCTAATAGGCCCTATTAGGCTGTACCAGGCTCTTGTCAGCCATGTAGTTCCATGTCTTGTCAGCCATGTAACCACTGCGTAAGCAGGCAATAGTTTTTACATGAGTTTGTGTGCACGGACAATAGTTGTACATGGAACATTTCTAGGCTTTTGTAAAGCCTAATATACCCTAGTACAGCCTAGTACAGTCTACTAGAGCCAAAAACAACATTAGAGCCCAGTAGAGTCTAGGACAGCCATGTACACCCACGTCTAGCCTAGTCCAACCTAGTGGGAGAATAGACTAGGATGGGGGGGGGGGGGGGGGGGTATTTAGATGGCTGTACTAGGCTGGAACAGGCTGGAATAGGCTAGAATAGGGTGTACTAGGCTGTACTAGACTTTAATAGGCTCCATTAAGCTGTACTAGGCACTTGGGAATAGCCACTGTGTGCACGGCCAATAGTTTTACATGAACATTTCTAGACTTTAATGGCTGTAATAGACTTGTCCGTGATAAGAGCTTCTCTTCACACGGGTGGGATTGTTTTCTATTAGCCTGCCGTGTACACCATTCTTTTTCTGTGTGACTGCCATGCAGGCAAACACGTGTGGCTCAGCCAGGAATGGTATGCTTATCAAAATATTTCCATTATGCGTTACCATGGCGAGGTATTTCGCAATAAGCGATGTCCAAAACCCATTAAGGACCCCAGGGGGTCCCCAAACCACACTTTGATAACCATTGAAGGACCCCATCGAGACCCATCAAGGACCCCATGGGGTCCCCGAACCACACTTTGATAACCAGTGTTGGACCTCATCGAAACCTATCAAGGACCCCAAGGGGTCCCCGAACCACACTTTGATAACCAGTGTTGGACCTCATTGAAACCTATCAAGGACCCCAAGGGGTCCCCGAACCACACTTTGATAACCAGTGAAGGACCCCATCGAGACCCATCAAGGACCCCAGGGGGTCCCCGGACCACACTTTGATAACCAGTGTTGGACCTCATCGAAACCTATCAAGGACCCCAAGGGGTCCCCGAACCACACTTTGATAACCAGTGAAGGACCCCATCGAGACCCATCAAGGACCCCATGGGGTCCCCGAACCACACTTTGATAACCAGTGTTGGACCTCATCGAGACCTATCAAGGACCCATGGGGTCCCCGAACCACACTTTGATAACCAGTGTTGGACCTCATCGAAACCTATCAAGGACCCCAAGGGGTCCCCGAACCAAACTTTGATAACCAGTGTTGGACCTCATCGAAACCTATCAAGGACCCCAAGGGGTCCCCGAACCACACTTTGATAACCAGTGAAGGACCCCATCGAGACCCATCAAGGACCCCAGGGGGTCCCCGGACCACACTTTGATAACCAGTGTTGGACCTCATCGAAACCTATCAAGGACCCCAAGGGGTCCCCGAACCACACTTTGATAACCAGTGAAGGACCCCATCGAGACCCATCAAGGACCCCATGGGGTCCCCGAACCACACTTTGATAACCAGTGTTGGACCTCATCGAGACCTATCAAGGACCCCATGGTGTCCCCGAACCACACTTTGATAACCAGTGTTGGACCCCATCGAGACCCATCAAGGACCCCATGGGGTCCCCGAACCACACTTTGATAACCAGTGTTGGACCTCATCGAGACCCATCAAGGACCCCATGGGGTCCCCGAACCACACTTTGCTAACCAGTGTTGGACCCCATCGAGACCCATCAAGGACCCCATGGGGTCCCCGAACCACACTTTGCTAACCAGTGTTGGACCCCATCGAGACCCATCAAGGACCCCATGGGGTCCCCGAACCACACTTTGATAACCAGCGTTGGACCCCATCGAGACCCATCAAGGACCCCATGGGGTCCCCGAACCACACTTTGATAACCAGCGTTGGACCCCATCGAGACCCATCAAGGACCCCAGGGGGTCCCCGAACCACACTTTGATAACCAGTGAAGGACCCCATCGAGACCCATCAAGGACCCCAGGGGGTCCCTGAATCACACTTTGATAACCAGCGTTGGACCCCATCGAGACCCATCAAGGACCCCATGGGGTCCCCGAACCACACTTTGATAACCAGCGTTGGACCCCATCGAGACCCATCAAGGACCCCAGGGGGTCCCCGTACCACACTTTGATAACCAGCGTTGCACCCCATCGAGACCCATCAAGGACCCCATGGGGTCCCCGAACCACACTTTGATAACCAGTGTTGGACTTCATCGAGACCCATCAAGGACCCCATGGGGTCCCCGAACCACACTTTGATAACCAGTGTTGGACCTCATCGAGACCCATCAAGGACCCCATGTGGTCCCCGAACCACACTTTGATAACCAGTGTTGGACCCCATCGAGACCCATCAAGGACCCCATGGGGTCCCCAAACCACACTTTGATAACCAGTGAAGGACCCCATCGAGACCCATCAAGGACCCCAGGGGGTCCCCGAACCACACTTTGATAACCAGCGTTGGACCCCATCGAGACCCATCAAGGACCCCATGGGGTCCCCGAACCACACTTTGATAACCAGCGTTGGACCCCATCGAGACCCATCAAGGACCCCAGGGGGTCCCCGTACCACACTTTGATAACCAGCGTTGGACCCCATCGAGACCCATCAAGGACCCCATGGGGTCCCCGAACCACACTTTGATAACCAGCGTTGGACCCCACCGAGACCCATCAAGGACCCCATGGGGTCCCCGAACCACACTTTGATAACCAGCGTTGGACCCCATCGAGACCCATCAAGGACCCCATGGGGTAACCGAACCACACTTTGATAACCAGTGTTGGACCCCATCGAGACCCATCAAGGACCCCTGGGGGTCCCCGAACCACACTTTGATAACCAGCGTTGGACCCCATCGAGACCCATCAAGGACCCCATGGGGGTCCCCGAACCACACTTTGATAACCAGCATTGGACCCCATCGAGACCCATCAAGGACCCCATGGGGGTCCCCGAACCACACTTTGATAACCAGCGTTGGACCCCATCGAGACCCATCAAGGACCCCATGGGGGTCCCCGAACCACACTTTGATAACCAGTGTTGGACCACATCGAAACCTATCAAGGATCCCAGGGGGTCCCCGAACCACACTTAAGTGTTGGACCCCATAGAAAGTCCTTTCTAGGCTGGAGTAGGCTAGACTATGGCTCTCTGCTGCCCCCCGTTGACAAAATGTTGTAAACACAGACAGGTTCACGAAAAGCAGTGGCGCGTGTTCACGCTCCGGATGAACTATGGGAAGTGTTCCCTGCCGGGTGCACCGGCACTAGTTTGTATACGGGCCATAGTTTCTTACCATTGAAACAACCTGCTGTGAACACCACTTTAATTGTTATTATTATTATTATTATTATTATTATTATTATTATTATTATTATTATTATTATTATTAGTAGTAGTAGTAGTAGTAGTAGTATCATAGTATCGTATAGTATCATGTCATAAAATCTTTTCTTGTACAGAGTTGACCTCAACTATCCTGAATTAACATACGTGTCACCGTTTGCACTGGGAGTTGATTATTCCGTTGTGTTATTATGCACGGCTGAGTGTCTGTGTGTGAAGCAAACTAAGCCGATTGAAAAATGAAGCAATGGGTGTTTGTAAGCGTGTCTTCAGAGAGGGTAAACATACTCATGACCGGATCAGGAGCCATCAATCACTTGACACGGAACTGAGCTCTACAAAGCAGAACCAGACGAAATGAGTTTGTACTCGTTCTTTTATCCATAATTCTATTTGTCACAGGCACAATGTGACAAACAAATTGTTGTTTTCCTCACTCTGCTACAGCAACTCTCAGTTGCTTCTGCTTCATTAAAGTGGATTTTAAAGTGCCTGCATTGTTACAATTTGCAACTAAGTGAAATTGTGTTTTTCTCCTAATTTAACAGGGATCTTGCCATATACAAAGAAACAGACAGTTTATTTGACATGCTTGAATTATTCACATAAACAGCAAAAGTTCACTTTTGCAGCAAAAGTTTCCAAATGGCCAAGGCAAATATGTTTCTGTCTGCGGAGCATAGTAGTGCAGGTGTATGTCATCTTGCTAATTACACTGCAGTGTGTATGTGGTTTTAGCCACAGTTATAATTTAGTTAATTGCCTTGGTTCCTTTTTACTTGGCAATGCTGTGAACAGACATTGAATGTTTGTATTGTTTTATTATTTTACAGTTTTCACCGCCTTGTCAGTGAAGCAGTACAAGTAAACAGTCAACTCCAACTTTGACATAAAGATAAACCGCAGGCAATGAAGACTCATTGCCTGCCAAATGTGCTGACATCATCACATTTGTGATTACGGCTATGGCCGTTTTACGCCTAGAGTGTATTTTGTGCAAAACGAATGCTTGGAATGGATCAGCATCATGAAAACCCCCTAGTTTGACATGTCACATGCTACATAAAGCATGATGAAATTTAGATTTTTTTCCCCCTTATAGGTTGTTAATGGTATGGTCAGATATTATGCCAATTGTGAAAATTGCTCAACATATTCAAGTTAGCATCCGGCAGTTTCTACATGCTGGGGACCCATACTAAACGTTTTCTAACATAAAACGTTGGTGTACTCAACATGTCCGGGTTCACATTCTGGCTACTAGACTAAATGGGACAGCCCCAGTCATGATGTGGACATGCATCCTGGCCCAACATGGCTCCTTCACTGTCACAACATAACGGCGGGGAGGGAGAAGAGCACTTTTCAACTTAATCAGACCTTAAAAGGATTTAGAAATTCAAGATCCCCACTGGCCACAGGCCACTACATTCTTTGGAAAGGACCTACCCAACGGCTGAACTAGAAACCATCATGGACTCCCACAAAGTGACCTCACATAGGTCAGACGGGGAGTTTGTTGCCTTTAAGGCAAATATGTTTCTTGAAATAATTATATGCAACATGTTTATTTCTGTTTTCAGTACAAAAGTATGTGAGTACTTTATTGTGAAGGTGTGCACCAGTGCTTTTATTTTGAAGACTTTGTATTTAATGGGAGTCACTTCCTGTTAGTGCCATTTTGCATGCAGCAGTGCACAGAGAAGGCAGACCTGTTCAGAGCTTGAGCCCGGAATGTCGTAAGTTGTTCTGTTGAGTTCAGTTGTTGTAACTTTCTTTCTGTGACGCTCTTTGTGACATTTTTGTGAATGTTTATTTGGAAGGTTGGTTCTTCAACGTTTGCTGCTGTCTGCAGAGCATAGTAGTGCAGGTGTATGTCATCTTGCTAATTACCCTGCAGTGTGTAGCCTATGTGGTTTAGCCACAGTTATATTTTTGATTGCCTTGGTTCCTTTTTACTTGGAAATGTGTGCAATGTTGTGAACAGACATTGCATGCTTGTATTGTTTTATTATGTTACAGTTTTCACCAACAGTCAACTCCAACTTTGACTCGATCTGTCTTCATTGCCTGTGGATTTATGTTAAAGTTGTAGTGAAATGAAAAATGAGTTCAGGTCATCATATGGGCATACCTAACAATGGATGCCCAAAAAATGGGCAAATTCTCATTTCTGTGTGTTTTTATATCAAAAGTCCATACAAATCTTTTTTTAATTACTTCCTGAAAACGAAAACGTTTAAATAAAAATGAAGCTCACCAGTTTGATTCCCATATCTGCGCGTCTGTCAGAACACAGGTGCTACTGATTACAGAAATCCTCCGTTTTTAATCCAATTGAAGATGACATCCAGACAGTGTATTACTCGTTTTCAACCTAATCATCACGCTAAAATATGTATATAGGTTATGTACAGGTTAGAAAAAAAATCCCCTGGCTTTTCTGCCGCCTCTCTGTCACTTTGTAAACAAACCACTGTGCATGAGACGGACGTATAGGACCCATAGCCTGGAGGGATGCAACGCTCTGATTGGTTCAGAAACTTCAGAGCCAGCGTTTAAAGTTAAAACTTCAAAATAAAATGCCCAAGTTTGGGGCTCAAAACATGAATGAACAAAATGCGCTCGACGCATCATGGACTTGGGCCTAGAGATAGTTTATGATTTTGGATGCATTGAAGCACACAAACTTAATGCAGAAACCTTAGATCTTCTCACAAAATTCTAACCTTTTGTGTTTTTTTGGGTAAATGCACACCCTAAGTATACTTGATCATACTACCATGTCACACAGTAGCATGTAACTTAACTTAACTAACATATTTGGGCACCCTAACATGTGGTCTTTAAGTGGTGGGCCTGTGGTCATCTTAGTGGCTAGGAGGTCCAGTGAAAGGCCTACATACTCTCCCAAGATGGAGGAACAACATTTTACAATCTGGGAACCCTAGGCCTTTGTATGGCTACAGTGCGACTGGTTCAATCCTACCCTAAATCTAGGCCTAAAACGTGACACCTCAAAGTGGGGTACATTGCATCCACTGGTCAATCCAAGGGCCTACCACGCCACTCTCTTGATATGTTCTTTCCCAACTCTTGGAGAGTATGTAGGCCTTTCCCTGGACCTTCTAGCGGCTAGAAGGTCCAGGGAAAGTCCTACATTGTAGGACTAGTAGCATGCCAAAGTTTGTGCTATTGCCATTGAGAATGCATTGGGCGTTTAAGTTAAATAACTCAGAAACTACAAATCATTTCAAAGTAAAAAGTTCCAGCATTTGTCTCCACAGTAAGCTGAATTATAAAATGTGTGAATAGAGTTTCTAGGTGAAAGTAATTTTTTGACGTGCCATAGAGCTGCCATTGAGCCCCATTATAAATTTCTCAAATTTGAAAGCACTATATTTCTATATGAAACATTTCAAATATTTCTTTTCAGGCAAACATGTCCACCGTAAGTTAAATACGGGGAGGAAATATGACAGCAAAATGCCTGTCATATTTTCTCCCTATTCCAAAGCCCTCCCAGGTACATCATATATTTAAACTATTTTCAGCAATGGTACACTTATTTTTTCAGTGGGTAGATCTTGTTGAGCTGGTCATTTTGAAAGTAGATCTCACGTCATAAATGTGTGGGCACCCCTGTTCTAGCCCCTAGGATGACCCGAGGCCCACCACTTAAAAACCACATGCTACGGTGCCCAAATCTGAATTTAGGTGCTCAAATGAACTCAAACTGAAGCAATTCAGTAAAGGTCAACACTTCCTCCTGGGGTCATTTTAGGGGCTGGGACCTCCAGTAAAAGGCCTAAATACTCTCCAAGAGTTGGGGAACAACATATCAAGAGAATGGAGTGGTAGGCCCTCCACAAGTTGAAGGGCTTCAACCTTGGGTACTGGGTAGCTGAAGTTGAAGCTCTGCCCTTCAACTTTGGGCACTTTTACATGTAGGCTGAACCAAAGTTGAAACAGTTGCAAGGGGGACATCTTTGGGCATGGGGTCCTCATCGTTGGATATGTTGTTCCCACAAGAAGAGTATTTTACCCTTTACTGGAGGTCCTAGGCCCTAAAATGGAATACGAGACGGCTCGCCCCTTTTCCAACTCGCCCAAAGCGGCGAAGATCGGTCGCCTCAACGGGAAGAGCGGTCGCCCCAACGGGAAGAGCGGTCGCCCCCAACGCGCGGAGAATTCGCCCCCAAAAGTCCGGAGAATTCGCCCAAAAGTCTGGAGAAGTCGCCCCAACAAAGACAGAGAGAGATTTTTTACATGTAGCTGTTATGTCTCACTGACAGCTGTTTGATTGTGCTGCGCTCTTGCATATTCCTGTGTTGTTTGTGATGATTGGGGGGATTATCTGGGATCGACTACTTCAGTCTTGACATACAACATGATGTGTGATGATGTTGCTTTGCCTTTTATGCCTTCATTATTGACTCTGAGTTTTGAAAGTAAAGAAGAGTTGTGTTTAAGCTGTCATGGTCCACTGATTCACAATAGTAGCCTACTTTTAAACAGAGAGAGAGAGAGATTTTTACCTGTACTATATTTGTACATGTACTTTGAGATTGTATTGTTATACATGTGAAAGGTTCGAAATAAACTAAACTAAACATGTTGTATTATTGTGACACTGTTGTTATACTGTATTGCTTTTGTGGAACATGTCACACCAACATTATGCTGCAGATAGAAATACACAAGTCACAATATTCAATTGAATTCTCAATCTTATTCCTTGTTTCACTGTAATTTGACATGCAGATTTGCTGTATATTAGATAGTATATTTAGTATATTTATGTATTTGAGCTTTGTGAATTAATAATTTGGTAAATGATCTGTGCAGATAAATATAACGCATTGTGATGTGATGTGTTATCAGCTTAAAGCAACTGTCTTTAACAGTTGCACAGAACATTTGTGAAAATTGTGGAATGATCTTGAAAAAAACAAGGGTCCACAGTTAAATCAAATCAATTAAGTCTTGACATTATATATTTGAGATACATTGTCATGCTTTAGACAATATATGTCCATACAGTTAGGTTACTAGCCTACTGTTAAAATTACTACATTGCTATAGATTGTAAAAATGTGCAATTGTGAATTTGGCATGTGAAGATGAAGAAGTTTAATGTCCAATAATCAAAAACATTATTTCATTCACATAGGGCTAAACCTTTTATAATTTTAAATAACAATTATATTGTACAGTGAAGAACTTGATCAATAACTGGAAATTAACTGCTGACATCCCTGGGTTTGCGTTTTTTGGCAAATAAAAGCACATTGAAATGAACATATCTCTGATGATGGCCCATCATCATCTAGGTGTCTTTGGTTATGAGCCTTTCACATTGAAATGAACAGATCTCTGATGATGGCCCATCATCATCTAGGTGTCTTTGGTTATGAGCCTTTCACATTGAAATGGAGCCTGACTGCAGTTAACTGGAGGAGAGCTGTGAGGAGGGTTTTCACCACTCCAAGACAAAGGGGAGGTGTTACTACTTTCAGGCTGCACTCTTCTTTAAAGTGACCTTTTGAGAATACATTGGAGTAGGATCCTAACTAAGTTACTGCACAGTATCATGCGAGATAATACACCTTATAATCTTGTGAATTTGTTGGATATTTAATTTCACATAAAGTAATTATTTTAACTGGTAACAAGACTGTTTAAATGTCATTCCAACTACCATGTGGGTTGTTCAGTGGTGGAATAAGTACACCGTGTGAATCCACAGAAATACCCAAGTTAAACAATTAATTCAAGCAAAACATTCGATGTATTGATGGTGTGTAGGCTATAGGAGTCCAGTTTGTTCTTGACAATTCCAGTCAGTAACATGACATACGATTTAGTAGATCATAATAACACTTGTAATGTTAGAGGTACAGTATAGGCATTGTTACTATTGCTGCTTTATTGTATGTTTATTTTTAATAAAGGATCCCCATTAGAGACCCATGCATAAGCCTCTAGTCTATGAAATTCAATTCAATTCAATTCAATTCAATTCAATTCAATTCAATTCAATTCAATTCAATTCAATTCAATTCAATTCAATTCATACAAAACTAAATAAAAATAAAATAAAATCTAGCAGTAAACAAATACACAAATCACAGTTTCTCAGTCCTTGGTCTAATCTTAAATGCTTACCATACTTTTTATTGTGTGACCACTTTGGATCCATTGAGTGAGTAAATCTGTGGGGAGGAGGGAGGGTGGAGGACAGTATGTTAGACTGGTGGTGATTGGTGGAGAGATGGTTCTATTGTTCTCTTAGTCTATCGTTCAAAGCAGTTAGTGGCTCTCTGGTATAAGAAGACTTGGTCTGTGTCATTTCTCCACAACTCCTCCAGGATCATTTCTGATCACATCTGACTGTGGACTGCAGACTTCAGGTGAAGATGAACTCTCTCGAACCCACCAGGGACATTTCTGCTGAACAGGAGGAACCCAAAGACCTTGGTATGTTACTTAACCTCCCTTTTCACTCACACTGTTCTGTTTGTATTCCCTCAATATTCTCAATAGTCATTTTATTATTAGCCATTAGCTATTATCAGTAGCTTTGCAGTGTAGATCATTTGTGTTTTGCAGGATTAAGGATTAAGTAATCACTTAACTCCTATATTGTAGTCATGCTAAGGTTTTTAAGGCCATTGTTAGTTAGCTACCTGGCAGGGATTTGTCGCACAACAATTACTTTTAAGTCTACTTATCAACAATCTTTTGTATTTATTCCAATCCAGTGTTGCATTATCATTCTGACTGCCCAGAGGTGAATGAACAAAGACGCTTGACAAAGAAAAAACTCCATTGCTGTGACCAGTGTGGAAAACACTTCCCTAACATGTCCAGCCTTAAAACACACCAGAGAATTCATACTGGGGAGAAACCCTATGGATGTGATCAGTGTGGACAACACTTCTCTCAAATGTCCAGTCTTAAAGCACACCAGAGAATTCACAGTAGAGAGAAACCCTATGGATGTGATCAGTGTGGACAACACTTCTCTCTAATGTCCAACCTTAAAAGCCACCAGAGAATTCACACTGGAGAGAAACCCTATGGATGTGATCAGTGTGGACAACACTTCTCTCGAATGTCCAGCCTTGAAACACACCAGAGAATTCACACTGGAGAAAAGCCCTATGGATGTGATCAATGTGGACAACACTTCTCTACAATGTCCAGCCTTAAAACACACCAAATAATTCACACTGGAGAGAAACCGTATGGATGTGATCAGTGTGGACAACACTTCTCTCTAATGTCCAGCCTTAAAAGACACCATAGAATCCACACTGGAGAGAAACCCTATGGATGTGATCAGTGTGGACAACACTTCTCTCAAATGTCCAGCCTTAAAACACACCAGAGAATTCACACTGGAGAGAAACCCTATGGATGTGATCAGTGTGGACAGCACTTCTCTCAAATGTCCAGTCTTAAAGCACACCAGATAATTCACACTAGAGAGAAACCCTATGGATGTGATCAGTGTGGACAACACTTCTCTCTAATGTCCAACCTTAAAAGCCACCAGAGAATTCACACTGGAGAGAAACCCTATGGATGTGATCAGTGTGGACAACACTTCTCTCGAATGTCCAGCCTTAAAACACACCAGAAAATTCACACTGGAGAGAAACCCTAGTGTTTATATTATGACAAGAGCTTAGCACATCCACTGTTGTAGTGTTGTACGATGATATTTTTTTGTTTTACATTTTTAATTACAAGTAAGCTGGTATACTGTTTAAATGACCTGTTCTTTTTTGTGATATTTCTTATTCACTGGGTCTTTCAGATTTTTTTAGAGAAATTATTAACACCGAAAAGTATGGTGCAGTCGACTTTTTGTTAGAGCCTCTTGTTTTCACCCATTGCATCAATATATCTACATTATTTCTGACGGTCATGATTTATTTCTGCTTCATTACATCTGATGCTACATGTTTCATTTTTATGATACTGCTGTTATACTGTATACTGAACATGTCACACCAACATTATGCTGCAGATAGAAATAAAAGTCTCGATATTCAATTTAATTCTCAATCTTATTCTTTGTTTTACATTTGACCTGCAGATCTTCTGTAAATTAGATTTAGATTAACTTTGTTTCATAGGTTGGTTCACACTTGTTCACACACACAAATTGTATTTTTAGACCACACTGACACTTGGTAGGTAATAATAAACTTTGGACCACTAGAGAACATAAGATTTGTACAAGAAAAAACGAAACCAGGTTTTATCGTTCTGGAGGAATTTGGAGCAATCATGTGCAAATTCAGTTTCTACAGGAACATAGATCCCATTAGTAAATGGGATCCATGACCCAGCTAACATGTCCAAGTGGGCCCCATATGGGGTGCATGTGTGCGTATGGGTACCAAGTGGGCATGGGCTAGAACTGGGCAATTATACTGGGTTCCAGGTAGGTTCTATGTGGGCTAAGTGGGCATGGGCTTGAACTGGGCAAATATCGTGGGTTCGATATGGGTTACAGATGGGCCAAGTGGGCGTGGGTTAGAACTGGTCACCCATGTATGGGTCCCTTGTGGGTTATATATGGGCTAAGTGGGCATGGGTTAGAACTGGGCTCCCATGTCTGGGTCCTATATAGGTTACGTATGGGCTAAGTGGGCATGGGTTAGAACTGGTCACCCATCTATGGGTCCCTTGTGGGTTATATATGGGCTAAGTGGGCGTGGGTTAGAACTGGGCTCCCATGTCTGGGTCCTATATAGGTTATGTATGGGCTAAGTGGGCATGGGTTAGAACTGGGCATGCATGTCTGTGTCCCATATGGGTTATATGTGGGCTAAGTGGGCATGGGTTAGAACTGGTCACCCATCTATGGGTCCCTTGTGGGTTATATATGGGCTAAGTGGGCGTGGGTTGGACTGGTCATGCATGTATGGGTCCCTTTTGGGTTATATCTGGGCTAAGTGGGCATGGGTTAGAACTGGTCATGGATGTATGGGTCCCTTGTGGGTTATATATGGGCTAAGTGGGCATGGTTTAGAACTGGTCACGCATGTCTGGGTCCTATATAGGTTATGTTTGGGCTAAGTGGGCATGGGTTAGAACTGGGCACGCATGTCTGTGTCCCATATGGGTTACGTATGGGCTAAGTTGGCATGGGTTAGAACTGGTCACCCATCTATGGGTCCCTTGTGGGTTATATATGGGCTAAGTGGGCATGGGTTAGAACTGGGCTCCCATGTCTGAGTCCTATATAGGTTACGTATGGGCTAAGTGGGCATGGGTTAGAACTGGTCACCCATCTATGGGTCCCTTGTGGGTTATATATGGGCTAAGTGGGCATGGGTTAGAACTGGTCATGCATTTATGGGTCCCTTGTGGGTTATATATGGGCTAAGTGGGCATGGGTTAGAACTGGTCATGCATGTATGGGTCCCTTGTGGGTTATATATGGGCTAAGTGGGCATGGTTTAGAACTGGTCACGCATGCCTGGGTCCTATATAGGTTATGTATGGGCTAAGTGGGCATGGGTTAGAACTGGGCACACATGTCTATGTCCCATATGGGTTACGTATGGGCTAAGTGGGCATGGGTTTGAACTGGTCACCCATCTGTTGGTCCCTTGTGGGTTATATATGGGCTAAGTGAGCGTGGGTTAGAACTGGTCATGCATGTATGGGTCCCTTGTGGGTTATATATGGGCTAAGTGGGCATGGGTTAGAACTGGGCACGCATGTCTGTGTCCCATATGGGTTACTTATGGGCTAAGTGGGCATGGGTTAGAACTGGTCACGCATGTCTGGGTCCCTTGTGGGTTATATATGGGCCAAGTGGGCATGGGTTAGAACTGGTCACCCATGTCTGGGTCCTATATAGGTTATGTATGGGCTAAGTGGGCATGGGTTAGAACTGGGCACGCATGTCTGTGTCCCATATGGGTTACGTATGGGCTAAGTGGGCATGGGTTAGAACTGGTCACCCATCTATGGGTCCCTTGTGGGTTATATATGGGCTAAGTGGGCGTGGGTTAGAACTGGTCATGCATGTATGGGTCCCTTGTGGGTTATATATGGGCTAAGTGGGCATGGGTTAGAACTGGTCACACATCTATGGGTCCCTTGTGGGTTATATATGGGCTAAGTGGGCGTGGGTTAGAACTGGTCATGCATGTATGGGTCCCTTGTGGGTTATATATGGGCTAAGTGGGCATGGGTTAGAACTGGTCATGCATGTATGGGTCCCTTGTGGGTTATATATGGGCTAAGTGGGCATGGGTTAGAACTGGTCATGCATGTATGGGTCCCTTGTGGGTTATATATGGGCTAAGTGGGCATGGTTTAGAACTGGTCACGCATGTCTGGGTCCTATATAGGTTATGTATGGGCTAAGTGGGCATGGGTTAGAACTGGGCACGCATGTCTGTGTCCCATATGGGTTACGTAAAAGTGTCACAAATGCACCCAGAAACGATATATTTCCAATGTTTTAAAATAATCAATGGGTATGTATCCCCACTTACTTTTTCGACCAGATTTCAACGGTGGTGGTCTCATCTCTCTACGATGTTAGGAAGTGGGTGTAAACGCCTCCTATCGGTCCCTAGCCCTCGAAACATGTCTGGAAAAAAGTGAGACCATTTTCGGACTCAGCACGACGAGCTGAACATGCTGATATGCGTTTCCCAGCACACGGAATTACCGTTATCTTAATTGGCTAGTTAATTGGTTAGTTTTCGACGCGTGATAGCTCGGTAACGATAGGTCCGCCAGCCAAGTAATTTACATGGGCGCGTACAGCACTCCGAGATCTACGCTCCGATTGGTCCGCCATTCTTGTGCGACACCCGTAGCAAGAGTTCTCCAACTCTGACCTGTCATCCACAAGCGTTATAGACATGATAAACCTTAGAGTGTATTGAATGGTGAAATGCTAACCCTAATTTTGAGAACCACACGTCCGTGAGCGGGGAGACACATATTGGCGCGATTGTCGCATCGATAGCTAAGCGTGGATGTAAGGCACGCCCATTTCCGACCCTTGTGGGCGGAGCTATCGCGCGTCAAAGTCTAACCCTAGTTTTCTGAACCGCATGACCGTGTGCGAGGAAACGCATATATGCGTGTGCGCATCATCGAGCCCTACGTGTGGATGTGAGCCACGCCCCTGTGTGGGCGGAGTTAACCACTCTTAATTAGGTGTGCTATGGACTTTATCCCTATTTTTAAAAAAGACCACTTGGCCGGACTTACCTTTCCACGCTGAATCCAACGGTACCATCCCCGTTCCTGTGCGACGTCGGGAAAGTTCCGAAAGGTGGCGCCAAATTTCCCAAAAAACATAATCCTATATAGGACCCATAGGGAAAGTACTGGGTCCTATATAGGACCCAGACATGAGTGACCAGTTCTAACCCATGCCCACTTAACCCATACATAACCTATATAGGACCCAGACATGAGTGACCAGTTCTAACCCATGCCCACTTAGCCCATACATAACCTATATAGGACCCAGACATGAGTGACCAGTTCTAACCCATGCCCACTTAGCCCATACATAACCTATATAGGACCCAGACATGAGTGACCAGTTCTAACCCATGCCCACTTAGCCCATACATAACCTATATAGGACCCAGACATGAGTGACCAGTTCTAACCCATGCCCACTTAGCCCATACATAACCTATATAGGACCCAGACATGAGTGACCAGTTCTAACCCATGCCCACTTAGCCTATACATAACCTATATAGGACCCAGACATGAGTGACCAGTTCTAACCCATGCCCACTTAGCCCATACATAACCTATATAGGACCCAGACATGAGTGACCAGTTCTAACCCATGCCCACTTAGGCCATACATAACCTATATAGGACCCAGACATGAGTGACCAGTTTTAACCCATGCCCACTTAGCCCATACATAACCTATATAGGACCCAGACATGAGTGACCAGTTCTAACCCATGCCCACTTAGCCCATACATAACCTATATAGGACCCAGACATGAGTGACTAGTTCTAACCCATGCCCACTTAGCCCATACATAACCCATACAGGACCCATACAAGGGTGACCAGTTTTGCCTTGCCAAAAATAACTGAACGTATGGATAAGTCGGCTACGCGCCCACACACACACACACACACACACACACACACACACACACACACACACACACACACACACACACACACACACACACACACACACACACACACACACACACAGTTAGAGCATATCTGGGTAAAGAACTGCAGAAAGTAAGCAGCTGACAGCAAGTTATCATAAATGAAATCTGTACCAGCTTTTTTCTTGAAAGTAATGATAAGTTACAATAAGTGTAAGTGTTCCTTTGATGATCTTGGATGTGAACAACAGTGTATAAAGTCTAGATAGATATGGATGGACGAACAGTCAGACGGACGGACAAAGAGAGAGAGTACCGGCCATTGTATAAACTTGTGTTGCAGATGGAAGCTTTTCATTGATTTCATGAGCTTGTAGATCTGCTATTCTGGGCAAAATGGGCGGATATTTCCCTAGGAATTATTACATTACATTACATTACATTACAGTCATTTAGCAGACGCTTTTATCCAAAGCGACTTACAATAAGTGTATTCAACATAGGTAGGGAACAAAAACTACTAATCACCAGAAGTCTTTAGTGCATTTTCTGCAAAAACAAGCCACCAAGAGTATACCTAGCGCTAAGGTAAAAGTGCAATATATCAGCTACCTATTTCCTTAAACAGATGAGACAAAATAGCTAAATCAAATGAGCATGAGCTAAGACAATTAAGTGTATCGACTAAACAAGATCCAATAAACAATACAGCAATAGAAAACAAGCGTTCGTACAACTAGTTAACAACAAGTAGGTCAGGCAGAGAGGAAGGGTAGTGTTTCCTGAAGAGGTGGGTTTTCAACCTGCGGCGAAATATGGGCAGTGACTCTGCTGTCCTAACCTCAGTGGGAAGTTCATTCCACCACTGTGGGGCCAGAACAGAAAAGAGTCGTGACCGTGTGGATCGGCCAGAAGGACCCTTGAGTGACGAGGCAATCAGTCGCCCCGAGGTGGCAGACCGAAGTGGTCGGGCAGGGGTGTAGGCATCGACCATAGCCCGGAGGTAGGAAGGAGCCGTTCCTTTCACTGCCCTATAGGCTAACACCAGGGTTTTGAACTGGATGCGAGCCGCTACGGGGAGCCAGTGTAGAGAACGGAGAAGGATGGTTGTGTGGGAGAACTTGAGGACTTGAATTATGTATAAAATTATGTATAAAATTATGTATAAAATTATGTATAAAATTATGTATAAAATTATGTATAAAATTATTATCTGAAGTAGGCAGCCCATGCACACACGTCAACTAGTGAATAGCAGTTAGGCGTGCACATCTTGTGTGCGGGACTATAATGCCTATGTCTAGCGATGTGCTGTGGATATTTCAACTAGTGGGGCTATGTCGCGCACACATGCACACTCACGAGCGATCACCGATTGAAATATCCTCTTAAATGTAGACCTAATATACCCACAATATACTGTATATCAACTGTAATGGGCAAACTTTAGTGTTAGTGTTTTAGTGTTTAATTATGCATTTACCTTGCAAACGTCATCTCTGAAATTTAATTAGTTTATCATCATAAATCCATCAGCCACCTACAGTACAGTCGACTCGACACAATGGACCTGGCCATCACCATTGATATGCATCCAAGGCCGGTCATCGGTCATTCCTATTGTTTCAAGCTGTGACCCAGGTGCGAAAACTCGGGCAACGTGCGTCTTCAAACTACTATATTCCATTGAGTGATGTTGCAACAGAGAGAGGAAGGAGGGACGGAGATAGAGGAGAGAGAGAGAGAGAGAGAGAGAGAGAGAGAGAGAGATGGGGGGGGGGAGTGACGGAGAGAGAGCGAGAGAGAGAGAGAGAGAGAGAGAGAGGGAGAGGGAGAGGGAGAGGGAGTGACAGAGAGAGAGAGAGAGGGAGGGAGGGACGGAGACAGACAGACAGACAGACAGACAGACAGACAGACAGACAGACAGACAGACAGACAGACAGACAGACAGACAGACAGACAGACAGACAGACAGATATGATTTGGGATGGGGGAGGAAGGGAGAGAGAGAGAGAGAGAGAGAGAGGGAGATGGAGAGAGAGAGAGATTTAAAGAGTTCTTTACACTGCATATAGACCAGTAGGCCTACATGACCTCACCTATAAGTTATATGCAAGCAAATTAGAAGGATACAAACACAGAAACACAGCGAGGCTCCAAAAACAGATCAGAAAGAGAAGAGCAGTTCGTCATCATTCCCCACTGTACACAATCCTCCCCCCACTTTACACAGAAATCCTCAAGATTGTCCACCATTTTATAGTAGGTATATACTTGTCCGGTACAAGTAATACATCTTTCTGGACAAGGTTATTAAAAGTTTACTTGTCCGGTGGAAAAGTTTGTGACAGATAATTGGAACCCCTCACATCCGAGGTATTATTATTAAATAAAATGTTGAGGATGTATAATTTGCTCTGTCTGGTAATTCGTTTTTATTAATTGTATTATTTTCCACTGCTCTGCCAACTGCAGCAGGCCAATGTGTGTGCATGGCATGTTCTAGTGAGGGAGAGAGAGAGAGACTGAGAGGGAGAGAGAGGAGGGGTGGGGGAGGGAGAGAGAGACAGAGATGGCTGGGGGAGGGAGAGAGAGAGAAAGTCAGACAGACAGACAGACAGACAGACAGACAGACAGAAATCCCATACTAATTTGAGGAGGGTGGGATTGTGCCTGTATACATGTCTGATAAATCTGTCAACTAATTAGTTGGATAAATGGTAAATGGTGCATTTATATAGCGCTTTCATCCAAAGCGCTTTACATAGATTGTCCCAATACTCATTCATACACCAATGGCGAAGGCACCAACCTGCACACCGCAAGCATGCAGTTTAACTGCCCTATAGGGTTCAGTGTCTTGTTCAAGGACACCTCAACACTATCTCTGTGTATCGAACTGGGAACCTCATCCATCCGGCTGTTCTACCGGCCATTCTACCCTGAGTGAGAACCACTGCCACCGGGAGGATGCACAGACAAGGTGTGCCACCCTATTGGTCCGACTGTGCTTAGACCGACACCCTACCCAAAACCCTAACCTAACCCATAACCGCAAGCACGGCGCATGTCGGACCAACGCATGTCGGGAGTGACGGGTGATTTCAGCATGTCGGACCTTTGGTATGTCTGCATGGAACCTACAAAATTTGCCCAGATCAAGCCCATGCTCACTTAGCCCACATAGAACCCACATGGAACCCGGTATAATTGCCCAGTTCTAGCCCATGCCCACTTCGTACCCAGAAAGCCTGCATGTGCAGGGCCCACATGGACGGCTGGGTGAGGATACGTCCCAGGTGATGACCTTGGGATACATCACTGAGGATACGTCCCAGGTGCATCCATGCGATGTTTTTTGTTATATTATTATTATTATTATTATTATTATTATTATTATTATTAATCACACACACACACACACACACACACACACACACACACACACACACACACACACACACACACACACACACACACACACACACACACACAGAGAGAGAAGGTTGCAAGGCCACGTGACCGAAAGGCGAAATGTGATTGGTTGCCCTGCATCTGGTGACATTCCTCCTTACGTCAATTCTGGAGCTCCTCCCCCTCTTCTATTTGAATCTTCTACAACAGCCGGGCGGTTTTTATGTGACGGTCCTCTCCTCTCCGCAGATTTTTGGATTAAACAAACCGACATAAGATCAGTAAAATGTTGTTGGACTAATTATGAAGTAATACTCGATCTATTCCTCGGATTGAATACTCTTTAAGCCAGATGTACGGTTGGCGCCTTCAGGATCAAGCAGTGAGTTGCAGTAAGTACATTATTGCAGCTGGTTTTTTCCCTCCATTTTCCCCGGCCAGTATATGCTTGTATAATTTAACCACATGAATGTTGAACAATGTTGTCTGTTCTGTTTGTGTTGATGTATTTTTTGGTGCACATGAATGTTATTCAATGAGTAGGCCTATGACTGCAGTCTCAGTGCTAATGCTATTGAAATGCTAACCTTTGCTAGCCAGTAGTTGGTTAGCTTAGCAGGCTTAAGCTACTAGGCTTGTGTGTGTGTGTGTGTGTGTGTGTGTGTGTGTGTGTAGTAGTTGTTGGCTTCTGCGTTCGTGTGCAGCCTCTTCCAGAGGGAGATAAACTACAAATGGGGTCTCTAAACTCTATCTCTCTCTTATCTGGTAAATATATTTCGCGGACCCCCTGGTTATGCATCGCGGGGGGGGGGGCTGGGGGGTCCGCGACGCATAGCCAGGGGGTCCGCGAAATAATTCAGATTTGTTTTCCTCCTTCCAATTTTTTTGTTTTTGTGGGGGGCTATTGTGTGTGTGTGTGTGTGTGTGTGTGTGTGTGTGTGTGTGTGTGTGTGTGTGTGTGTGTGTGTGTGTGTGTGTGTGTGTGTGTGTGTGTGTGTGTGTGTGTGTGTGTGTGTGTGTGGGGGGGCTAGCATTTGGAGATGGATGAGTTTATAGGGTGACTAAATAACAAGTGAGTTCAAATGTATTTCTCAGTGAAGTTTAAGAGCATTAAAGTTCTGTTTAAGTCAGTGGTTCAAGAAGTGGGGTCCTTGAGGGAGTTCAAGGGGTCCCAAGGATGGATAGTACAGTAACCAAATGAACCCTTACAGGTCTGTAACTCAGAGTGGTCAAATGGAACCAAATGGACCCTTACATGTCTAACTCTGAGCGTGTAACAACAAATGGAAACAAACATACCCAACATGTCAGTTTGGTTCCATTTGTACACTCTCAGAGTTAAATTAAAATGGTGGTCCCAGAGATAGAAATGCCATGGTCCGTAGCCTAATGCAGGTCAAATTGTGGGTCCTTGAAATAAAATGTGGTTGAGGAAATTTGAGAATCTTATTATGGGGTGTCAATTTTGGGGGTCCTAGAAGTACAGTAGGCCCAGGTGTTATGGATTTATACATGGACCAGGCATGCCAAGATAAATATTGAAGTAATAACCGCTACATGTAATCTAACATATGTTGGGTACTGTAGCCTACTCGCATTTGGAAGCTGTGTGTGTGTGTGTGTGAGTGGGGGGGGTGGGGGTGGCAGGAGCGACTACAACTGTCAGGGGTGGCCCCGCCCGCCGCAGCAGGGGGAAAAAAACGTTGGGTACATTGTAGACAAGTGAGAGAGAAAGAGGTTACTGTACTGCAACTTTTATACTCTACCTGGCAGGTTAAAACAAAAGCCACCATACTAGCATTTGAATGCCTGTGTCCGTAAAGGTGTGACTACATGACCTGCATTAGGCTACGGAACCCCATGGCATTTCTATCTCTGGGACCCCCGTAGTCGTTGCCGCTGAGCGGGGTTGTTTGTCTGTGTGTTTCTTTTGGGTAATTGATTCTTCTCTTCTTTTTGTATTTGTCCAAGTAAATTGGAAATGAAGATGTCCAGCCACAAATGACAAGCTGTGGTCTCTGTGTTCATGTCTGGAGTTGTATCCATCATAACAAGAAGTTCTGAAACCTGCGTCTTTTTTATGTTGCATAAGGTGAATTTGAGTTTTTAATTGTTAGAGTAACATGAGAAGATTCTACAAAATGTCTTGAAAAACTGTTTTTTTTCAAAAATAGCAGATCTACAAGCTCGTAGCGTATGAGCTTGCATATATGCTATTTTTCAATAGCTAAAGTATAAAATTATGGTTAATGTGGATAAACGCTAAAGTTCCAGGTCTTAGTGGGTTAAATGGTGAAGTTTAGCAAAACATTTTATATACACTAGTAAAAGCATGCCACATCATACAGCTGCTATAGAGCGCCCAAGTCCTGACGTCCTGAAGTAATTTCTCTATGGCGAATAACATGGGGCCATCTTAAGCGTGGTGGTCCAAAAAGAAACAAGCTGGTGTCTCTGTATCGTTTATACGTCGTTATATCGTTTATGTCAGTCACTCGTATATGATAGTCTGTTTCTAGTGGAAATTTAACTAAATTAGCAGCAGTAACAATAGTTTTTAACATATTTGTAGTAGGCAATGAGATGATGGCTTATGCTAGCCTATGCCATTCCATTCAAAGGTTTGGAATCATATTGCTTTAACTTCCCTTCCATGTCCCCTTCCCCTATTTTTGTGCTCTTTCTTTTGAAGACATGCATGGTGACATGCAACGTGAGAAGCTCACAAAGACAGAGACTTCTGCCAATATGATGTACAGACTGATGCTGAAACTTCCCAAAAGTGACAAGGAGGTAATGTTGTGTAACAATGGCTGTAGTTCTAAAACCTTTTCATGTCAATTCATGTCAAGGCATGCCATCGGAAATGTAGGGCCCTGGGGGTCCTTGCACCCCACCCCAACCCCTGCATTAGAATCCAGATCACCATAACTAAGTGTGTACAAAAAAAACAAAATGGACCGTGAGGGTCCATTTGGTTCTTAACTATCCATCATTTATCTGGAGACCCCTTGGAACCCCCCCCCCCCCCCCCCCCCCCCCAAGGACCCCTGGGGATCCCCAGACTCTGCATGTCATGTGATGCTGTATTTCTCCTGAGCTGTTTGACATGTATTGTGGCCCACACCATGCTATTGCTTAAAGTTGTTTTTTTATGTTTGCTAAAAGGTATGTTTTTTTTTAATTGAATGTAGGCCACCGCAAAAACATGGGACCTACTCCTTCCTGTGGAATGAACAGCTGTGGACCGACTAAATGTGTCCCAGAGAGTGATCCGCACACAAGTAGCCAACAGGACGCAGAGTATGACCTGCAGCCCCAGTGTCTCTCCTGGAGGTTCTCATGCAAGTATGTAAACTATGGAATTAAATGTATTTCATTTCTTTAAACATATACAGAGATTTAACATCTTGAAATGTAAAAATATGTGTAGGAACTGCGAGTCCAAGTGCGAATAGCTGCCCACCTGAAACCCTGATCAGCTGCTAGAACCCTGAATGTGACCATCTCTTGTGGGAAGCAGACAGAGCCGCCCCACTGGAACCAGTTGTAAGTTGAAATCTCGTATTCACTTCAAAATGTACTTTGTCTTTCTAACTTGAAATGGTGTTTGGCAACACATTTGATGTACACAAGTAGAAGCATGCCACAGTATTTCAGCTGTTTTAACTGCTGAAAAGGGATCACAACAATTCTGAACACAGGCCACTGTTTGTGTTTCACATAGAAAACAAATTTGCCATATTAGCTCAAGACATTTAAAATTACTGGGGTTTTTTCTGTTCAGAAAATAATCCTCAATATGCAGCAATAATATCTTTAAAGACCGTAGCCATTCTTGATGTATAATTAACCGATTTAGACCTGAGGACATTTCTACAAATGCCTTCTAAATCAGTTTTCTGAAATACCTTTGTTTCTATGTCAGTCATTTTCATGTCAAGGACCCCCAAAAATTATGTAATTGGCTGCCGAATCCCATCTACAAATATGATGTTCCAGGGACCCCCCAGAAGCAAATATTTCAGTTTTACAAATGTTCACTCTGAAAGAATGTGTTCAAAGATTTGCACCACATTTTCAAGATTGTTCAAAATTAGCAGATCTACAAGCTTGTATATCTATTTTTATAGCTAAAGTATAACATAATGCTTAAAACACCAAAAGGGTTTCCTGTTCTGAATGGGTTAATCATGCAATTTCTTGTAGCACACAACTCATGATACATTCTTAATAAGGCTTAATACGGTGGTGGTTTTGGCCAATCCATTAGCCAGTAATAAAATCTGTTACAAAATCTGATACACAAAGAATCATGCTAGCATTACTAAGTCAGCTTCTTGTTATTTTTTTTAGGGACACTAAAGAAGAACACAGTGGCAGTCACAGGACATTCACCAGAAGGAGGGAGAGAAGGCGCTGTCAAAGTGGTTCACAGGAGCTCGTGCTTGAGGTGGGAATATGGCTGAAAGAGCTCAGAGATCACTTGAGAACACACAGGACAATGGGGCACAGCCCCAATAGAAAAAACAGACCACACACACACACACACACACACACACACACACACACACACACACACACACACACACACACACACACACACACACGCGCAAACAACTACCTCCTGAGAATAACCCTCTTTTAGTTCAAATTGAGAGTGCAAGTTTAATCTGTCTCTCTCCAGTTGGCTTTTTTGTGTTCAATTTTAAATGATTGTGTCAAGTCAAAAAGGTTCCAATTACTTTTTGTGTTCAGAATATTTAAGTTCCTCATGTAGTCTGCCCATGTATACCCTATTCTAAAATGATTGTTTAAAACAGTTAAGGTGAAATTTCACTTTCAAACATGTTTGGGGTCATTTTAACAGCTACACAGGCTTCTGTGAAGTGTGAACACCCCATACAGTTTAAGTTGCTTGATTCAGTATTTCACTCACTCACTCATCCCATGGCCTAGGGGGGTGTACAGGTGTCATGGTGGATGCTTGGGCACTCGGGTATCTCCAGTGCTTTTGATCTTCTGTTCCCCATATCAGGGTTTGAAAGCTGCAGCCAGTCCACTCCTTGATGTTGTCCACTCAGGACTTAATCTGCCTGTCTACTTTCCCTCCACTGTCCCCTGTACTTTGGTCTTTGACAGGGAGGGTATGTCTTGTGACATGACCATGAGAGTAGAGGCTCCTGTTCTCCAGCATGGGTGGTAGCTAAACTGTCTTAACATGATAATTTGTCCGGTCTTCTTATACGATATATGTAGCATTCTTCTGTCACACTTGCTTTCAAATGACTGTATCCTGTGCTCGGTGTCCGCTGTAAGTGTCCAGCTTTCAGAGCCAATGGAATAGGGTGGAGAGTACAAGTGACTTGTAAAGTCTGACCATCACTGAGAAGCTGATTTATTATTTATGTTTCCAAATACTGTATAGTCTAGTCATGGCTGATGTTGCTATCCCAATTATTGCTTTTATCTTATGTGGAGCTGCCATCTTCACTCACAAAGGACCCAAGGTATATAAGTCCTTTACTTCCTACAGGCAAGTGGCCTGTTCCTTGGTGATATATGTATGGCTGTGGCTGGTGACCAGGATATTACTTTTCTCTTCATATCCATGCCATATGCTCTGCCTTGTGTTTTCTCATAAGTTTGATGTCATTGGAGATGGTAGGGTCTTCCTCTGATGGATATGGAGGTGTGATATTCTATGAGTGCTTCCTCCATGATGTTGTTTATAAGAACTGCACTGCTTGGGTATAGTGCTTGGATTACCTGTTGTGGTACAGGTCATGCTGGTGCTAAAGGTGCTTCTTAATCAGTATTCTGAATTTGAATATCTCCTTTTTGGTCTGAATCAAGATGATCTGCAGCATTACTTTGCTAGCCAGGCAGAAAAAAACTGTTTCTGTAGTTTTGTCACTGCCCTGCATTCCCTTTCTTGGGGTCTTTTATTGGGTACATTGCTTGGTTTCCCATATCTTTTGGTAGATGCGTGTCAATGCTATTATCATGTATTGCCCTCCATGCTTCCAAAGCTCTGCTGGGACATTATCGATAGCAGGCTCTTTACTGCCTCCTCTACTTCAGCTTGAAGTATTGGGGCATCCTACCACATGCACTACTGGACTTCATGGCACTAGTATGTTGGGATCTGGTCTTATTGCACATTTGTATAGTTCCTAACAATACTCTGTCCATCACTTGGATATTGCTGCTTTCTCGGTTAGTAGAGAGTCATGCTTGTCTTTTATTATTGTGGCTGTATGTTGTTGTGTCCTTCTCAGTTTCTTTTGTGTTGTGTAGGCTGCTTTATTGTTGCCCTGTCTTCTCCTTGCATCTATGCTTCCACACGTGGATTATGTGATCCACTTTACTGCCTCCCGGTAGATCTAGGATGTTATCAGTGGCCCATGGTTTGTTTTTCTTCCTGTCCTGCCCTAGTACTTCAGTTGGGGTTTCTATAAGTGCTTCCTCCATATTGTCTGTCAATGTATATGTCTTGCAGTAGGCTAAGTGTTGTTTTCAATTAATCTAACATGATTAAAATTTAATTTAAAGTTACCATAGGTTTACATGGGAAGGAGGCGTGTCTGATAATATGAATATCAAATATTTAAATACTGAATCAAGCAACTTAAAAACTGAGTGCTCACAAGTTAGTGAACCTGCCTGGGGACCCAGAGCCCCTGGTTGTCCCTGGCACGATGCTAGGCCAGAATGTGTCAAAGTGTGTCCCTGAGCAAAATTCGTAACCCCTAATTGCTGCCCGAGCGCCAGCTCCCAGAGAGAATGGCTGCTCCTTACTCTTAGTTGTTAAAGGATGGGTACAGTGACAAATAACACCCCAATGTTAGAATGACCCCAAACATGTTTGAAAGTTAAATATCCTTTAAATTAACCCTATCTTCACTTGATGGTTCAAGTTCTTGAAATTGCTCAACATTACCCAATAAGCTTGCAATAGTGTTTTATTTTGTTATTTTTGAGTGGTGCTAGCCCCTCCTATGCCCAGCTTTGTGTGTTTGTGTGTTCCCCATAAGGATTATTTGATTGGCTTAGCAATGTGTGTACCCCATAGCGACAATTTGATTGGCTGAACAATGTGTGTACCCCATAGTGATGATTTGATTGGCTGAGCACGGAATGTGATGTATGATATGAGCGCCCATCACTTCACACAAGTGTTATTTACACAATTTGTGAATCATTTGTTCTTCCTGCATTTCAATTATGACAGTTTTGTTATTGAGGCCGGTCTGAAAGAACAAAGCTTGGTTTTATATTGCAACCAATAGATTCCATGTGACGATGTTTTCAATAAACTTTCAAAAAAGATATATTGTCTGATATAGTTTTTTCACTATGGTAAAAGTTAAATTGGCTAAACCTTAGGCACTTTTTACATCTTATGTTAATGTGTTTGCAGTTGTTAAACAGGGTTCATGTCGATAATACTGCTAAATTCTCCCATTTTAATCCCTTCAGGACCAACTTGAAACCCATTTTGGCAAAGTTCCCGGGTGTTACCCACTTGTGCTGCTAGAAGTGGGATCTACATCGGTCTCAAAGTGCCCAGTTGGACTCCATTTAAGGCCCATTCAGATCCCACTTCAAGTCTATATAGGCAAACACAGGTGAGGCCTACATGGGTTTGACATACAATTGCCAATTTTGACCCCACCTAAAACCCAGTCAGAAACCCACGTAAGCCCATATGGGATAACACAGCTGGGCCCTGAGTGGATACTGGGTGAAAACCCACTTGGAGCCCTTAATGGGCGTACACAAGTGTGGCCTACATGGGTCGCATATAATTTTCCCAGCTGGAACCCACTTAAGGCCCATTCAGATCCCGGTTCAAACCCATATAGGCAAACGCAGGTGGCACACACATGGTTCTGACATAAAATGGCCCATTTGGACCCCCGCTAAGACCCAGTCAGAAACACGCGTAAGCCCATATGGGATAACACAGGTGGGCCCTTTGTGAAAAGTGGGTGCACGGCCCACTTGGAGCCCTTAATGGGCGGACACAAGTGTGGCCTACATGGGTCACATATAATTTACCCAGCTGGTACCCACTTAAGGCCCAATCAGATCCCAGTTCAAACCCATATAGGCAAATACAGGTGGCGCACACATGGTTCTGACACAAAATGGCCCATTTGGATACCACCTAAGACCCAGTTAGAAACACACGTAAGCCCATATGGGCTAACACGGGTGGGCCCTTTGTGAAAACTGGGTGCACGGCCCACTTGGAGCCCTTAATGGGCGGACACAAGTGTGGCCTACATGGGTCACATATAATTCGCCCAGCTGGAACCCACTTAAGGCCCAATCAGATCCCAGTTCAAACCCATATAGGCAAACACAGGTGGCGCACACATGGTTCTGACATAAAATGGCCCATTTGGATACCACCTAAGACCCAGTTAGAAACACACGTAAGCCCATATGGGCTAACACAGGTGGGCCCTTTTTGAAAAGTGGGTGCACGGCCCACTTGGAGCCCTTAATGGGCGGACACAAGTGTGGCCTACATGGGTCACATATAATTTGCCCAGCTGGTACCCACTTAAGGCCCAATCAGATCCCAGTTAAAACCCATATAGGCAAACACAGGTGGCGCACACATCGTTCTGACATAAAATGGCCCATTTGGATACCACCTAAGACCCAGTTAGAAACACACGTAAGCCCATATGGGCTAACACAGGTGGGCCCTTTTTGAAAAGTGGGTGCACGGCCCACTTGGAGCCCTTAATGGGCGGACACAAGTGTGGCCTACATGGGTCACATATAATTTACCCAGCTGGTACCCACTTAAGGCCCAATCAGATCCCAGTTAAAACCCATATAGGCAAACACAGGTGGCGCACACATGGTTCTGACATAAAATGGCCCATTTGGATACTACCTAAGACCCAGTTAGAAACCCACGTAAGCCCATATGGGCTAACACAGGTGGGCGCTTTTTGAAAAGTGGGTGCACGGCCCACTTGGAGCCCATAGCCCATAGCCCATGTCAATACCCAAGTGGGGCCCATATGGACATGTTAGCTGGGGAAGGTCTATGATTGGAACAGGATTACACACATTAATATGCTCATGCTTTTCATTAAGCTTTATTCTACACTTCCCCATATTCACATCCCCATAATGTCCAAAATACACCAGATCATTCACATTCAGAGATAAATTCATTGCAGTGTGTGGAGAAGCTTTTAGTCCATCAAATTATTTAGAAGTTCACTAGGTTGTATACACTGGATTTAAACTGTTCCCTTGTGGGAGAGTATTACTACTTCAAGTTTTAGGTTTAGCGTATTACGCAGGGGCAGAACATGGATTAAATAGCATGGGAAATGCAGCTAAACTGTTACATTTATGTAAAAAGATGATACAAAAATCTGATACAAATGTTTGTTAATCCATCCCTGGACACATCCCAGTGGCTCCAAAATGTATCAGAGGAAGCATTTGGTTGTCTACAACCTCTAGATTTGAGCAGAACGATCTGCACACCAAAAAGCTTCCATTAAGAGGATTCTGTGCAGTGACACTTCAAGCAACACCAGCTTTTCCTTTCGACTTCTGCTTTGTGACTACATGCCTCTCTGCTGCGACGTTAAATATTTGAGATACATTGTCATGCTTTAGACAATATGTCCAGTACAGTTAGGTTACTAGCCTACTGTTAAAATGACTACATTGCTATCATCATCTAGGTGTCTTTGGTTCTCTCTATTGGCCCACCTTAAAACACACCAGAGAATTCACACTGGAGAAAAACCCTATGGATGTGATCAGTGTGGACAACACTTCTCTCAAATGTCCAGCCTTAAAACACACCAGAAAATTCGAATACGAGACGGCTCGCCCCTTTTCCAACTCGCCCAAAGCGGCGAAGATCGGTCGCCTCAACGGGAAGAGCGGTCGCCCCAACGGGAAGAGCGGTCGCCCCAACGCGCGGAGAATTCGCCCCCAAAAGTCTGGAGAATTCGCCCAAAAGTCCGGAGAAGTCGCCCCAACAAAGAGAGAGAGAGATTTTTTACATGTAGCTGTTATGTCTCACTGACAGCTGTTTGATTGTGCTGCGCTCTTGCATATTCCTGTGTTGTTTGTGATGATTGGGGGGATTATCTGGGATCGACTACTTCAGTCTTGACATACAACATGATGTGTGATGATGTTGCTTTGCCTTATTATTGACTCTGAGTTTTGAAAGTAAAGAAGAGTTGTGTTTAAGCTGTCATGGTCCACTGATTCACAATAGTAGCCTACTTTTAAACAGAGAGAGAGAGAGATTTTTACCTGTACTATATTTGTACATGTACTTTGAGATTTTTCCTGTACTTTTAAACAGAGAGAGAGGGGGGGGTATGTGTCTAGTTATAGTGAGAGTGGAGGGGCCCCAAGGGGGGTCATCAGCCTCTTTTGTTTGAGTGTGCTGGGTCGTTACTACAACAAGAACAACAACAACAGATCAACTGTAGGAATGTAACCATTTATTTGAGAGAAATAATATATACAGATGCCACTTTAAAAAATAGTTGAACAAAAAAATATATACAACGCTTCTTCAATACTAGAAGAAAAAAAGTTGAACAAAAATATATATACACAACGCTACTTAAATACTAGCAGCAAAAAAAGTTGAACAAAAATATATATACAATGCTACTTCAATACTAGCAGCAAAAACTAGTGTCCCATAGGGTTAGTTTCAAAGTCCAGCAAAAAGGTAACGGAAATGGTCTTCAGTGTCACGTAGTGGTCACTGGGACAGTGACAGTGGGCACTGGGACATGCACTTTAGTTGGAATTCTGTTCTACAGAATGGCCCATCATCAAAGGTGTCTGGCAGGCAATTTTATGTAAGTGGGAAGCAACAAGAACTTGACACACACACAGCATACAATAACAGGCAGGCAATTTTATGTAAGTGGGAAGCAACAAGAACTTTAGTGCCACCTGCTGAAATAAATAATACAATTTTATGTAAGTGGGAAGCAACAAGAACTTTAGTGTCCCCAGCTAAACAATGAAATAAGCAACTCCATACCATGACATGCAAAAACGAATGTTACTGGATAACATTATGTAAACATGAGTGCATATAATTTCAAGTACTGTACTTATGTAAACATGAGTGCATATAATTTCAAGTACTGTACTTGGAATGGAATTTCCAGAACAATGGAGGGGAGTAAGCCATTCATTATCCATGCATAATTTTAATTTGACCAACAACAAACGAACGGGTTCTAACTGGTTCTAAATGTTCTCCTTTGACAAACAATGTTCTAATATGATAAATAAGGTAAAATAAACATGAAATAAACACGGGGCGAGATATCCGTGCGTTGGGGCGAGATATCCACGCTGTGGGGCGAGCTGTCCACACTATGGGCGCGGGCTCTCCACGGCTCGGGGCGAGCCGTCATCACTTTTCGAAATTCTGTGGCGAGCCGTCTTCACTTTTCGAAATTCTGTGGCGAGCCGTCATTCACTTTTCGCGAGGGCGAGTTGGAAAAGGGGCGAGTCGTCTCGGTACCCTAAAATGACCCCATGAGGAAGCGTTGACCTTTACTGAATTGCTTCAGTTTCAGTTCATTTGACCACCTAACTTCAGATTTGGCCACAATTACACCATTGCTTCGGTTTCAGTTCATTTGACAACCTTCTTTCAACTTTGGGCACTTTTACATGTAGGCTGACCCAAAGTTGAAACAGTTGCCAGGGGGACATCTTTGGGCCTGGGGTCCTCATCATTGGATATGTTGTTCCCACAACCGGTGAATGGAGTTTCTAGGTGAAAGTGATTTTTTACGTGCCATTGAGCCCCATTATAAATTTATCAAATTTGAAAGCACTATATTTCTAAAACTATGAAACATTTCAAAGATTCCACTTCACCTTGCATCTAAAGTAGCAGATCCGCAAGCTTGAAACGCGAAGTGACGCGTTTCGTATTTGTGGAACTTCTACTTTTGCTATTTCAGGACAGCTCGAAAGACGACATGCTAATGGACCCATGATGTCATCAAACTAGCTCAAACCCCAAAGGAGAGGTGCTTTCCTGGGATCGAGGAGTATATGCGCTGGCTGAGCTAGTTTCATTAACATGATGAGCAGGGATTTTCAGTCCTTCCTCCATATATAGATCTACAGAAGAGACCTGCTTGACCACACTGCCCTAAGATCGAAAGTGGCAGTTGGCAGCAACATGGACTTTAGGGAGATTGGGGAGATTTATTTATTCTCCTTCTTTCTTTCTCTCTCTTTTTTTAAGAAATACATTCACATACAGTAGCTGTTCCCATATCACTAGATTGGTCTATCCATTTAATTATTCTGCATTGTTCTTTTAATCATTTTTTCTTATTTTCAATTGCTTAAGATTTCTATTGAAAAGCAATCTCATTCACAATCTACCCATGCATAGTGCTAGATTCATAGCTGCTTTGTCTACACAAAAAGATCATTATCGTCATTATAAATGAACAATTGTCTGCACAGTTGGCACTTATAGAGTGCCGAAGTCATGACATCCCCTGGTTCGCAGAAGTATTTTCTCTATGGACGATAACATTGTGTCATCTTAGAATCGTCTCATAAGCATTGTGGTCCAAAAATAATAACTTTGTCGATTGATATACTGTCGGGGAGGGCATGTCTCTGTATCGTTTACGGCAGTCATAGCCCCATATGTACCCTCTCCCTACGCTCATTCTGAGCTACAGAATGAGCGTAGGGAGAGGGCACATATGGGGCTACGGCAGTCACTGTCACTCATATTTGTCTGGCGAAACATTTACGAATTTGGCGGCAGTAACATTACATAACAGTAGCATTTTCTCGCCGTCAGTTGATTCTTCATATCCATATCAGTGAAATACCTGGGTCATTTGTTTATATTTGGAACACAGTTCTTATTTTACACGATATAAAAATGCTCGGTGCTGACAGGGATACTCTTAACTAACGCATTCTGACACTCACATGCAAATGCCAGGGTAGTTAAGGTCTCCAGTGTACTCTATTAACCTTATGCTATAGTCTCCAGACCCACAGCCAGAGAAAGCCATCCTGCCCACAGCCACACCGTGAGCACTCACTTGAAATATGTATCCACTGCATAATCCCCCACTAGACACATGGGCCTGACTGGACCAGAGATGTCCAGGCACACTGGTTCTTATGCTTTTACCATAGACCATACAATATGTGGACTAAGATGTGAAACAATTTGTTACTGCCGCTGAATTATAGTTACATTTTTGCCAGATCAGACTGTTTGAAATATGAGTGACTGATTATTGTAAACGATGCAGAGACACCTCCCCGACAATATAGCAGAGACAGTTTGTTTATTTTTGGACAACAATGCTTATATGAGACGATTTACAAGATCACCGCATGTTATTCCCTAGAGAAAATACTTTGGCGACCAAGCTAGGGGATGAGCGAGTGATGTCAGGATTTCGGAGGGGCATTCACACTGGATGCGATGCATTCAAAGCTATTTGGTCGTCCTGTTGTATTCATGCAACATTTTAGTTGGAAGCGATATTTGCCCAACAAAGAAAAGCATCACGTGTTGAGCGGCTATTTATAAGTATATAGGACTTAAGTGGTTCAACAAACACTTAAGGGGGGGGGGGTTAACTCAAGATGGAAATCTTAATGCATAAAAAATGCATTTCTTTCAGAAAATATTTCCCCGAAAGCTGTGTAAACATAATTTGAGTAATGCACCAGCATGGCCAGTGGGGGTTAAACCATCTGTGCGTGGATATTATGATATATTATAATGCTTCGCATGGAAATTCTAGCCGTGGATTGTCAAAGTTAACAGTAATACCCAACTCCTTAATGACAGCAGGCAGCTGGGCTGAGAGAGAAAAGGCCTGGATACCCAGAGGGATTTTGTGAGAAATATATCAGAACTGGAATATAGAATAACCATTTTGTATCCTATAGAAATATATGAGAGGTCTGCCTCTGCCAGTCTGCTCTTTGTTTCTACTAGAAACCTTGTATGTCCAAAAGACGTTGCTTTTCAGGGGAAAAAAAGAGCTGTGTTTCAATGGATTCAAATTCAATGTAGTTATCGTTTAGTTCTTGTATAAAATCCACAGACTGACTCACACAATTTATGCCAGAACCAAAGAATCTCGGTTTTAGAGCTTAAACCCTCCTATGCCAATCCCGAGACTCTCGGGTTTCGTTTATTTG
>NC_136794.1:35293282-35598282 GCF_951216825.1 Electrona antarctica | reverse complement strand
CAAGATGTATTGTTTATTTCGGGTAGAAATCTTTTATCTCCATGTCTAGCTTCTAGCTTTTTTTTTAGGGGCGCTATCCCCTCCTATGTCCATGCAGCTTTGAGGTTGTGTGTAAACACAAACATGGTCCTAACACAAACAATAAATGCAATTGAAAATGAATGGGCATTTTTGAGTGTTTGTGTAATCACAAACATTACGTAAACAAAAACATTAAAGACAAAAGTGAGGACGCAAATTATGATTGGCCGGAATGAGCTATATGATGACAGGTCTTCACACAGGTGTGATTGGCCTACCGACACTGCCGGCCTTACCAGACTTTCCTCCGAGGTGTATATGCTGGATAGTCTGTTACGCGAGGTTACTCCATGGTGGGAAAAGGAAATAAATAAATAATACAAGTACAATATAGGCTAATACAAGAGAATGACAGCTTGGCACGCACAACAGTAACTTTCATGTTTTGTAGAAGAGGCAAACTAATATATTGTTTATGCCGTTTATTTTACATGTATTGTACAGTGTAAACTTGAAACATTATTGTAGGCTACTGTAAAAAGGTCTCTTTTCCCTTGAGCTTTATTTTTGAGTGGTGTAAACCACTCCTACAACTGGCTTTGTTAGTCTGCCTGTGCTCAAAAAATGAGCACGGTTGCTATGGTCACCCAGTTCACACGGGTGTGATTTCATTACGTCAGACATTACGTCAGACCACAGCTGATCAGTCTATATAAGACCTTACACCACTCAGTTCACACGGGTGTGATTTTTTTTAGTATAATAGTATTAGTTTACTATAATTAGATTAATACATGATAATCACTTTAATTTAGAACACACCCAAATCAAATCATACAAATACGTGTTCAATCAATCAATCATTCAATCAAAGCAAACGGCATTAGTTTGCCTCTTCTACAAAAATAAAAGTTACTGTCGCGCGTGCCACGCTGTCATTCTCTCTCTCTGTAGTGTCGGTAGACCAATCAGAGGCAGGCGGGGCGTTACCATGTCTATGCTCGGACGTAGAATAGATCTATACGTGTTGCACACGGCAATAAATGGCCTACTAGTGCGCAAGCAGAGCGTGCAAGTACTGTTGACCGCGACGAACTTCCAAATCTCAGCCTCTCTGTAAAACATTGTACTAAAGTCGGGTTATAACTGGCTGTCAATGGTGACGTAATTACGATATGTTTCAATATTGGTTGGGTAACAGGTAACGTATACATGGATGTAAGTTGTAAGTTGAAAGTACTATACTGTGGTCGGCTGGATTTTTTTATGCATGTGAGTATGCTTGGTAGGTATATATATATACTGATGTTGATGATGACGTAATTAAGCTAGCCCCTTCTTTTTCCAGCTTTGAGTGTTTGTGTAAACACCAACATTGAAAGCCATTGACAATGAATGGCCAGCTTTGAGTGTTTGTGTAAACAGTACACACACGTTGCGTAAGCAAAATCATTGAAGACGAAGGTGAGGACGCAAATTCTGATTGGCCGGAATGAAGATGTATGATGATAAGAGCTCCCCTCACTTCACACGGGTGTAAAGGTGGTTGCACACCGGCCGCGGAAAACCGATGGAGAAACGCAGCTAAAAATCCGAATTCGCATCCGATTCGCGCCCGGTGTGTGGAGACCTTAATTGTTGTAGTTTTGTATATTGCCTACAGTAATAGAAATCCCCCTTCCTTAGCTCAGGACCTAGTCAACACAATCACAGAAAACGCTAATGGAATTTCAATAATGTGCTAGTTCACAGTAGGTTGTGAAATATTTTTACTTCAGGCTACACATATTTATTAGTATGATGAAACGGTGTGAAATGATATCCAACTAGGCCCATGCCTGTTGGGAACGATATGCCCGTAGGGAACGACGTGCGTTGCCCATGGGTACCCATACCAGTACAACGTTCATTATCATAGTACTTGGAGCTGCTATGATGTCATAACCTATCGCTTCCCCTCCACCTCTAATGACAACGGTTGTTTGTCCTACACGTGATGTCAAGACGAGAGATTTGGTCATCCTATTTATATGGGGTTGTTGCCTTTAGACACTGACTTTAATGTCAAGAGATATCGGAGAGACGGAGTTCCAGATGGTTATATTGCGTATCGTGGCCACCGTGGCCGTCGGGCTCTGCGGCACTCTGTTCGCCGGCTACTGCGTCCACTTTGACAGAAAGAGACGGAGCGACCCTGACTTCAAGATGAGGCTGCGAGAACGCAGGAGAAAGCAGGCTGCCAAAGAGGCGGCCGAGTTATCCAACATCCCCGATCTGTCGGACGCCACGGCCGTGCAGAATTTCTACCTGGAGGAGCTCCAACGGGGAGAAGAGCTCCTGACTCAGGGAGACTACGAGAAGGGAGTGGACCACGTGGCCAACGCCATCGCCGTGTACCCGCACCCGCAGCCGCAGCTGCTGAAGGTTTTAGAGCAGGCGTTGCCCCAACCCGTCTTCCAGCGTCTCCTCAACAAACTGCCAGACGTCAGCCAACACATCACCGACGCTCAGAGCAGAAAGCAGGAGGTAGTGGCAGCGGCGGCAGCGGTGGCAGCGGCCCGCGTCGAGATGCCAGAGTTATCGAAACCTCTCGATCTGAAGGACGCCAAGGCCATGCAGAGGGTCTTGCATGAGAAAAGAGCTCGATTAAACCTGAGGGGCTAGCGCCCCTCAAAAAGTGAGGGGCACCCACTGTGGCTGCCACATGATGATTTGTACTGTATGTATTTGACGTACCGGTATTACAATGTTTTGTTCTTGCTTACGGTAAATCGCTCTGGATTAAGACCATCTGCTAAATGCTTAAATTGTAAATTGATGTCAATTTGCTTAATGCAAACTATAGCCACATGATGTCACGAGTGGGGCCCTGTTTTTTTGGGGCATCATAGACGTGGTTGCCACATAATGCCATTTCTGAAAGGCAGACTTTGGAGTGGCTAGTGCCCCCTCACAAATAAAAATCACACCCTTGTGAAGTGAGGCATGCCACATGATGTAATTCGTATATACAGCTTTTCGTCCCGTCACGTCTCTCATATGCCATTGACAATGAAAGGAGAATGTACGTCATGTGTGTCTGAAATATGAAGTTTAAAGGAAAGTTTACGTCATATGTAGACGAGCAAATCGGCTAACCAATCCCATAAATTCAGTTGTCATCTTACATGATCATGGTGAAAGATTTTTTTTTTGAGTGGTGTAAACCACTCCTACGACTGGCTTTGTTAGTTTACGTGTCTGTCTGTCTGTCTGTCTGTCTGTGCTCAAAAAATGAGCACGGTTGCTATGGTCACCCAGTTCACACGGGTGTGATTTCATTACGTCAGACCACAGCTGATCAGTCTATATAAGAACTTACACCACTCAGTTCACACGGGCGTGATTTTTTAAACATTGTATCATCATAATCAACATAAGTTGACAAATGAATTCATGAAGAAGTATATTCTTTTTTATTGGATGATGTACGACGACGCAAGCACCCCTTAAGTGATTTTTGTCCCCCAAACATTAATTAAAGTCTATAGTTTTGGCCACATGACTTTCTGAAAACCAGATGTTGAAAATGAATCACACTCGTGAGGGGCGCTCTCATCATCATACATCATCAGATTCCGTGTTCAGCCAATCAAATCATCACATTCCGTGGTACACACAAAGCTGGGCATATAGGAGGGGCTAGTTCCGCTCAAAAAATAAGTATAATGTTGAAATACAGAAAAACAAAGTCATTAGTGGTACACATTTCACTGTGTTTCATAACCCTCTGTTTTCATATCATTCAATCCCAGATCGTCGTTCTGCTCAAAGGTGCGGGTGTATTTCTCGATCTTCATCTCAGGGTCCGGCTCTGGGGCATGGTCGTTCTGGATGTAACTGTTACCGGCCGGGTCGTCGAGAACTAAATGGATATCCATTTCTCCGGCAATGATCTTGTCAATCTTCTCGCCGAAGAGCTTCAGCCTATCCACTCTGTCCTCAGAGCTGCTGTCACCACAGAGAAATGGGTTTTCGGAAACAATCAGATCCTTGATGTTCACGAGCAGTCCTTCCAGGGTGGTGAATTTTCCCGCCAGAGCCGCCATGCCCAACTCGAACTCCAGCTCAGGGATGAGTACACAACACGTCTCAGACTTCAGCAGGTCTCTGGACATGTCTGAAGGGCCAGTGAGGTGCAGGGTGATCCGTGTGCCCAGGGCCTCCGTGGCTCCGCCGGACTTCACCTCATTGGTCCTGTATCCACATTCATCGCAGACGGTGGCCATGATGATGACCTCTTTGAAGTGGGGGATCTGTACAAGCTTCATGTTGGTGGAAGCGGGCGCTTTGCATTCTGGACAGTTTGTGTTGAACGTCTGAACCTCGTCATTGCACATGCCGTCCGGGTCGCTGCCAGTCAGCTGCTCTTCCAGCTCATCTCCAGCTTTGATCCCCAGCTGCATGTCCTGCTGCACGGTCCGCTTAAACCGGGTGACAGTGAGAGCTTCGTCCTTGTGGGGGGCCACTGGACTCTCCACAAAACTGTTCCCAGATGGATCCTCGATGATCAACGTGAATTCTTCCTCCACCTCTTTCAACATTTTCAATTTCAGGATGAACTCGTCTATTTTCTGGGCGACTTCGGGGGCCGTGGCCCTCCTTGCAGGCTGATCCCGCTCCAGGCCGACCACCGCTCGGTCCAGGAGGCCCTCGACGGTCGACAGGGAGCCTTTCTGTGTGAACGCGGGGATTTCTAACTCAACTTCGGGTATTCTGGCAGTCGCGCTATCGGCCTTCACCACCTCTCGGTTCAAATCCTGCTTCGACTGCACTTTCAGGGTGTAGCAAATACCGCTGTCCTGTATCCGCCCCGCTGACTGGACCTCCGCGTTGGACTCGTTGCAGTTGGGACAGCTGAAGGAGCTGATAACGACTTCTCTGAAGAAGGGGATTCTGGTGAGCAGCAGACGGGTGACACCGTTCTCGTAACAGCTCATACACAGACTCTCCATCTCGGTAGGATGCGAGTCTTCGCCGTCCGCGCTGATATCCTTAAATACATCCCTGCACCTCACGGTGTCCTCTGTTACCACAGACATTTTAACTTCTCTCCTCAAAAATATCCCAGCTCAAACTGCGTTTGAAAGCGATGTCTGTTTTCGCTCTGAGATAATTATCTAGAACAATCTGGTAATAGACAATCGCCTTCCAAAGACGCTGCTTGACTGACAACTACTTCCGGATATACTTTGTAGCCTTGATATACTTCTTCCGTGACAAGAAGAGAGGAGAGGAGGGTTACAGCACAAACACTCAATTATTCCTTTCCTACTTCAAAAAAGCTGAAGACTGAATATGGTATGCTGAATTCCATTTGATGAGATCATATAATATAAATATCTGTATGGAATCTCTATCTGTCTTGCTCTTGCCCAAATATGGACATGATGTCATAGTTCTGACAGCATAGATGATGCTGGACTGCACCGGCCTCCAAGTACAGTGATAACAGGTAGCCTATACCGCACTTGTCATTCAACTACGCAGCTCAGGTGTGTGTGAGTGAGTGCGTGCGTGCGTGCGTGCATGCGTGCGTGTGTGCGTGCGTGAGATGAGCAGATGGAGTAGGGAGTCTCTGAACTATACTTCCAAACAAAATCAACTAACACACAGTGTTAACCACAATATAAACATAAATCTCCGTGTTTGAGCACAAAATGTCAAAATGCATTTTGTGCATTTTGACAACCCACAACTTTTCTACACTATGAACACACACACTCACACACTCACGCACTCACACACGCGCGCACACACACACACACACACACACACACCCTCACAATACACACACACACACACACACACACACACACACACACACACACACACACACACACACACACACACACACACACACACACAGATTCTACAGTTGTGCCCCCCCTGCCTAATCTACCGTAGTTGAATACCCCTGGTCTAGAAAACAAACAAACAAAAACAGACAAATTATACAGAGGTATCACTTTGCAGGGTGCCTCCTATAGTTGCCATCTTGGGGGAGAGGACAAAATTGCACCTTTTTTCGGCGGGGAATTCTGATTCCTGCATGATAACACTTACGTGATAGGTATTCAGGTATCATTTAAAAGTCATAATGTGGGTCTATTTACCTTGTGATTCCGATTTGTTTTCAAACGTATCTACTCTAATATTTTTTCAAGTTTCTGCAGGGCAATAAGAACAAAATCTATTGCCTAAACTTGCTGTGTAATTCAGCTGACAAAGCTTTTCCACCATATCTCATATGCGTATAGCAAAGAGATGGGTTGTGGTGTGTGAAATCACAAAATAGTTATTTAAGTATTTTTGGAAAGTTGTTTCAGCATCATTATCTGTGAGAAACAACTGCTGCATTTTAGGATAAAGATTTTTGTAGTTAATTAAATGTAATATAACGGTAAACTGTTGCTGTCAGGCAGAAACCTTGTTTTTCCATATCAAGTTTTTGTTTTTTATTTTATTTATGTATTTATTTTCTGAAATGAATATCCGCCTAGTCGTGCAAGAGTGTGGCACAAAATACTATAGCACAAATAGCCGATCTACAAGCTTGTAGATAAATAATAATAATAGCTTGAATTTATATAGCGCCTTTCATGAACCCAAGGACGCTTTTCAAAAATGTACCAACAACAATCAACAATTATATGCCATAAGCCTAAGAGAATAAGTATCTTTTCAAGGCAGCCTTAAAAGAGTCCAGTGTTGGAGCATGGCGAATCTCTATTGGGAGAGAGTTCCACAGGGTGGGGGCTGCCACTGAGAGTAGACTGCATGCCTTGGGGACAGAGAGGAGGAGATCAGCTATTTTTGAAAGATTTTGAAAGTGAATACAGTTAATACACCCATTTTCATAATATATATCTTCATAATTTGTCTTCACTAATGCTCATTGTAATAATATGGTACCATTTGTCTACTCACGCAGTGTCTCAGAGGAGGGCTGTGGAGAGTTCAGAAACCCGCCTACCAGTGACATCATCGACATGGAATCCAAGCTAATAGAATCTGCAGGCTTTTGGACATACATGCAAGTTTTGGACATACATTACAAGGTGTCGACTCAATAGTAACGATACAGTATATGTTTGACTCATTATTTATTATTCCTATTTTCCATCGTGATTGCTGAAACATTTCTTTGCAGGTGACCTCCATTTTCAAGTTGTAACCCATCACTTAATAATTACACTATGTGTTATTAATAGATGTATTGAATGTGAAGAGGAGTCAACTATACAATGGAGAACCTGTGTGGGATTATAAGTGTTAAAGTACTAGTGAACTACTAGGTTACGGTATCAGCAAGACCTCGCTTGGGGAATGGGGAACATATTCAGAGTTAGAAAGACTTCATTTTGAACGATTTGGATAACATTAACACTTCCAAGAATCTGATGACCACTGTATGAATCATGGGAATATCATCAGGAACTATTAAAACTGTAAAGGCCTATTCATATACTCTGGTTTTAGGTGATAAGATGTACGACATGATGTCATGCCACAGTGATAAGCGCCTCGCAGCTCATCCGAACATATTTCTCTGTTCTTAATAACCACTGTTTCAGTGATCACCTTATCAAATAAAACTGAACTATGAATAGGCCTTTAACACTAGCATGACTGAGAGGTCATTTTGACCTATTTTGAGGTTGATTATCTTTGCCCAGCAGCCCATGAAGCTTTTAGAAGGTCCCCCTTCCATATCCATCATCATTCCATCATCTCAGATTTTTTTAATTTAAGCAAATGCTACTTCTGTCACATTTTACTTTAGTCATGGGAGTGTTAATGTAATCATGCACTGCTAATATAATACACATATTAACAACATGCTGTATAATGTAACAAACCTGTCAATGTAATATGTTTGCCAGTAATGTAAACTATACTTTGAGTTATAGCTCCTCTTATACCTGGTCGTACGGCTGTGTTGTGCAGCTGAAAGCCCGCAATGCATCAAATCATGTTGCGTTGTGAGCTTTTAGATCTGCCATTTGTGTGTGTGTGTGTGTGTGTGGGGGGGGGGGGGGGGGTGGGGGGGGGAGACAAACGCCTATATGCTCCAGCAAGGTTGTTCATGGTGGATTATTGCGTGAACAGGAATGCTGAAATCCTTTTACACCCCTTATTAAATCATCAATTTATCTGATGAGTTTTGATCAGTTTGTGGCTGAGATCTAAAAACACAATTCAAATTCCATTCCACAGATAATGCGTTCTTGTGCCATATTGTGCTTATCAGAAATAATCTTGAAATCATGTAATTTTCAAAAAGCTAAAGCTAATTAACTAATCTGACACAAAATAATATTGGTGATTGCTTTTCGACAGCAGATAAAAGGTTTTGTATTTTACCTAATTTTCAACTGCTGAGCTGAAGTTGACATGCTGATACTGAAACTTGATCAACTAGGAATTAATTGACTCTGGCACACATGGCAAATTGGAAACAGGTTTTTATTTCATTTTAATTGAAAGGTTTTACTGATGGCGTTTATAGATACAATAGTGCATTCATTTCGAGATCAAACTCGGTTGGGGGATGAGCCGAAAGTTTGTTTGCAAATAACGCTTAATTGTGTGTTTTGTGCAAATTAAACAAGACTGCATCAAAGTAAAAAGATAAGAACTGCAAAGAAAATGATGCAACCTTTTTTAAATGGGCTCACTGTTAATTGCTTTACCAATCCCAATATCTGAGGAAAGATCTTAATAGATTTGGACACTGTGGTCAACCATTAAATAACTGTTAGCTCCAATGTTCTACTTAACTAAAAGTAGCATTTCTACATAGAAATATGTGTCTTGTGTAGGCAAGACCCAAGAGCCTTTACTAGGCCGGGTAGGACTACTCCCTCCTCAACACCAAATGTCTTTTCACAACGGGTCGCATCTGCTATTTGGGACAAATGTTTGCCCAGACAGGATGCTAACGATTAAAGTGGCCTAACAACCAGCCACTCCAGTCCCTTTCAGCCAGTAATGAATGGATTATGAGTGTTGTGCACAGACACACACACACACACACACACACACACACACACACACACACACACAGGCCACAATCTAATTGGTTTTATTTCCCAGAATCCCACAGGTGCTCTGGCCCACTTGAGAGATCAAATTCAGAGGAAACCATGACAACATGTATTTGATTTTCTGGTCATTTTTATCAGAATGGAAAATCATTGACGTCCCCCCGAGGTTTCTGCCGTGGATTTTGAGCTCATTCGATGATAGTTTCTTTTTCTGCCTATAATACGTGAAGAGGGAAAAAAAGAGTTTACAGGAAGGGCAGACGCTTTTAAGTACAGAATGTTCAGACGGCAAACGATAAATGCATTTCAAGGAGCGGTAACGATAAATGCATTTCAAGGAGCGGTAACCATTTGAGCGAGTGGAAGTCGCTGCTTCTGGCTGCATGCAGGCACTGGTCCCGAGTGTTAATTGAACCTGTTAAAACGTTATATTGACAGGGTCCTCCAGGGTCTTCATTTTTTCCCTTTTACACACAACCTATTCACTGAAAATAGAAGAGAGATCGAGCAACATTTGTCCAAGAAGATGGAACATTCAGTCGCCATGTAAAATGCAATATGTACAGTACAGTATTGCATATACATGAGAATAATTGCGACCGAAGGTCGCAGTTTACTATGAAAACCTGTGTCAGTCGGTCAGTTGGTTTGTCGGTCACGCCTCGGTCACGCTTCGTGACATCACGCCTCCATATATGGTCACACCTCCATATATGGCGGTCTCCATATATGAAGATCACGACACTGACCTCATCAAACCCTGGATAGAAGACTGGATCATCACCTAGATCTGCATATATGGAGCCGGCCAGCAACTCTACATCTTATCTCAAACCCTTAGATCTCCATATATGGAGCTGATCTGTTCTGACATTCCATATGTTGATCCTACCCCAACCGTCCTTCCTCTTTGATGTCTCCCTTTTGACTGATACCTGTCCATTCAAACCCTAGACGGGCCCGCCGCAAAGTTATAGTGCAGCCGCGCCCGGCGGCCGGCGAGAGTTCTCAACAGGCCCGAACATTAAGGCCCGACCCTACCTGGGCCCTCATCAAACCCTGTACACTCAAGACACTGCCCCCGCTGCCACCCTTAGATCTCCATATATGGAGCTGACTTGTTCTGACATTCCATATGTTGATCTGACCTCATCAAACCATGTACACTTGTGGGAGAGCTAACGTCTGTAGCTCTCCACACTACTTACTGTAGTTCCTTCTCCCCCAGACAGTGGCTGGGGAAACATCTTCCAAGGTCTTTCCTCTACATCCGTCATACTGCCGTTTGTTATCTGTTCTGCCTTATTTTGTTATTGGGACATTTGTTAACCTTTACCTCCCGTTGGAAAGGAGTGTTCAGTTTGAGTTCATACCTTTATTGTCTTTTCTTTTTAGTTAGATCCATTTATTGTAGGCCAACATATATTCTTGATTATCTGTATTATTCTACATTATTGTGAATAAATACTCGCATTTAGACCTTGGTTTCAGTTTCTCCTTTATATGTTGCATTACCTTGGCTTTTACCCCTAGACAAGTAGACAATGGGTCTTGTAACAACACTCAAGACACGCTCCATATATTACAGAATTCATTCCATATGTTGATCTGACCCCCCATGCCGAAGCGCCAGCGCTCGCCCAGCAGTCTGCCGTCACCCAAGCGGATGTGTGCATGCACACAACCTCGCTTCTCGCCCTCAGGGCATCTGTTTCAAGTTAATCTCATGAAGGGACACTGGCATAATAAATATGAACTGAGGGTACAATGTCATTAGATGTGGGCACTGCTTTAAAAAATATACATCAATGTAAAATCGGAGTGGTAATGGAGCATACACTAGTGCTAGTGGGATTATAATTGTTTTGATGCCTCTGTCGGCAAACAGCCATGACCGCAAGAAGGCGTGTTTTCGGGTTTGCACGTCCAATCGTCCATCCTTCAGTATGCCTCAACCTCGTGAACTTAGCTGTATATATCTCAAGGAATGAAGGGAATTTCATGACCTTTGGCACAAACGTTCCACTTGGACTCGAGGACGAAACGATTAAAAGTAGGCCGTCGAAGGTCAACATCACTGTCTGCGACATCACGAATGACATGCGTGGCACCAGTTGTCTGTCTGGTATAGTGTCAAGCGAGTAAGCAACTGACCCATGTTGAGAAGAGGGGCATGGGGTCAGAGTGGAACCCTCTTGTTCATTATTGCATCTTGGTCCCTCTGAGCTGCTTCACAGCCTTGACTCAGCCTCATCAAAGCTGCATCCCAGAGGATCTCACGTTGAAAAGAACCTGTTCAAGGCCAGGTTCACATCACAATGTTTCCTTTCAGGGATCTGTAAATGAACCATGTGTATCAGCAGCAAGTATTCTTGCCAAGACGCTTGATGGAGCAGTTACTTACAGAGACACCACAATTCCCCCATGAGCATCGCTTGGCGACGGCACCAACGAAGAACTCCCCTTTAATGGGAACATCGAGCAGAACCTGGCTCTAGTTGGGCAGCCATCTGCCTTGGAGAGAGAGAGAGAGAGAGATAAAGAGAGAGAGAGAGAGAGAGAGAGAGAGAGAGAGAGTGAGAGAGAGGCTCCCCTTGCCTACATGTACACATGCAGTACTATTTCCCAAGTTGCAATGTGACATTAAAGGGATACTAGGCAGGTTTGTGTGTGTGTATAAACACACTCAGTCATTGATGAGAATGAACACTAACAAGCACAGAACAAGTTTGATGCTGTTATGGCCCAATCAATCAACTCAGTGCACAACCACTTTGAAGTTCAATGGGATCAATTAAGAGCTCTGGTTCATCTACCCTCCTCCCCGCAACGGGTGTCAGGATAGCCCCTTGACATGCAACATCTAATTTTAGAGGGAGTTACTAATGAGTGACTGAGTGATTTTGCAGGTATCTGGAGGGAGCTGATTGGTTCCAGTCTTCTGGAGGGAGGTTTTAAAGGCTGGCTTTCCCTTAGAGTATATATGAATAGAGACGGCACCCGGATGAAACCCTGAGGCGAAATGGACATAGTGGCCGAATTTGATATTGCAGCGTGGGCCCAAACACATGAACGCGCTGGTCCGTTGACTATCATTGTGCACGTTCACGATGACACGTGAACACTGAATGCCTGCAATGATAGTCAGCGGCAGCGCGTTCATGTGTTTGGGCCCAATCCATCCCAGAATGCACTCTGTTCCTACCCAGAATGCACAGTGAAATCGCCTCATGCGCTTTTGAGCAACTTAATGCAAGTGGATGGGAGGAGAACTCGGGTGCCGTCTCTATTCATATATACTCTAAGGGCTTTCCCCATAAGCTCCTGGGGGCTATCGTCTCTTCAGTTCCAGCAAGACTGCCAGCCAAGCTATACAATGTGTGTTAGGAGTTATAGAGTGTATGCACATGCATGAAGTGAGTGGCAAAGTGAATTTAACACACAGCGTGCTGAGCATTTCAGAAAAACGCTTTCCCAGGGTACTGAGGGATTAGGTTCAAATAAGGACTTTGCCCAAGGCCCACAGCAAACGTCGTCTTGTAGCGAGAATCACACCACTTACCTCAAACGAAAGCTTATGTTGTCGGCTCTAATTACTCCATTCTGGAGTTATTGACCTTTATGTAACACCTGCTAAAAGTGGGGTTTTTGAACAGAAAGCTGAGATATTCACACTTTTGTGTCACAGACATTGACAGGCATATATACAATTGAACACTAAAAATATCCTATGCATACTATACACCGAATGAAAGCCCTGAATGTCCACTTTCATGAGGAAAAAAAGAACACATTGATCCCGTCTACCGTTCGTCAGTAATTGGCTTTTTTATTCAGCTTGCAATCATCAGTTTGCAACGCGTTGTCTAACACTCCTGTAACTCTGCAGTATATAAACCGTTTAGGACGCAGAAAAGTTCATTAGAACCGGGTAGATGTCCCCGATGCGTCCATTGCAGTCTTATCACTGCTAACACGCTCACACTAACATGTGCGTACAACGAGACACTCCGGAGTCCCAGTGCCTTCCACCCGCTGGCAGCAGCGCGACCCGGCCACGGCCGGCCACTGCTGGTGACGGTCCCTCGATACAATCCGTGAAGTTGTGATCTCGTTTGTTAGTTATCTTGTTTGTTCGTAGTAGTATGAAGAAGGAAAGGAGACATGAATCTGACTGCCTTCTGTCCATGGGTCTGTTATTCAAGGCTACTCCGATGGTGGTACGGCGCCGCCATTACGTTGTCAATTGTTTTGACTAATGTCCACTCTGAAGTCACTGGCTTTTTTATAATAAAAAATGAGAAAGGCTGCAGTGCAAACCGGTGTTGCTGGTGGTTCTTGAAAGGGGCTGAAGCTTATTCCATCCAAAAACACATTTCTTTATATCTTCCACATGACCACTTTAAAATCCTATATACTTCAACTTTATTACCCCAGGGGTCTATAGGCCCCCTCCTCAGAAAAATCTGCTTAATCTGAATTTCTGAAGCCAACAAATGAGACTTGGAGTAGGTGGTGGTCCGGAGTCCGGATCCCTCCTCTGTAAGACCTGTGGTAAAATATTCATTGTGCAAAGCTTCACAAAAATGTATTCTGAGCACCATGCTGTGTGTGGTTGTCTTTTGTTTTCCTCCTTTCTATTTCAATGCATATCAATGTCCTCTGAGAATGCCAAGAAATAGCCCACCTCTACTAACAAACCACATATTGGATGAACATGCATAGGCCCTACCTGTCATCTTGCACAATCCTTGTACACTCTGCTTGTGTGAGGACTGGCACAATTATAAAAAAATGCCATCTTCTCTTGCATTGTGTTCCTCTGTGATAAAAAAAAAAATACATCCCTATTTAGGACTAGGAGATTTAGAAAAGAACATACTGTACAGAGTAAACACTGTAATTTTGGCCTATTTTTCTACATTTGGAAAGTGCTGTCACAACTAACTCAGAGAGCTGGGAAGGGAACTCAAAGTGTTAATTTACCTCAGATTATATATATAAAAAAAACCTAGATGCATGTTTGGAACACAATTGTGATGGGATTAACTGGGATTAACTGGGAGTAACTGTTCTGACTTCTTCACAGCATTGTTGCAACTATGCCTAATCCCAAACCTTTTCCTATAACATTTCAGTTATATGACTGCACAATCTCTCTCACTCAAATAGCCAAGGACACATGCACACGCACGCACGCACGCACGCACGCACGCACGCACGCACGCACGCACGCACGCACGCACGCACGCACGCACGCACGCACACACACACACACACACACACACACACACACACACACACACACACACACACACACACACACACACACACACACACACAGAAAGAGATACACAAACGTAGACAGAGGATTAAACACATGCATACAAAGAATGAAATGAACAACATATGACCGCAGGGCTCAGGGTCGTGACACTCTTGCATGTGAACTGTAAACAGTTTTGTTGTTGCTGCTTTAAGATGATAAGCACGTTTGTTTGGCTGCAGAGTATCATCTCTCATTGTGCACTGACTGCACTCATTGTTTGATCTATGAATGCTGTGGTGGCTGAGGGCTATAAGTGCGGTTCTGAGAAACAAGGTCATTGAATGTACGTGCTTCGTTTAGCAGCAGCCGGCAGCTTTGTAGGAAAACGCAGATCAAAGGCATTAGATGGTTATGTTACCAGTAATCGATACATCATCAGGTTGTATCCGTTCATTACGACTCAGGAGAAGAAATATGGTGACAACCTTCATTTGAATCAGATCTGCATGAACGCTGTCCAATGATTTGCTCTGGAAAATAAATGAATTTCACATCACACACTCATTTCTTGATCAGGCTCAGCAAAGGTTTCAAAAGTGGAGTCTGGAGACCCCCAGAGGTCCCTGAGGGTATTCTAGGGGGTCCCCAGCTAAATGATTGATAGTTCATCTTCATCATTATTATCACACGCACATTGCACAAGTAGGCCTAAATGCAACTAGAGAACATACTGTACTGTACCAGAATGTCTGCTCTTTAACAGTGTTTCACTGTTATGTATTTACCTACACAATAAATCCAAATGAGTCCATAATATTTAGGCCTAATAAGATGTTTATCCCTGGGACCCTAATCTAATAATAATAATAATAATTACTAATAATGATAATAATAATAATAATAATAATAATAATAATAATAATAATCACACCCATGTAAAGTGAGGGGTGCTCTTATCATCATATGTCATCATACATCATCTCATTCTATTCTGGCCAATCACAATTTGCGGCCTCACTTTTGTCTTGTTTGTGTTTACACACTTTTGTCTTCAATGTTTGTGTTTACACAAACCCATCAAAGCTGGACATAGAGGGCCCTCAACAAAAAAAGCAAAAAGCAAAGAAAAAGTAAATCATGTCTAAAAATGTTCTTATACTAAGAGACCCAGGGATAAACATCTTAGGCTTAAATAGGAGTCTGTTGGTAAATACATACATTAAAATGGGTCTTAAGATCCCACTAAATAATACATGGTGTCATTTGGCATTACAAATCCACGGAGGGGTGCCCTGTGTGTGTGTGTGTGTTTGCTGTGTGGGTGCTAGCCCTGGTCCAGTGCTTACAGCGAGTCTCTCTGACACAGTCAGTCAGTGAGAGACACTGTAAGCACTGGACCAGGGCTATGTGCGTGCGTGCGAGCAGGTGGGTGCGTGCGTGTGTGGTCGCTTCAAGCAACCAGTAGCTTGTGTTGCTTGTTTTCTCGCAAAATCTGGCAACACTGCGTGAGACGAGCCTCCAGTTTACAGCCTCTCTCCCCCTCCCTCCTCCTCCATAGTGCTGCTGTTTGACAACAAGCTCAGTTTATAGACTACACTTGGAAGTAAAATGGTAAAATAAACAACTTGCTAAGCTTCTAAGAAATGGAAGTTGAGTGGAGTTGTCAGTGGGGGAGTTCAAATTAAAACAACTCGGCATCTTCTTTCTAATTGACTGGAGTTTACAGGTGAGTAGCTACAGTTAGCTGCTCATCATAGCATGCATGTTTGTGCTTGTTTACCGAATGCGTGTGTGTCATTTCACCTGATACCGTTGAGAAACATAGTAAAGCAAAAACCAGACATGATAAAACATTTGTGTGGTGTAAAAGAGAGAAGGCAGGTTGTTTGACTATAAATGACTATACATCTGTGAGAAATGTGTTTGCTTCACTCTGAGCAACATTCAGCTGTTGCCAATGCCAAATCAGTGTTTACTGGTTCCTAAAGATTTTAGCTTGATGTCTCCCTGGGACTCTATGGACTCAATGCACTGAAACCAGTGGAAATAGCCGATTCACATCATGACGTTTTGTGAGCTTGTAGGTCTACTAGCCGCAATTTGCAACTCTAGATTTGTTTACAATGGGATGAATCTAGAGTTGCAATACCCTCCATTGACTCCCCACTCATCCAATTTGGTTTATGATCTGCTTGTCTTAAAGGTGTAGTGAAATTAAAAATACGTTTTTCACACTTTTAGACCATATCCGTGGTCATCATATGGGCATACCTAACAATGGATGCCAAAACAATGGGAAAATTCTCATTTTTGTGTGTTTTTATATCAACAGTCCATAAAAAATATTTTTTATTAATTCCTGAAAACGAAAACGTGCTGCGTGATGACGTGTCGAGGCCCACAGCGATAAAAGCCAATAAAAATGAAGCTCACCCGTTTAATTCCCCATATCTCCGCATCCGTCCAGCACAGGCTGCACAGCTGCTACTGATTACTCGTGTATTAGTGTATTACTCGGTTTCAACTTAATCATCACGCTAAAAAATGTATCTGAAAACATTATAGGGTAGAAATAAGCAGAGTTGGGGTCCGTTACTCAAAAAAGTAATACACTACATATTACACATTACTTTTGAAAAAAGTAATGCCTTACATTACTTGATTACTCCCTAAAGTAACTAGTTACACTACTCGTTACATTACTTTTGCGTTACTCCATAAAATCGCCTGAGATGCATTGTCACATAATTTACCACCACTTAACAAATCTTTAAAATCCAAATAAGGAGGACATACACAAGATCTTTCTTTATGCTCTTTACCAGGTTGTGGAGGAATAAAACAAAATGGGCCTTTCCAAAACGATCTAGTGCAGTGGTTCTTTTGACCTTGTAAAACTTTTTCCATGCAAACTTCTAATTAATTGTACATGTTATGTAACAGTGACAGCAGTGGCTTTCAATCAGTGGTCCGTGGACCACCAGACACCAGTGAGCCTTGAGGGTGTTCCAGGTGGTCCCCAGCTAAATGATGGAGAGTTGGTAACCAAATGGACACTCATTAGATATTTAACCCTTATATCTTTAACTCTTGATAGTGTAAAATGAAACCAAATCCATTTGGTATATATGGTATGATATGAAAATGGTTGAAAACCACTGTACCACAGGTTCTCTAGGCAAATATTAACCCAAAATATATTCAAATAAAATAATGAGACGGAGAGAAATCAGTAGCCTATATGTTCACAGTGCTTTAGGATCCCTTTCTTTATGATGTCGAGTTCCCTGCTCCATTGCTCATTAAATGTAGTTTTTCATTTCGGCATATTTGGTTTATTCATCTCTGCATTAACTAACTAGCGAGTGATTGTGAGAGCACACATTCTACAACAAACAAACCGACCCTCCCACTGGCAGTGTTGCCAAACTTGCCAGGTTTTGGGAGAGAAACAAGCAGCCATGTCTATGAAAACAAGCCCAAAAGAAGCCTGACTGGGCTATTTTATAAAACAAGCCCAAAGTCGCTTATATAATAAGCGGACATGGCAACACCCCAACGTCTGCTCTGTCTCTGTTTATGACAGTGGGAGTGAGTGTGGCCGGCTCGATGTGGAGCTGAGCAGCGCTGCAGAGATTTTAATCCCGATACGACGTAAATGACAGTTATGACACAAGCACTGTATATCACAAAAAACGGACAATGATGTGTCCAGCCAGAGGTTGAGGTGGGAGGGAGGACGACAGGTGGGTCTAAAACCGGACGTCTGGCCACCGTACGAGTCCATGACAGTAACACAAAGTGCTGTGCTGCTGCTGATCTGACACCGGTTTGAAATGTTCTAGTCCGCGACTCCGCTAGTGCGTTGACAGCACACCATTAGTGTTCATGTTCAACTCATCTCCGTTGTGTGCATTATTCTCCAAAGCAACACTGCTGAAAGCAGCCACATGACGCAAGTAACAAGTAACTGCAGCGCTACAGCGACCAGTAACTGTAATGTGATTATCAATTTGGAGGAGGAGTGTCGTTATATTACTCGTTACCGACCAAAGTAGTGTGATTACAGTAACGAAATATTCCGTTACTCGTTACACCCAACTCTGGAAATAAGCCACATAAGAGTAAACTGGTAAAGCTAGCCGACTATCTGATTTGTAAACAAACATACACACGCTGTCCTGCGTAGCATAGCTACCGTCCCTAGCTACCGTCCCATCCCCTGAAGGGATGCGACGCTCTGATTGGTTCAGAAACTTCATAGCGGTGTTTCAACTTGAGACCGTCTGAAACTTCAAAATAAAATGTCCACCATTTCCGTTTCACTACGCCTTTAAACAACGTTAAACTCACCAACATTGCAGCTGTAGTCCAAGCTTGAATTATCCTCTTTCAATCTGCCAAGCTTGTTTTTCATAAAAATCCCCGGTAGACATGTTATGAGCTACTTTCTGTCAAGAAATTCTGTGCAAGTGATTCTTTTTCTAAGTGCTGGAGTTTGGAAGCACTCGTCATAAGTCACTGAACGGCCCAGCGTACCACCTGTTTCGAATTTGCACATAATGCAGGAGGCAGCAGCGCAACCCGTTAACAAAAACGAGTGCTTCCAAACTGCAACACTTAGAAAAAGAATCACCTGCAGAGGATGTCTTGACAGAAAGTAGCTCATAACATGTCTACGGGGGATTTTTATGAAAAACAAACTCGGCAGATTGAAAGAGGATAATTCAAGCTTGGACTACAGCTGCAATGTTTGTGAGTTTAACGTTGTTTAAGACAAGCAGATCACAAACCAAATTGGATGAGTGGGGAGTCAATGGAGGGTATTGCAATTCTAGATTCATCCCATTATAAAAAAATCTAGAGTTGCAAATTGCGGCTAGTAGGTCTACTATTACTTTAGTAATACAGTTTAGTTACATTTAAGTATTACATTACCTCTTGAGATTATTTTTCCTAATTCAAAACAATTCATGAAAATGTACTGATGAAATAATAATATTTTTAAATAATTGAAAACAAAATATAAGAAACAAAATAGCAAGAGATATTTAGGCCTACTATGTGGCCAGTCTTAACTGGCCACATAGGTCGCTAACCCTAACCTCAGTCTTAACCGGCCACGTAGGTCGGACTAACGGGATGTCGGACTTATGAGCAGTCTTATGGGTGGTCCCCCATTCATTGCCACATTTGGAGTGTTACACATAGGATTCTTTTCATGTATTTTATGATATGTCTTGCCACCCAGACCCAGCAGGTATCTCTTTTTATATGGGAACTGAGACGAGGCTGTGGCTGCACAACATTCAGCTGGACATCGGGTGAAGATATCCGGAAGAAGAGCAGTGGAAAAAGTCGACTCAAGGTTGGATTGAATCTTTCTTTCTTTCTTTCTTTCTTTTGTGTAATTTGTGGACGGCGCCGATCGTTCCCATCATTATGTCCCGATCACGTTTGTTTTGCTCCCGATCCGATTCCGATCATTTGATTTTGAGACGTACCGATACCGATCTTTCCCGATCCGATCTTTATATTGTCATATAACACTAATGTCATATCACAATAGCAAATATCCTAATGTATGTCACTCTAGTGTAGTCTGTTGTGTTGCCTTTGAATTATTGAAAGGCAAAATGTGACTATACTTTAATTAGAATTAAATGTTTTTTTTTCTTTCTATGAAAGCATGGAATCAAAATAATGATGTATTGGTTAGAGTGAATACAGTTCTACAGCTTATAGAACTGAAGTCAAGTTAAAACTTGACTAAAACTACAGACACCTATATGCCATCATGCATAGCAGGGGTTGCATTTCCTTTGTTTTCATCAGAGGTGTGAGTGTGAAAACAAAGTGTGACTAGTCTGTGTTGATGATCTCTGACTGGGACCAGAAGGAAAACAACTTTGTGTTGTATGCTGTGTACACACAATACACTAATATGATGAGCAATTACCGTAATTAGTGCTGCACGATTCTTGCTCAAATGTGAATCTCGATTTTCCTCCACAAGAATTGAGATCACGATTCTCACACAGTTCTCAGTTTTTCCATGAACATATTTATTGTCGTTAGTCTGTGGCACCTGGAGCCAACTTCAGTGACTTTAAAGTGCTTGACTTAAACCTCTCTTAAAGTCTCTCTCTTGTAGCAAAAACATTAACAGTAAAATAACAAAAACAGTAAATGAGTTGGACATCCGAGAGATTGCATAGGTGTCTGAATCTGGATCTCAATCTTTTTTTTTAAATTATTATTATTGTACAGCACTACAATTTAACATGTTTAATAACTTTCTGGCTCTCTATCTCTGCATAAAAAACAAAACAAATTGATGATAAAGATTATGTAATAGTGAACATAAAACAATACTGTGATACATATTGTTATCGTGATAATGGCTGAAAAGATATTGTGATATAATATTTTGCCATATCTCCCACCCCTACTTAACCCATCTGCTAGCATCAATGCTAGCAAGCTAAAATGAAGCCATCCTTGCTCTAGAAGTAGAAAGTGCCAATGTTCCCTAGACCACCTGATAATCAGCAAAGACCTCCGAACATCGTGCGTTTTATCCAAACCATGGAGAGCTCCGTAGATTTCGAGTTATTCAGCTTTTTAGTCAGCCTGTATAAAGGGAGGTGAACGGCAGCACGGTTGCGCAATCCGGTCTAGGATCGCTAAAGAAGGAAAGGCCAATCCAAAAAAGAAATCAGCGATCTGGTTTGATATCAATAATAAAGCTTATCAGACGGAACGTTACGCCAGAAGCAGTTGCCGGTTGGATTCCTACTGGCGGAACCTTCTGTCAGAAGCAGTACATTTGTTAAAGAAAAACACATTATTTGATAACCTTTCATCTTGCCCCTAAAATTATGTGTGCTACTAGATTTTTCAATTTAGGAGCAGACATGCTACTTGGAAAAATGCTAAGCGTCGAGCCCTGGATGTATTGGTTCATGGTAGGCTGTCATCCTGTTATCCTAACTATACCTGTGCCCGTCGGCCTCCGGCCTACTTGGGAATGATGCAAGTTGGGAACCCAGTATGCAATACCCGTTGTCATAGCACCCATTTTAACCATCCGTCTGTGTCCCTTTTGTGCCCATATGGAGATCTCCTGTCTGTCTGCCTGAAGAGTGCAAACTGACTGGTTAAGTAATCAAATGGCAGGTGTGGTGTTACCATGGCAATCAATTGGCTAAGGCAGAGGCTGGAAATTATACAGGTGAGGGGACTTAAGCTCATTAGGTCCACTGGCAGAGCCTGATCAGAGCCTTTTGTGGCGGTTCCGTGTATCTGACCTACTCAAGGCCGGGCACTGCACTCTGTTTGGTGGTGTGGAATGCGTGTGTCACATTTGAAGTCAGTGGTGTGAGCAGTTCTCGAGTTACGTGAATTACAGACGTATGTGTACACACACACACACACACACACACACACACACACACACACACACACACACACACACACACACACACACACACACACACACACAGTATATGTGTCCACGCCCACGTTGATAGGAATGTTAAATACTCCTTATGATAAATGTTGAAGAGATAAGTAATTCAGTGACTATATTGACCCATTACCTGCCTTTGGCGTAGCTCTGAGTCATTTGAATTAATCTGACCCAGCACCATTTGCGTAGATATACGCCAAATGGTCTTTTATAGTGCTTATGATCCATCAAGTCGTAATGCTACTTACATTAGCACTGGGTTGCTAGGTGATGGTGTAAACGGCAATGGCGTGCGCCTTCTTTGTCCGCACACGCACCCACTGTATCTGTTTCTTCATTCATTGTCCCAGATAGGCGTTTCTGGTCAAAACAAGCTTTATTCGATGGCCCATAGCCAACACTGTAATGGTCGTGGTCAGCCTTTTTGATCGCCGAGCAAGAGCTCCATATCCGGTCCGACACCACACACAGTGTAAGTAACCTCAGGTGCGTATCCTAGCTGGTACAATTTAATTAATTATGTAATCCTCGCGGGTAATATGTTAAAGGTAAAAAAAAGTAATCACGCTAAAACATTTTAATCGTTTGAGAGCACAGCTGAGGCCCCTTTTCCACCGGTTGGTTCCCAATGGGAACCGGTTCAGTTCTTTTTGGTTCTTAATTTGTCCATGAGCCAGAGCTCCAAAATTGGAACGTTAATTATGAATTGAGTGGGCAGAACCATACCTATATTAGATTGTCATCACCATGAAACTTTCCCAATTGAGTAGACAAAGTAATCAAAAATATGGAAAAGCTACTACTGTGGAAGGGTTATCATGTATTCATTTACTTGTATTGATCCTATAAACAATTTAATATAGGTCTAGTTTTTCCCACCAATTTTGGAGCTCTGGCTCATGGACTAAGAACCAAAAAGAACTGAACCGGTTCCCATTGGGAACCATCCGGTGGAAAGGGCGTCTGTGACATCCTGGATGATCACTTCACTCTGACAGTGTACAGGTCCATTTGGTTCCATTTGCACACTCTCAGAGTTAAGTAAAGACTTGCGATTTCACGGTGTGTATACCTGCATTGGCCTGACAAGCTCTGCCAGTGATGTGTCAGTTAAATCCCAAGGACATCCATTTTTTTTCTGGGCCTGGTCCCCGGAGACACAATCTGTCAGATTTCTGAGGAGTCTTGATTGATTTGCTGGACAGTCGGCCAGGCAGAAATCGCTCCAGGACACTCAGCCAGACGTGAAGACACGCTGTGACAGGGCTGTGAGTCACCAATATTTAGAAGAAAATAAAGTTTTGGGGGATATATACTGACAAAGACTTTCTAAATTGTTGAATTCACTTTGCCAGAACTCACTCACTCACTCACTCACTCACTCACTCACTCACGTACGTCTGTGCTCCAGCATGAGCTGTCTGTCGCCCTAGGTGCCTGGTAGCCTAGGAGGCATACCATTTTCGGGTTTATGATCCGGTCGGGAGAATATAGTAAATTACGTCATGTTGTAGTCACTGGTTTGTAGTCATCAGTCCGGAAACCCCAAACCGGAATCAGAATGACCAAAGATACCCCATGATCAAGGGCATCATCATTTTAGGGCCTACCCAATAAAAGCCTTGATGCGGCGTATGAATCCGACATGTTTCTTCTTTGTGTACTTCTTGGAATAGTTTGTCTGGTATAGCTTTTATTCCAACTCGTAGCCACTGGCAGATTTGTGTGTGTGTGTGTGTGTGTGTGTGTGTGTGTGTGTGTGTGTGTGTGTGTGTGTGTGTGTGTGTGTGTGTGTGTGTGTGTGTGTGTGTGTGTGTGTGTGTGTGTGTGTGTGTGTGTGTGTGTGTGTGTGTGTGTGTGTGTGTGTGTGTGTGTGTGTGTGTGTGTGTGTGTGTGTGTGTGTGTGTGTGTGTGTGTGTGTGTGTGTGTGTGTGAGAGAGATGATTTATTTTAGACCAGATCACACGGGCGATTTAGGAACACAGACCAGGCTTTCCTCCGAGGTGGAAATTCGGTGTCTGGGGTGTGACTGCCAGGGGGGCTCCATACCTGTACATACATTCTGGCTCCAGTGGGCCTTTGCACGTTGAGGGAAAATCTCTTTTCCGTGTTTTCGCTGTTTTTCAAGCTGGAATCACTGACCGGGTAGGGCAGGAACCAGGGGATTGAGTACGAACAGTACGAGTTGGAATCACTGACCGGGTAGGGCAGGAACCAAGTGAGTGAGTAGGAACACCCCAAGCACCTAAGGCAACAGCATGAGTTGGAATCACTGACCCAAGTCTCTTACCCGGGAAGAGTGAGTCACTCTGACACTCAACCGTCCACATTTTCTCTCTGATACCTCGGTTTTTCGGCCGGAGCTTGCCCGGGGAGCGACCCACGGGCCCGAAATGAGGGTCTTGAAAAAGTATGGAATTTTGAAATCCAAATGTATGTCTGCCTGCCTGCCTGCCTGCCTGCCTGCCTGCTTAATAAATCCTGCATATTAGTATTACACTGCATGCCCCGAGAGGACGAGACGGTAGCATTTGGAGAGACAATTACGGTGGAATTAAAAAAGTACTTTCTAGGTCACCAGCTTCGTTGTGAAGGACCATACCTGGCAGAGGGGAACATGAAAGGAAAAGTTGTTGAATGAGAAAAGTTGTTGATACAGACAGACAGACAGACAGACAGACAGACAGACAGTCGGTAGGGCTTTCCAGGGGTGACATTTGCAAGGATAAATGGATAATGACAACACGAAAGATTCGCCATTAGGCAAGTAAATAGAGGGTATGAGCGTGACATCATCCTCATACCTGGACGTTATGCGGGAACGCCTACTGAGTGGCAAAAACTACCTTCTGGCCTTGACAGCCCATACATCCAATCACATCTGATTGTATTAAACAACGTTAAACAACTGACTTTGCCACTCGATTTTCCACTCGATTTGCCATTTACTTTATGCATGTGCATAGAATTGCATTTGATATACAGTATATTGTGTGTTAATAAATAGGCCTACATTAAAGAGGTTTTTTCAATCGGTGATCGAGCATGTGCACAACATAGCCCCACTAGTTAAAACATCTACATCACATCCCTGGGGGGGAGGTGGGTGCCAGGGAGAGAGGGAGAGTGAGATTCTAAGAGGTTCAGGAGGAATGGCAGGAGATGAAGTGAGGTGTGTGTGTGTGTGTGTGTGTGGGGGGGGGGGGGGGGGGGGGGGGTTGTAGCATGGCGGTGCTATCGGGGTGCTACGGCAGCTCGTTACCACCAAGCCCCAGCCTGACTCGTGCTCTCTTCTTGTCATCTCCCAGAGCTAATTGGCACATCCAGTTGGGGGGAAAACACGCAGACGAATGCACCCACGCACATTATATACACACATGCACACATATTTAAATATACGCAACACTCACACAGTCAGGTAAATGCATGTCCCAACATGCGCGCACACACAAGATCACACATGCAAATAATTCTGATGAAATTAAGCCCATTATTACTTGTTATAAAGACAGGTTCTGGGTGACATAAAAAATATATATACAATTGCATCTGTACCAATTAATCGCTGCACTATGATCCTTCCATGGCAGTGTTTTTCATAGTATTATTTTAATATTCTAATCCCAGGGGCACACGATGATTTGCAGTGAACCATATAACCACCTAACATTCTATAACAGTGGTGGAAAGTAACTATAAGTACGTACATTTACTCAAGTACTGTACTTTTAAAATTTTGAGTTATTTGTACTTTACTTGTAATTCCCTTTTCCAATACTCTCGGATCATACAGTAGATGCTTTTTTTATAGACTGAGATGACTTGACCCAACTGGACTATGACGGACTAACAATATAGTGTTTCTTTAAGTTTTTGATACTACTGTGTGTTATGGATGCACAAAACAAAGTTTCGTTATATGTCTCATCCAGTGACAAAAACATATCTTATCTTAGCCCTCCCCTGTTTTCCTTCAGTGTGTACGGTGTATGCAAGCCGTAAATGGTCCCTAATTGGTCCAGTGCAGTACCTAGGGACCAGGAGCAGGTGTAGTGTGTACACAACATAGCTCCCAGGTGGGAAGCTGACCAAAGGGATGTGAGCTCCATATCAACCTTCCTGGCTTAAATAAAGGTTAAAACTGTGCCGCGTGGGCTGCTCATTAGACGTAGTGTTGCTGGCTGAGTGAGAGGAAACATATGCGAGGGCCCTGCCACTAATGTAGGCTCTGGAGAAAGATCAACTTTATGGTCTAAAATACTTTTAAAACGTATTAACACGATGCACGCCAAAACGCCTTGCAACGCGTCGGATGACGAATGGCGTGTAGTAAGGGTTATATCAATACCATGCAGCCGAAGCTCAAAACTAACCTTTCGTGCTGCCCATGCTGCTAGACAGCGCCTACGTTCTTCCCATCGTGAGGAACAATGCGCGTGCCTCCCATAAGGATCCATTCATTGTCGTTTCTTTGTTGCTTGTTTTCTCCGAAAAATACTCCAAAGTTGTTGTTTTAGTCCAAACCGCCCGGTGTTCAGATGTAAACAGTGATTTCTGATTGTATCGCACCAGCCATGTCACCGCTTGTTGTGAAACCTAAGACGGTTAGTCTTAGTCGGTTGCTGCTCGAAAAAGTTTTTGCGCCTCCTCTCGTCGTATTGGGCTGAATTGACGTAATAGAATGGCGCCTATTTAGGGGATATAGCTGGCTCCCTGCAACAGAGTATTTCTCTATTGCAGTATTGATACTTTTACTTAAGTATAGAAACTGTGTACGTTTTTCCACCACTGGTGGTCGTCGAGGTTACAGCCAGCTGGCTGGACTCCCTGTTGACCCACGCATATAGCACTAGGGAGGGACGGTTGGCTGGGTCTGTGCATCTGTGTCTTGTCTGGGTGTTTGTCGTGGGTGGGTGGCTGGCTGTGCCTGGCTGCCGCGCCTGTGGTGGAATGTTGACATTATTAGCTCCGTTGCTATGGTGACACCGTAGAAGAGCTTACTGTCACCGAGCCCATATATGGAGGAGGGAGGGTCAATGGAATGTCTGTCCACCACAGCTCTTCATCCACTTGTTAGTTTTAATAACAGTGTTGGTGGTATAGTTCTGAGGAGTGGTGGAAAGTATATTTACCCAAGAACCTGTACTTAAGTACATTTTTGAGGTACTTTTACTTTACTGGAGTATTTCCAATTGCCATTACTTTTTACTTCTACGGCCTCACTCCTGGACCTTTACTGCATTGCTGTATGCTTGTTGGATGAATGTATTGTAGTGTCATGGCCGCCCCAATGCATTTCCAATGGGAGTCACATGGTTTGACACAACATTTGTGTTGTATGAGGGGGAGGGGCGCAGTCGAAACACAGCCGAAAGCCATACAACAGCTTGTAGTCCAAAATGTGGACTACAAACCATGTGACTTCCATTGGAAATGCATTGGGGTGGCCATGACACTACACAACATTCATCCAACAAGCATACAGCAATGCAGTAAAGGTCTGAGTGAGGCCTACCCCTGGTCCCACTACATCTCAGAGTCAAATATTGTACTTTTACTCGACTACAACTATTTGAAATTTTGAGTTACTATAGTTACTTGATTATTATTGCAAAACATGCATTAACCACTTCAGCCGAATATACATTCCGGCTATTTGAAAATGGCCAATCTTAGAAGCTCACAGTGCGAGCTTGTACATATTCTAAAGATTTTTATACATTTTATACATTTGGTAACTTGTGAAACGGGACATTCTGTATAAGTGAGTGCTTTCTACTTTTGTTACTTTTAAGTATATTTTTTATACCAATACTTTTGTACTTTTACTCAAGTAAATGTAGTACTTTTTCCACCACTGCTTGTTACTGTTAACCGTGTTGGTTGGTAGTTATGCAGTGTGAAGCTGTACTTACAGAGATTGAATCCGACTCCCATTTTGTCTTTCATTTCTGTCCTCTCGGTTTCCACTCTTATCTGAATTCAAATAAACCATGGAAATCCAAAAAGTATATAAATATTTCAAAACGTTGAATAACTCCACCAATGTTAAACATTTTAAAGTTTGAACATGGCTTCTAACTCAAAGAAAGTAGAGCAGGAAATAGTTGTGACACAGTCTGTATAAAAATAAATAAGTACAAATAAAGAGTGAAGATAGTGAAGAAGAGTTTACTTTGAAGAAGTAGAAGTATGTGAAGAAGAGTGATCACTTTCCAGAGATCCCACTAACTAGACATTTTATGGTAAATGACAGATAGTTAACTGAATGTCCTAATATCAACCTATCATTAAAGGTTCACTGGTTTTCAACCATAACCTTATTACAATGTTATAGCAACATGTCACAGATAATTTAAGTATTGAGAAAATCACCAGCATATTCCGCATGTCCTCACCAGACCAGAAATAAAATAAGAAAAAGCACTAAGGACTTCTTTATGTAAGGGTCCTCCATTTTTCAATTCATCAAAACATAAAAAGACAACAACATCCTTAAGGAACCAGGCTCTAGATGGACGGCCATCTGGGCAGTGGTCAAGGCAAGGGGAGAGAGAGATAAGGCAAGACAGGACGTTTATTTGTATCTCAGCACATTTCAACAAGACCGTTCAAAGCACTTCACATAAAACATGAACCATCATTACTTGCACGCACGCACGCACGCACGCACGCACGCACGCACGCACGCACGCACGCACGCGCGCGCGCACGCACGCACATACACAAATACACACACATATATACACAGAGAGAGAGAGAGAGAGAACCATAACAGCGTTAACAATAACTGCTCTAAAAAAAGCAGTTCATGGCCGTATGGATTGTGATTATACTAGGATACAGTGTTGTGACAGGCTCAGTGGTAGGACGGATGACAGTTAAGGTTCTTCAAAGCACTCTTCATTTCCACACAGCATAACGCTGCTTGCCTTGTCTATGTTGTAAGCTTTACAGTAACCACATGGGAATGCACAGTAAAAAGGAGCAGATCTTTACAACAAACGCTCTGTCTTTCATTCCCTGAATGCCTATGAGGGTGGCTGATGTATTCCTGTGTGTAACAGGTGTGTGTAGTGATAGCTTTGTGTCTCCAGGTCAAGTGTGATGGCCTAAAAAAAACTCTGTCCCCGTCCGCACGCAGTGGTGAGAACCACCTGGCGGACGGGCTACACCGGGCATGGAATTTGCTCCGCTCCGTTCGCGGAGTCCGCAACGGTACGCTGCCACGATAATCAATGGAACCCGACTACACAGAGTGCGGGTGCGGTGCGCAGGTTGTGCGTAAGCTCCGCGTGAATATCTTTTTACGCACGTGCTCTATTTTTCCGCATGTACCATATACTATTGGTTCAGAAGAAACAAATAACAGTAATTACAGAACCCCCCGCGGGATGGATGAGTTGTCGATGCCGGAGCCACACCTATAGCTGCTTCCGTTCCACGGTACGGTTCCGTTCCGGCCCCAGTGTAGCCCCACCGTCAGGGTGACCAGCCAATCCCGCCCACCGCCAGATCAGTCTTAAATGGTGGAGGCACATCTCCAGATTGACGTAGGGCTGCACCTAACGATTATTTTCATAATCGATTCATCGATTAGTCGGATTATTATTAATTAGATTTTTTTGTTATAACTAACAAAAACACATTACAGAGGAATAATTCTTTAAAAAATACATTATCAACTGCTGATTAGGCTGCTATTCAAATAAAGCCACCATTATTTGTCATATTTTGCTTTGCAGTCGCTACTGTGCGATCAGCAGAATGTAAGTATAAGGGAAGAGAGATGGCTCACTCCTCTTTGGCTTAGTTGGATTTAACACCGGAAAGAACTATGGTTAAGTGGAAAAACACCCACAATGAATTAAACTCCAGCAATTAGTTGCCGATTACAATTACTAAATATTAGTTTGCAACTAATTGAATAATCTATTTGATTACGATTAATCAATTAATTGTTGCATTTGTGATACAGGTCCAGGCAATGGCATCTTTGTATGAGGAATAAAAAAATAATGAAAAGTGCACTGTCTTGTCTGCATCACATGCAAAATATGTTTCTGTGGCTACCACGGTGTGGGGGACCTTTTTCCCCGGCCCACATGTGCGTTCTTCGGCCACATGCACGCACAGACAGCACAGAAAACCACCATGATAGAACCGCAGAAACTTTCGATTGTTAACTGTTACATTGAATTGATTAATTTCTTAACGGCGAATAATCGATTAACAATATTAACTACTGTGTATCTGGATGTTTGGGACAGTATACTGTGGATGGAACCCCCACTTGAGGATTGCTGGTTCACATACTCCTGGGGCTGGTAGCCAGACTGATGGCCAGACTGCTGGGACACATAATATGGCTCGGTGGCTCTGCTCTCTCCAGGGGTCTCACTCCGCTGCCGTCCCCTGAGGACACTGCTGAACCCTACAGTGCTACATGTGGGCTGGTTGCCAGCCTGCTGGGTCGTGGAGCCATGCAGGCTCTGCTGCTGCTCATCTGGGCTGCTTGTCTTGCGTGTTCCCGGCCGGTCTGGCTCAATAGACTGTGCATAACTGTAGGCCCAGGTTTCCAGAAGGTGGGCAGGCCTGTTTCCTGTTCCAGTTCATTTTACCATAGCTTTGTGTGATTGGCCCGGGCCCGGCAGCATCCAGTCCAGGAAAGAGTACCCATTTATCAGCTTCAACTTTATAGTGTGCCAGTTTAAAATGTGTCTGCTCATTTCTTTGTGTCGTCACTTCCGATTGTTTTTAAATACTCAATTAAATACTCAAAATATGATTTTTGCTACTTTTTGCAGTAACTTGTAACCTAACGCTTTACATTTCCCCATTCCATAACGGCCTTATAGTTATTGTGCGTGCGTTACCCGCGTTATAGCGTTATGTTAACTTATGTGATCCGAGTGAAAAGTCTCCCCATGCAGCGCCGTGCCCGTGAGTCTATCTGTCATACAGGCGCGTCTCGTCTCTGTGCTGAGAGAGCACTCTCTGTGTTGTACTCTGTTGACAGTGTGCTCTCATACTAGCCTCTGAGACCACTCTAACATGATGAACAAAGCACGTCGCAGAAGAGGTCATTGATTTACTAACGTAGGGACAGATTTCAGGGTAAGCCAATCAGAGACAGTCTGACAGAGTAGGGCGGGTCTTTCGTATGGCTGTGGTAAACAGTTCTAAACTCAGACACACAAACCCTCGTAACGCATACACAGAAAACGCTGGTTGAACGAACATTATTACCACACGCTACAATGGCAAATGCGGATGACAGTGAGATCGGATGCTTTGTGGGTTGGAAATACAAGCATTATTTGAGTACTTGCGGGTCAAGGAAATGTTTTAACATGCCATGGAGTGACCCCGCTGTGTGTGATTCGATTCCCCGTACTTCCTTTATTATTGTCTCCACCAGGCCGAAGGCATGGGGAGAGAGTATGTTTTGCACTCCGTCCGTGTGTCCGTCCTTCCGTCCTTCCGTCCTTCCGTCCGTCTGTGAACAGCTAATCTCCGGCACCGTTAACCCGGTCGATGCCAAACTTTGCACACACACTCCCTGGATGCCAACGATGAACCTCTGCCCCGCATTTTCCAGAACGGCCTGTTATAGCGCCACCATGAGGCAGCTTTTCACATTTTTTACCTAAAACTGCACCGATCTGCGTGAAACGTTGCATGCACACTCCCTAGAGGCCAAGGACAAACCTTTGACCTGCATTTTCCGCATCTGCCTTTTATAGCGCCACCAGGAGGCCGACTTTTTTGATATTACTCCTCCAGATTCTGTCCAAAAATCTCACAAATCGTTACACAGTATCTCTATGGTCATGTGCTCAAGTCGGATCTGTCCGATATTTCATATTCGATCCTAATTGTCTATAATTGGATTTCACAGTTTGCAAGATTGCCCCGTTTTGAACAAAAGCCTCAAATCATGAACGCAGCATGCAATTTACGTGAAATCTTTCACACATTTTCTTACTAGGCTGAGGAATATATCCCACCCTTTTCACATTGGCCTGTTATAGCGCCACCAACAGGTTGATTTTTGCAAAACACATTTTTGGAACAAAATGCCTCAAGTCATCCAATTGCCATCAAAGGCAAACATGTTTATATTACTCCTAAACATTTTGCCAAACATCTCACACAGTCCTATCCTCCTGGTGGAGACCTGTGCCCAGAAGGGCACTTTTTCTAGTTACTGCTGTGTCCCTCCTGCGCAGCACAGTGCCTGACGTTAACCGTGCGTTAGCCTTGTACACCGTTGCATGCTACCTCCCCGGGCACAGTGATAGGGCTGCCCTCTCCCCCCCAGAAAAACATTGAGGTGAAAATGGTAATTATGTGGCGGACAGAAAGCATTGTCCACAATGCAAATCTAAGAAAGCATCTTAAATCAGTCCATGAGCTAGGCTGCCTCACATCACCAAAACAGACAAAGATTGATTTTAAATCGCCACAGAGGCATGTCACCAAGAGTCAACTTGACAAAATGATTGCCACTTGCCAGGTATGTTGTTGAGGAAATGCTTCCCCTCAACGGTGGAGTCTGTTCCTTTGAGAGCACTGGTCAGCAAAATACTAGTGAAAGCAGGGCCAATGTGCAGAAATACATTTTCCAAATACCTGAACAGTTAATATTCTAAAGTGGAAGATGAGCTCAAAAATACATTTGATGAATTAGAATATCTCTCTACCACTGCAGATAGGCCTATATGGACTCATTTTGTATTTGATTATTATTATTATTTTTCATATTGCAAATTTGCACAGCACCATTTGTTTTGAAGGCAAGTTGAGGCTACAATAAAGATGCCTGTCAAACATGTTTTATTGTTCCACTACATTTCATAATGTTAGGAGGGAGTTGTCTTTTCTCTTACTGTGCGACAGAACAAAAAACCTTTTAAATCGTTTTTTATATTATTTTTTTAAAGTAAAGTAACTTGAAAAGTTACTTTCATAAAGTAAAGTATCTAAAAAAGTTACTTTTTTAGATAAGTAACTATAACTATAACTCTTTACTTTTTAAAAGTAACTTGAACAACACTGTCCAGTTGTGAGCATTATGAAACGCAACATTTCATATTGCCCTTATACTTACTGGCGTTGGTTTTTGACTTAGATCTTAAGTGTTTGTGATCAGTTCCTTTTTACAAGACCTTCATAACACTTCAAAACAACTACAACTAATTCATCTCGGGAAGAAAATCGATTACTGGGCGGCGGGGTTGGCAGGCTATTTCTATCAACCAAAACCAAAGTCCCCGAAGCCCTGCTGCATGCTGGCGTGCCTTCTCAAACCGTGCACGGGGCTATCAGCTTGGCGGTCTCGCCTTTCTCTATCAGTGAAAATGAGACTTCCATTACCGGCTGTGGCACCACCTGCTGCTCCGACTCAGAGTGTCTCTGTAATCCAAAGATGGCAGCTGCTGACACCTCAATCACATTCACGTCTGGGAAGCAGGCCTAGCGACCGAGGCAGGAGAAAAAGAAAACAGCCTGACAAAAAAAAAAGAAAGAAAAGGTGAAAGAAAATCAACAACTGTATTTTCCCAGAAGATAAGGCAATTTGCCAGTGGTGGAAAAAGTACTCAAATGTTTTACATAAGTAAAAGTATCAATACTGCAATTTAGAAATACTGTAGTGTAGTAGAAGTTCGCAATTCAAATCTATACAAATCTCTTTTGAAAATGGCATGTCTACAAGCTCACAAATGGCCAAAATGTATACTGTGCTATAAAGTGCCATTTAATTTACATAAATTGAGCCTACATGCATATGCATAGGCTCAATTTATGTAATTTAAATAGCACTTTATGTAGACATAGCACTCTATAGTGTATACACATATAGTTTCCTTAGATAGATATTCCACTGTTGGGTTCTTAAGCTTACGTATGATTCATGATGACTATTTGTATGTATTTGATGTATTACCATGTTTTTGTTATTGCTTACTGAAGTCGCTCTGGATTAAGAGCGTCTGCTAAATGCCTAAATTGTACTGTTGGTCTGAAGTAGTTATTGTATTGTAATAATAAACAAAATCTACAAAGTAACTAGTAACTAACGTGTAGTGGATTAACACACTCGGCGCCGGGATTTCTTTCAAAATAGAAGCTCGGGGTGCCGGGCAGATATGGCAGCTTTTACTCTGAAAGTCGGGGGCTTCCGTTCCGTACAAATAACCGGGAGGCATAATGTTGCTTGCTTACCTTGCGATCATTACGATAAAGTCTCTCTAGAAGCGTTAATATTCCGGGCGAGAGGCATGTTGAAGTCAGAAATCAAGACAACCACGGAGAGCTCCCTAGATTACGCGCGGCGAGCCTTTCTTACAGAGGAAGGATAGACCAAAAAAGAAAATAAATCGGAATATATTTTTTCCGATATCAATGAAAAAGCGCTAGGACGTCGCCACAATCAGTCGTTTGGATCAGCTATGACGTTTCCACAGTGTTAAAGGTACGATATATTTGTCTCTGATTATGTAGTGGAGTAGAAGTCAAAGTATCGATCATAGCATAGCACATAGCACCTATATAAAAGTACCTCAAAATTGTACTCAAGTACAGTACTTAGTTATTTTTACACCACTGCCGGTGAGGTAGAAGCAAAATAAATCAGGCTGACAAAAAAGGGGAAGAAAATAAACAACTGTTTTCCCTGAAGATAAGGCAATTTTCTCTTGCAGGATGATAAGGTGTTGCCTGTTGGGCACAGGCCTACATGGAACAATGCAAGTTGGAAATGCATGTCCCACCCAGTTATTATGTCTGTGTCCCTTTTATGCCCATATATGGAGTTCTTTGTCAGGAATGCCCAAATATGGAGTCTATGCAGATGTCAGAATGACCCGTTCCACCCATTTGTCTGTGCAGCTTTTATGCCCATATATGGAGATTTCTGTATCTGTCTCTCTGTGTCCCTTTATTCTTATATATGGAGTTCTGTGTCAGGCATGCCCAAATATGGAGTGATGTCTGAACAGGCCAGCTCCATATATGGACACTGGGCAGGGGCCCGGTCAAGAGGCCTTTTGTGGCGGTTCTGGACAACTTAATTTGTTGGATTTCACTTAATTCAAATATCACTCCTTGTTTGTTTTGTTGTGATAATCCTCCCTACTATAGAGTGTGCTGACCATATAAGGAGTTCCTCCCTGTTCCTCCCTGGGGGGGACCGTAAGTTTCGTTTTTGGCTAGGTGGCCCAGCCTTCATCCAATCAGGATAGAGAGGGGCCTTCCACCAATCATGATCGAACGGGGCTTGGTGTGTGTGCTGTTATAGCCTGTTGCGTTTCTCCCCACTGTAGTGCGTGCATGTGCACATCTTGTTACTGGGGAAGACCGGTAACAAGATGTACAAGTATCTTGTTTACTTATCTCTTTTTTTTATTGTTGGTTTAAATGTACAATTGGTGGTAGGCCCAATCAATCAATCAATCAATCAATCAATCAATCAATCAATCAATCAATCAATCTCTTTCTATATTTTTCTTGAGGTAGAAGTCAAAGAGGAGTGACAGTGATGAATCAGATGGCCAATCCATTCCTTTGTGGGTCCTGTTTGTTACAGTTATAGCACATTGATTTGCTTAAAAGTGTATCAAGTGTATGTTAAGTGTATCATTCTTAATAACCTTCAATGTATTAGACATTCTGACAGGTCATTAATTTAATATTTGGCAATCAATTATGAATTTACTTATCATTATATACATTTTCATGAAAATGTATTTTCATGTATTTTCAAAATACGTATTTGTATCTCAAATACATTTCTCAGACCAGTATTTGTATTTAAATACATTTTTTGACCCAGTATTTGTATTTTGTAACAAAATACATTTTCAATGTATTTTGCCCATCTCTGGGTATTTAGCAGATTTAATCCAGAGCAATTTACAGTAAGCAAGAACACATGGTAATACATAGAAAATAGTCATCAAGAATCATACGTAAACTAAGGACCTAACAGTGGAATATCTATATAATGTGTACTGTATATAATATAGTGGTACAGTACTATCTAAGTTACATAATGCAATATATCCAGTACATCAACAGTGGTCTCACTATCGATTATTTCCATTTAAATTATCTATCGATTGTTTTTTTGAATTGATCTAATAATCTTAATATTCATATACATGTTTTATTAATTTTTTTCATAGCAAGCTCACAACTTTGTGATCTTGAATCCTGAAAAGTCAGTCTTCGGCATATGAGGTTTCCACCCGACTGTATAGCAAAAATAGCAGATCTACAAGCTCGTAGCGCGGCACAAAGTGACAGCTTGATACAATCAGGCATGGCATGGAGCCAAAGTGCGTTCCGCAAACTGCGGAACGGTTGTTTTCTCAACTGGAATAAGATATGACACGCCTCGGGGGGAAATTCACTGCAATAACGTGATAATATTTCACACACAATATCTGTCTCATACTCTTGTTCCTCCTCGGCGACGACCTCCCATAACCCCAACGCTGTCTCACGTTGGCCAATATCGCCATTATTGTAATAATGGAATGCAGAATGAATCACCTACAACTTGTAATACATGTTCCTGTTTGTAACTTATTCACATGATTTTAATAATTGATTGCGGCGAATGTAAATGGCTGATAAATGTACGGTCAGAGTTTAACCTTTCTCACACTATCATATTCATCAGGAGTACAGTACTGTACAAAAATACTACATAGAGATGTGAGTAAATAGACAGTATGCCTTTATACAGTACATTATACTGTACAGTATGTAACTATAGTTACCTCATAAATCGCATGCACACACACCATCCATATAATAGCCAGTGCGAGCAACAAGTCCACCATATTATAATGAACTGTATAAAACATTAGCATACAATCCACAAGGGGATAGAAAGGTGGGTGGTCTTCATCTGAAGCGGTTCTGGTGGTCTTCATATCCTGAAGCTGTTCAGGACAACTGAGATGTTGGATTGTGCACACATCATGTGGTGCACTTGCATTTTAGGGAGGTCTTAATATTTTTGTGCATAGCTTACAGTAGCTTCCCCTAAAGAAACTCCCACATACCTCTTAACCCATTTTGAGCGGGATCCCCTTTTGGTGTTTTAAACATTATGTTATAATTTAGCTATTGAAAAATAGCAGATCTACAAGCTCATAGCGCGCCACTCGGTGGCGCGCTATGAACTTGTAGGTCTGCTATTTTTGAAAAATCGTTAAAATGTGCCTCAAATCTTTCAGAAAATTGTCTTGATTGATTGATTATTTTTTTTTAATTTCGACGTCAGGCCTGAATGGGTTAAACATGGGAGACAAGCAGCCTGTCACGTTGGCCAATGCCGCCATTATTATAATAATGGAATGCAGAATGAATCACCTACAACTTGTAATACATGTTCCTGTTTGTAACTTATTCACAGGATTTTAATAATTGATCGCGGCTAATGTAAATGGCTGATAAATGGTCTCATGACTAATTTATTATTATTGTAATATTAGCACTGGAGTTGAGCAGATGTGTATAAATTGAGGATATTCTATTTTAAGTGCAGCCATGCCAGACAGGGTTTGACTAAAGAGGGCATTACCATTTTCATAAGAAATTGTCTGTAGGAAATGAACATTTCCTTATTTTTTTATTTTTCTTTGTCTTTTTCTGTCTTTTGTTTCCTCAAACATTGAAGGTATTCTAGCATTTGCTTAGATTGTGTAGCGATCCCAATGTGTTAAATGAGACGAAAAACATTTTCAAAAATAGCAGCTAACCACTTAAACCCTACTTTGTTGTAAAACAAATCGTGAAAATAGCCAATTTACAAGACCTAGATTGATTGATTTGATTGATTGAAATTTGCATTAACAGTTTGCAGAATGGGTACAGTTCAAGGAAAGTGCAGGTCAATACAAAATCTGAGGATAAAATCAGAAAAAGCACAAAGACTTGTTTATATAAGGGTCCTCCATTTTCATTTCATCAAAACATTTAAAGATACAAACATACACTTCTATGCAATAAATAAATCATCATAAACACGGTTAGAAGAAAAGGAGAACGTGTACAGCAGGGGTTGCCACTAAGGTCTCAGAGGCACTTGCCCGTCGGGCAAGTACAGGTCATGTTCTACTTGCCCTCAGCTCATGGCCACTTGCCCCCCAAAATATATTGTAAGCCTACATTTTGCATTACTGTATTTTAACGCATTTTTTACTTTCTACTTGCATGCTTGAAACGTTTCCTTTCACAGTTGAAAACTTTGAAAACTGTTTTTTTTAAAGTCACAGTCACAATTGCCTAAAGTAAACAATCAAGTTATGTAAATACTATATTTTATTTTAAGAATAAGAGGTTTATTTTAACATTAGAGGTAGCTCTCTTCATAGTTGTTCTTCCATTGGGAGGACACCTCATTACGGCGGGGCTCCACTGGACACGTGTGACGCGTGTGACGCGGGTCAAAAAACGAACCGGGGCAAGTCACCGAACGCAGCGCAACGCATCGTAGGCAGTGGAGCCACCCTTAATTGATTAAAAAGGGAACATTCCCTGACGGTGACGGAGACGTGACGGTGACGGAGACGCAACGCTGACGTGTCCAGTGGAGCCCCGGCGTTACTGGAGGTTCCACTTTCACACAGTCCATCAGCGTGAGATGATTGTTGAATGACTGGCAACCATTAAACAACTACGTTCTGAAAACACAATAAACCAACCAGTGATGGTATTGTTGACAATTGGCAGGCGATGTATATTGATGTGTAAACGTTCTGCGAGATTTACTTTGTGGTACAACGGTGTCGTGTGCCGAAAACAGCTGATCTACAAGCTCACGGCGCATCGCATCCCAAGCGTTTCGAGGCGCGACACCGCCGTACGACGGAACTGAGCATCGCCGCATAGTGTTGCTCGGACAGAGCTTTATTGGCGACTCGCGAAGCGGGTTGAGGCGGGTTATAGCGTCGTCATGATGCCATGTTTAGATTGTTTACTGACTGAACATACCGGTCAGCAATGATGGGGAAGTCACGGCAAACTTTGCAGAGAAGGACGGCACCCTATTCATCTGTGCTGTGCTGTAGTAGCAGCCATGGAAACGCGACAGTCCACTCCTCGAGAAACTTTCGCTGACGTCGTTCTGACTCATCTACTTTTCTACCACTTTTTCCTCTCTGTGACTGTCTGGCCTGTTTTGGGGGGATTAAGATTTTGCTGGAGCCGGGAGCTCCTTCTAGTGCTACTGTGTGTGTGTGTGTGGTGGTGGTGGTGGTGGTGGTGGCGGCGGGGGGTTGCTTGGGAGAGAGATAGAAAGCAGGGGAAGATGCGGAGGCGGCGCGCAATGACCACGTTCAAGACATATATATCTCATGTTGTGTAAGTGTTTATATAGCCAACTAAACTAAGACGTTCACTCAAAATGCACACTTGCCCGATCGGGCAACCCGGTTGCAACCTTCACCTGCCCGACCATTTTTTGGTCGGGCTGTTCCTTGGAGTGGTGCAACCACTCCAAGGAACAGCAATGTCTGTGTTAACCTATGTTTGTGTGTGACTATGTTTGTGTGTGACTATGTTTGTGTGTGACTCATGTGTGACTCATGAGTACCAGTAGGGGCGCTGTTGTGCCAGAAACAGAGAGAGAGAGAGAGATAGTGCTGCACTGTTGCCTGCTAATGAGAGAGAGATAGAGAGAGAGAGAGAGAGAGGGGGGGGGAGGGAGGGGAGTTGCACCACTCAGTTCACACGGGTGTGATTTTTTACTTGCCCCGGGCAATCGGGCAACCGTTAGTGTCAACCCCTGTACAGTATAGAAATCAAGAGGGGGGGGGGGGGGGGGGTGGGGGGGGCTTCTAGAAATACTGTCTGTCGATCTGGTATTTTAGCCAAATCTTCATCTTTTGGCTAAGTCGCACCAAGGGGTCGCCACAGCGGATCATCCGTTTCCCTCTGGTTCGGTTCTCTGCATCTTCTCCTCTTTGGCCTCGCTCTTCTCCTACTGTATATTTCAGCCGGATGTTCGCCTACTCTCTGCCAAATGTTTGCCTATTATTATGACATTATGCCCAGAATATGGGGATGCTATACTGTAGGTTCATATCGTCAAAGAACAAAAGGCCAGAAGAAACTATAAGGTTTAATAATACCTTGTTATAATTGGCTTCTGGTTCATGACATTTCAGTGTGTAATGAGAGCCACCAGGTCCCCCGCAGGATGACTGATTTGTCACAAGTAGCCACCAAAGGCCTAGTACTGCAGACACAGGAATAACAGGGAATCAATACCATTTCAACAGTGGTGGAGGAAGTACTCAGACTCAAGTGAAAGCAGCAATTCAGCCATGTAGAAATACTCTTACTACGATAAGTTGGCTAGTATTGACATCAAAACGGTACTCTTTATGCCGTGTATCCTAACTTTTATGAAACGTTTTCAGAACATAATATACAAATATTTTAAACATAGCCGGTCTACAAGCTCACAACGCATGTTGTGATTTCACGGTTATGATGTTGAAGAGACTATGCATAAAATAATCTACAAGGTAACTTGTAACTACGTTTTCTAATTATTGTAGCAAATAAAAAGTACAACTTTTACCTTGAGATGTATTTGAGTAAAAAAAAAAATCTCAGGTAAAAGTATAAGTGCCTCAAAATTATACTTAAGTACAGTGCTTAAATGTACTTAGTTACTGTCCACCTCATTTTCCTTCCACCCCCCCGTCCTTGTGTCCTGCTGTCACCCAAGGGCATTTACAAAACATTGTCTACCTGTGTGCTCAACCTCCCCCATCCCCCTCACACCCCGAAGAGAATCGCTCTAGCCTAAAATAATGTGTTTAATGGGATATTGATTAAACATGAATTGACTGCACACATGGAAACCAGGCAAAGAACAAGTATTACAAAGTAGCGCGTCCGTCGCGGGCTAAACGAAGACCTGATCGATACAGGATTAATTGCATTCTCCCTCCCAGAACACAGTCAAATAAAAGCCTTGGATATTTTTCTTTTTGGCTCCCACGCTGAGGCGGCTTTTAAACTTAACAGCAAATGCGTTGGTTGTTGCCCTAATGATATATTTTAATAACGCACACATGTTGTTAGTTAAGAGCTTGTGGGGACCATTGGTTTTAGTTCTTCATGGTTGCATACTACAGTAAATCAAGTGTTGCAATGTGCTTTTAACATTGTGCAAAACCGTGAACTCGGAATGGAATTTGGTAGACTGGTTTAGAGAAGAAACATAACCGCCTGAAAAGGTCCTGCAATTCAAAGCTGTCACATTCCTTTTGTCTTTTCCTTTGTTTATTATTATTATTTATTCTCTTACTTATTATGTCTAGGATGTTGCACAATCTTTAGCGGAACAAGTCACAACAACAACATTTCGCTGCTTGTACTTGTAGAAGTTAGTAACTAACAAATACAACCTTCTTGATTCTTACGTTAAAGATCTAGGAATTACAGATAAGTCGATTCAATTCAATTCAGCAACAACATGCTGAACGTCCTCTGCAGAGGCAAGAGATGTGTATTATATAGAGTTTAACCTCTTCTCACACTATCAGATTAAACAGGAGTACAGTACTGTACAAAAATACTACATAGAGGTGTGAGTAAATGGACAGTATGCCTTTATACATTATACTGCACTGTACAGTATCTACTGTATGTCACTAGTTACCTCATAAATCACACGCATGCACGCACACCATCCGTAGCCAGTGAGAGCAACAACAAGCCTTCAATAAAATAAAAATAAATCTGAAATATTATAATGAAATGAACTGTATAAAACATTAGCATACAATCCGCAAGGGGATGGAAAGGTGGGTGGTTTTCGTCTGAAGCTGGTCTGGTGGTCTTCCTATCCTGAAGCTGTTCAGGAAAATTGAGATGTGGGATTGTGCACACATCATGTGGTGCACTTGCATTTTAGGGCGGTCTTAATATTTTTGTGCATAACTTAGGCTTAGGTTCCCCACAAGAAACTCTGACATACCTCTTAAACATGGGAGACAAGTAGCCTGTCACATCGCAACAAGGGCACATTTTCCGAGGGCATCGCCAAAAGGTCAGTCTTCATCTGTCACATGCTGGACAAGATGCTGGAGCAGCAGGGACCCAGCTGACCGCGGGTTAAGACCCGTCGACGTCCCTTCAGAATATTGAGTGGCCGCCGGGGAAACCGCAAAGGCGGTTTACCCGCTATGGCGGCCTGCCGAATTAGAGGACAGAGATGTAAATGAGGTCCACATGCTCGGCCGTGCAGGGCAAGACGGGGTCTCGATGGGGCACTAAAAGAATTCTGGGTGTTAAATGAGATTTGAAAGTGCTGGCGATGGCTTTCCGTGACCATGATGAGGCGTGCACAAATGCATAATGTGGAAAGGCCACTGTGATAGATTGCACATTTTTTTGTCAGTGTAACGAGACATTAGTTCCAAGACTGCATAAGTTAATGTGTTACGCTCAAACATTCTGAGACCTCTGTCGCGATTCACGAACAAAGTTCACTGTGCTTTTAGAATTGAAGGTGGAATCAAATCAGTAAAAAACAGAGGGAATTATTACTATCAACACCCTAAGAAGAATTCCTACGAAACACGCTGACTGTGAAATGTGAAAATCTAAAGTAGTCTTACAGAACCAGACAATCAGAGATTTCTGCCTGTACCTATAATATTTACATTCTATACTTGGGCTAGAGAACAGCAGAGGAAACCAGTGATGACAAACCATACATCCACTGTTTTGAGAACCGCTGCTGATACCGTCCCAGTGTCCCTGAGGGATTGGACATTTTGACTCCTACATTGAGTTATACATGTCAACAAATTTGTATCGATACTGTAGGTGGAGATCTCTGACTTGGCTGCAAGAGACTCATTCTAAGCATAATTGTGGCACTGGTCTCACCTGCTGCTGAGGATTGTGCTTGCTTATATATACTTAAACCCTGTATTCAGCACCCCCCAGGACTCTACACCACATGTTCTCAACCCGTGGGTCATGACCCCTCGGGGGGTTGTCAAATTATTTTGGGGGGTCCCCAAATTGAAAAAAAGATTAAAAAAAACTTTTTTGCACCTGAATGGCTGGAAAATGGAAATTAAGAGTTTACATAGTACGTGGTGCATGCATACACTTTCCTTAATGATTATATCTGGTTTCAGCATCATTTATGATATATTTTCTCTATTATTAAGGTTATTTTTGCAGTCAGTTTGTATTGAGGGTGGGGAGGGGGGGCGGGGCGGGGGTCGCGAGACATGGCCAAAGCATGTCCGGGGGTCCCCAGCCAAAAACGTTGAGAACCTCTGCTCTACGCTATAGGCCCTCTTCTTTTTCCCCCCTATAAATACACCAAACATCTTTGCTGAAAATAGCCGGTCTACAGGCTCACAACTCGCCGTGTTTGTAGATCTGCTATTTTTGCGGAATGTTCGCCCCCAAAATGGGGACGCTAGGGTTCATTTTTGACCATTTATATATAACAATTTGACCGTGCATATTCAAAACGGCACGGCTAGCAATTAACCGCCGAATACAACATCCCATCCACGCAATAAACCTTCCATTGCACGACCGACCTGTGGGTTTAAGGCCCTGGAACACACAGTCAGCGATGTCTCCGGGAGAACGGAACAGAGCTGGCACAGAGTCAGGATTATAACAAGACCCTGAATAATTGAAAGCTGTTTACGGGCTGAGGATGGCATGAAATTATGCCTGACAATTGACTAATCAGTTGAGTGTTTGTTTCCGTTGTTCTGCGCTGGCACACCGCAGTGGAGCTGTGTGAACGCTCTTGTGTTCCTGGGAGAGGCGGTTTGGGGTGAGGGGGTGGGTGTTCGGCAGGGGGGTTCACTTCCAAGGGCTTTTTTATGGCGCTTGGAAGTGAATCCCTGATCCATCCAGGGGTCGTTTTGAGACACAATGTCGAACACACGCTGCAAGAGAGCGAGAGGGACACAAATAAAATAAACAAAGCAAGAAAACACGACTGCTTATGAGGAGAATACATGCAGGATTTTGTTGCCTGACTGATGCCTACAGTATGTACTGCTTCAATGCGCCTCATAATGCAAGATCACATACTTAAAGCATCTATTCTAAATAGATAACTGTAACTAACTCAAACATTTCATTGGAGACCCCCTGGACCCCTGTGGTTCCCCCAACCCTGAGTCCCGAATCAGTGGCGCAAAGCTAGGACAGGAGTAAGAACTGGTAGGCTACTTCATTTCATTAGATTAGTTTCTCCCAGAGGGAGAAACCTGTCAAAACACCTCTAATGTTATTGGCATTTCTCAAAAGTTGGAAAAGCAAGTGGTGTATTTTTTTTAATAAACCATAAATGCATTTGTAGAGAGTTAGGGCATAGAACCCGTCTTTTGGTAAATTACTTTTTCATCTATAATGATGTGTTTTTATTGCATTTCTCTAATCTTCTTTTGTCAGTGTCACTGCATATTTGAGAGACATGTACTAACGGCATGTTATGTATTTATTCTTGTACATTTTAATAATCACTTACGTTTACATTAGGGCTGCAACTAACAATTATTTTCATAAGCCATTCATCGGCCGATTATTTAATCGATTAATCGGACTGGCACTTATTTAGCTATCACCTTAAAAATATTTTAGGTTATTTTAGATGTTATATGTTCTAAATAACACTGTTCGGTCTGGTCTGTTCAAGGCAGAAAGGGCTGTACCAATATTTCAGTGTCCAGTCTGTCCATGAGACCAAGCTCATGTTTTAACTTAAGTTCAACATGACAAGAAGGAATTAAGTTTTGTGGAATGGCGGTCCAAGTCATGCCGTGTGGTCTATATCCAGATTGGAATCGGATTGGTTTTATCAGCACAAAAGAAAACCCATGGGTCCGGGAACATAATTGCTAATCAGATTTGAACCACATTACTAGGTGGTTTGTATTGTGATTAGAATCGGATTTCTAAAATGTCTCATTTAAGTGTGTGCAGTCAGTCATAAAGATTGCACGTGAATACACAAATGGACTTTGCCCTGCCGCCTGAGATAATGCCCAACAGACAGTGCAGGAAAGGGTGTACCATGCTGGGAAAAAAGTATACTCTAAACCTGGTTGTGGTTAAAAATGAGACATATTAAATGCATACGTAAATTAACTTATCTAAAAAAAGATGCATGAATATTAATATTTCATAAGAAATAAGCAATTTGGTTGAATCCTCCATCCAACATGGGTCTCCCAGATACATGTCTTCTTTTTTGGATGACAAAAAGTGTAGAGCTCAGATCTGTGATTGGTCTAGGATGATAACACTGACTGACTTTACACATTGTTGCTGGCAGGTAGTATCATATTTCAATAATCTTATTGGACAATTCTAGTTCTACTTATGATCTCACACTACATATGAAATTAAGTATGATCAATGAATGAAAGCATGACAGATGTAATTAATCTTACTGTATATAGTTCAATAATCCATTGATAAACACCAGTATCATTTCCCTTTAGGGATAAATAAAGTATATCTCATATCATCTCTCATCTCAATCATAAACCAATACAAGTTTAGTCTATCATAAATTCATGGCCAATGCAATAAGGCCATCGTGTATTAAAACAGGGCCGATATTGAATCTGAACTGAGATCAGAGGATTGAATGGAACTTAGAGTTCTGATAAACTATTCCTAACTGCAATAAATCACCTACTGTAATACTGTTTGACATGAGCTGAGTTTTATTGATCTGACCTGTTGTTGCTCTAGGAGGAATTCAGTCAGGCATGCACGTACGGTACGCACGCACACACGTGCACGCACGCACACACACGCACGCACGCACGCACACAGTTTCTCATACGCACGCACAAACACAACTTGTAATCTTCAAGGTTTATTTGAAAGTTTATTTGTGCTGCACATTTCAGCAACAAAGCAACTCAAAGTTATTTACACAAAACATCAAGAGCATTGAGACAACAAAAGAATCACACTACAAAAGGACATTTGAAATACAAGAGTTCATGTGTTAAATAAAACAGAAACATATTGTAAGAATAACATTACAGTGCAGAAAAAAGAAAAACTCAGCAGTAAACAGAAATGTCTTAGTTTGTTCCAGATAATGTGGTCCTAAAACTCCTACAGTCATTAGTCCGACACCATACCCAAAAAAACAACCCTAAACCTAACCTCACAGGAAGCCACAGGTTAGTTTTAACCTGCCACGGGTTAGTTTTAACCTGCCACACATGTCTAGAGCCATGGGTGAGTTTTAACCCGGCCAACGGGTTAGTTGTAACTGGTGCCGCATGTCGGGAGCGACGGTGTTGGCGGGCTAATGCCTGTCAGACTGTTAGTATGTCTAAACAACGTATGCACGACCCCGACTGCAGCAGGTCTGGATGGTTTATTGTGGTTCATGGATGGTGTTTATGGTGTAGGCCCCAAATCTGCTTTATAAGCCAAAGGCAGTATTTTTAAATGTATTATTTTACAAACATGGGGCCAGTGTATTGATCCAAGAACTGCAGTGATATCATCCACTTTCTTGGAGCATGCAGCGCTCCTCTGAATCAACTTTGTCTATTTGATTTTATTAGGGCGACCTGCAAAGACACCGTTTCATTAGTCAATAGTCAATCCTGATATATATGTTTTTACGGTGATAGTAGGCTGACTTTGTAATTGTCCTAATGTGGCTTCTGAAGTTCAGGTATAGCCTGTTCTAGGCCGAAATTGCTGACCAAAAGGCCCATTAGAAATACACCACTTTAGTATAATCATAACCCTTACCCCTCCCCCATTATCATACAATAGCTGTGGGTGGGCTTACGTTCAGGTGGGTGGTGCTAAGGTGGTATACACTTTCTGTACACTTAAAAAAAAAAAAAAAAAAATCATCTTCCTCCTAGAATAATCATAGTACCTGATGATCATGTGTAAGGGAGCGGGGGGGGGGGGGGGGGAATCACGGCACTCCATCTTTAATGATCAATCAATCAATTGTGTTCCGGTTTGGATCAATATACTTGGAAGATGGAAGTCCTCGTTTATCACAATGAAAAAAGGTTTTAAAGCGTATCACGCTGAATCTTTCGATTTTAATGTTAAATGAGCAATACAATCATAGTGTTTCGCCAATTATTATGTAGGCCCACTCGTAATATACATTTAAAGCAAGAACGCCCACACGACTCCAATGTCTTAGTTTCTCTTAACAGTCTTACCGGGTGCGCGGTCGAGGAAAGTTAACTTTACAAGAAAGTCTCTAAGGAGAGAATACCAGCACTCACGGACATGTCATTTGGTTTAAGGCACTTTTATTATTTTATATTCGCACAGTATGCTGCAAAGCAGACAGCACAACGTACGCGTTTCGGCGTAATATACTCATGGCCCACATTAGGAGATTTCAATGAAATTACAGTATTACAGAACCAATGCAAATACTTTGGGTGTTCCATCATACAGTATGGGATCATGGTATCGTGATTGGTTTTCAAAGCGGTGGGCATATACCTGTAGGGTTAGTGTTATTCTAGCAGCTCATTCAATGAATATGATTCCCCCAGACATATGAGCAGGCTCTGATTGTCCGGTTATGCAAGACTACAGCTCTACAGACAGTTTCACAAGGAAAGTTCATGAAACAAAATTATATACAAAATAGGAATTCTTATCACACATAGACAGGCATGCTACAGACAGACAGAGGTGTGTGTGTGTGTGTGTGTGTGTGTGTGTGTGTGTGTGTGTGTGTGTGTGTGTGTGTGTGTGTGTGTGTGTGTGTGTGTGTGTGTGTGTGTGTGTGTGTGTGTGTGTGTGTGTGTGTGTGTGTGTGTGTGTGTGTGTGTGTGTGTCAGTCATACATGTAATTGCTTGGTTCACAGTAGCACATTCACTGAATCTCTTCAGTCTGGCCACCTGAGACTCCATGCTCCAGTATGGACATGCACACACACACACACACACACACACACACACACACACTGAGGATAAGGGCTCAATAACATGCAACGAGACCCACCCATTGAGAGCTTATGAAGACATTCCTCATCCGAACAGTGATGCCTTCATTATGGTTCCACCCCGGGCTTTGAGATGAGACCTTGAAACACAGCAACAGGGCAGAGCGGGCCTTTCAGAGAGAGAGACAGAGAGAGACAGAGAGAGAGGGGGAGAGAGGGAGAGAGATCTCCATCTATGACTAGCATAACAAGCAGCCCGGGGAAAGAATGGACGTGGAACGTGAAGGGCACAGAGAATTAGTGTTTAAGATAAAGACATCAGGGACCCCGGCCTGCCATCCAGCATCTGTTCCCCTCTGTGAGCGCTGGAATGGACTGGCCAGGGTTGGTGCACGGGGTGCAAGTAAAAGTAGCAATACATTCATAATATTAACTTGAGTAAAATTACAAAAGTGCTGGCATCAAATTCTACTTTAAGTACTAAAAGTAAATTTACTCATGATGATGAATGTGATTTTTGTATTTTCATTTTCATTTTGTAATGTAGTTGCTTAAAGCTGCTATAAGCAATAATATGTCAACATTTTAATGACCTTTTTTATTTTTTTGGTATTCAGACAGCCAGCAATGGGTAGAACGCTCCCAAAAAAAACCTAGACTCTGTGACACATCTACCGCAATCTGCATTCAAAGATTTTCCTAGAAGCTTTGTCATTGGTCGATTTGCCTGTCTGCTTCCTGATTGGTTAGTCACTGCGACCAGGCTTTTTTTTACCAATGATAAAGCTTCTAGGAACCCTAGATGTGTCACAGAGACTAAATTATTTTTGGGAGCGTTCTACCCATTGCTGGCTGTCTGAATACCTAAAAAATAAAAAGGTCATTCATATTTTTACATATTATTGCTTATAGCAGCTTTAATGGTGTAAAACTTTGGCACTGATACGTAGTGGTAGTGGACAAGTATAAAGTATTGAAATGTGGAAGTACTCAATTAAAGTAAAAGATCCTCAAAATTGTAGTCAAGTACTGGTAGTTGAGTAAATGCTCTTAGTTACTTTCCACCGCTGGCAGGGTTACAGTATGGGGTGAAAACGACCAAAGAAAAGCCCTGGGCCGAAACCTGTCCGATTCCATCTGCTGGCTGACGTGTACGTTACTAAAAAGTGTTGCGCACGTATTTCGGCGAGTTGCTGACAACGCACGCCGTTTGCTTTTATTTTTTACTTTTTGAAAGCACGGGCACCCCTCATCCGTCCGGGAGCCGGTGGCATTATAGCAGAAGTGACGTGTGCACACAGGAGCACAGGCAGGCAGATGGGCCCTAGTTAGCATGAAATAGTTGCACACGTGTGATGTGATGGGTCTTCTGCAGCCCGGGAGGCAGCCGTGGCAGGAAGAGTGAAAAAACAATAAAACAACACACTACTACTAGACATGTCTACTTTTAGCCGGACGCTGGGATGTAGCCCGGTCGTCTGATCTGTTCGGATGGCGTTATGGCAGGGCTGTGGTGAACTGGATGGATGGTGAGTCATTCTGTCAGGGGTAGTTAAATCGGTTATATTCTCAACCTCTTTTTCTTTTTTTGTTTGTTTCAAAGACCCCCAGTTTGAACCCTAGAACACTAAACATATTTATATATATTTTTCAATATAAAATGTAAAATATTCCATACAAATATATTTCTCATCAAAATATATTGAAGTACAGCAATACATGGCACTTTGAGGTACTCTTCTTTAATATGTCATTATGACTTTTGCAAAGGGGGGGGGGGGGGGGGGGGCTATCATGGGGCGACAGAATCGGTGAAAAATTTGCATTTTATTTTTAAAATATTCCTAAAAAAAGTGAAATTAAGTTGAGAACTTCTCCTTTGGTCCATTGTGGGTGTATGGGATTTCTTCTCGATCACACTATCACTAAACACTGGTGTTCACCCGAACACCTGCCTGTAGCAAAAAAAGGGATGTGGGCAGGGAAACAAACCTACCTTCTATGATATCACTGAGCATCAAGAAGGTACTGAAAGACCCACCCACCTCAGACATCAACACATTTATGAAATGTTCTAAGGTTAAATCACATCAAACAGTGAGTTACAAATAGCATAATAAATTATGCAAGTTCACAACACATCGTGACCTAGATCGGCATTACACAGTGGGCCAACTATGTACAGTATAAATCCTGTCTTAAAATAGAGGTCAAATATTCATGAAATACAATTATGATGAATAGAAATGAAATGAGTTATGCCCTCTTATATTCTAAATGCATGTTGTTGCGGGGAGGTCAGGGCACGTTGGTCCTTGAGGATAGTTTGGAAATATGCTAGTGGAATGGAGCTAAAAAGAAAGGTTGAGCACTACTGCTCTAGTTAAATATGTTAGTGTCACCCCTGGGAAAACAATTTGCAAAATCGGGCCAGTAGATTTGAAAAGGACTCACCCGGTACACTATGGAACCCCTGTACATGGCTGTCTGTCTGTGGGATAATAGATGTGCATTTTCATGTGTACTGAGTCTGGCACACACTGTACAGCTGGCTGTTTGCAGCAAGTGAGGGAATGATTGACATGTCTGCATGGTACAACCATGGGAATTCATGCAGGAAGGCTGGCAGGCAGTCATGAACAATTCTAGTATCAGGCATTTATAGGGGGCCGGGGCTCAGCCTGTAAGCCACTGGATAAATACAAAAAAACCCATTTTTTTTTTTTTTAATAATGGGCCTATACGATTTTAAATTTACAGCAATAATTATTTTAACACATTACTAGTGCAATGTGTTCCAGTAACATGAGGTTTGCACACATGTTTTTTTTAAGAAAAAGAAAAACATGAAATTTGAGGGGTGCTTGAGCATGTCAAGAATGACTAGTCGTCAAGCATTCTCCTGTAGTCTTCTTTTCCTTTCAGCTTTTCCCTTCAGGGGTCGCCACAGCTAATCATCTGCCTCCATCTCACCCTGTCTTCTGCCACCTCTTCTCTCACACCAACTAACTTCATGTCCTCTTTCACTACATCCATAAATCTTCTCATTGGTCTTCCTCTAGGTCCCCTGCCTGGCAGTTCCAACATCAACATCCTTCTACCGATATACTCACTATCCCTCCTCTGTATGTGTCCAAACCATCTCAGTCTGGCCTCTCTGGCTTTATCTCCAAAACATCCGGCATGCGCTGTCCCTCTGACGTACTCGTTCCTGATCCTATGCATCCTAGTTACTCCCAGAGAGAACCTCAACAATTTAGTCTCTTCTACCTCTAGCTCTGCTTCATGTCTTTTCCTCAGTGTCTCTAAACCATACACCTGACTAACTACTATCATAGGTCAGGTCAGCCTGTCAGGGTCCAGCAAAAATGGCAATTAATCAATGCCACTGTCATGAATACTTTATCATTGATTGTGTTTCACTGCCAAGACATTGACTGATTCATATTTGAGGATGTACTACTGAACTCTTAATTAGCCTATATGTGTGTCGTGCAAACTGTTAGTTTGCATGACACACGTACACATGTCCACATGTGCACAGGTATACGCATATAGTAAAATGTTCAGCCATGTTCTAAATTTACAAAACAAATTGTCATGTATGCAGCACGGTTCTACTGTGATATTATGGTTTGTCCTCAACAGGAATTGAACATTGCATAAATATAACTACTGCAGACATCATAAGCTGCATGTTTAGCGTTGCAACATGTTCTGAGCCTGCTATTTTCTGTCACAAGGCGTAATGGACTGACGGCCATATATGGTTGCGTAACGGACGGCGACCCTATTTTGGGCATTCAGCCACGGTGCACTACACACAACACCTGGCATAAGTTTCCTTATTTGCCTGTGTTGCATCTATGCGGCAGCACTTGTGCGGTTTGTACCATTGTAACATCACCCCTGTATCAAGGTGTGATGAGTCTCAAGCCCTGGCTGTTGCCACACCTGCCTTGTTGAGGCAACAAAAACGAGCGCTCCTCTTCCCCCAGCAAGAAAACATAGCCACCCTCTGTACACAGGGCTCGTATGGCCATTTTAAGGTACAGGCCCTCGTCATACACCAGTTTATTGTTATTATTGTAATGTTGCTCCAACATGGTAGCCTTAATGTGACCAGATGCTGACCTTTCAATGAGAGACTTCTGGTCAAATCGGAAGGTTCAGCGAGACAGACGGCAGAATGTAAATGGAGATATTGAAGCCACTAGTGCAGCTGGTCTGACATTCAACCCCCTCCGGGAGCCAGGATGTTGGAACCATTCCACACATCTCTCTCAGATAGTGGATGTTTGTCATTCTTTTCTTTACTATTCATTTCATTCCATTATGTGTGTTTTTCTTTAATTAATCTTTGCCTTCACTTTAATTCAGTTTACTTTGAGTTTGTAACGGTTCTGGATACAATCTATTTGGACATAAACACTAAACAGTATACATCTTAAGGACTGTTACGACCCCCTGTCTAGGGTAGGGGACCATAACATCATAATGGGGGAACAGCTTTTTCAAAAGATTTGTTTTCATTATCGCTCTTTTTTTTTTCTTTTGGTAGAGACAAAATCTTTTCAATTATTTTCTTTTTCAAAGGAATAATGGCTTCAGGGTATCTGTTTTACATTTAAGAAAACCTTCCAACCACAAAAAGAAAACTAGAAATGCACTCTTGCGCCTTGCACACAAGTAGGCCATACATGGCCATGGCCTACTTGTGCACAAGTACTGCTACTAATGTCTATTAAAACTGCTGTTCTAAATCCTTTAGACCCGTTATTGACCTTATACCTACCTTGTTATGTCACCATCAACAGCCAAAGGGACCACTATTCTTACTGACATACATACGTACTGTGAGAGTCTGACACAGGCAACCAGGCAGAATAAGGTTCATGATTGAGACGTCGCTGTTATTTTTGTTCACAAAATAATAATGCAGGACAGGAGGCTCAGGAGGTAGAGCAGGTCGTCCAATGATCCATGGGTCGGCGGTTCGAATCCCGGCTCCTCCTGTCTACATGTCGAAGTGTCCTTGGGCAAGACACTGAACCCCAAATTGCTCCCGGTGTGCTGGTTGGTACCTTGCATGGCTTCCGCTGCAATCGGTGTATGAATGTGTGTGTGAATGGGTGAATGTAATGCACAATCTATGTAAAGCCTGGAGCCTTGGATAAAGGCGCTATATAAAAGCACCATTTACCATTTAACAATGTTTGTCACATGCGGGGGGTATCCTTGAGCTGATTGCAGACATCATTTCCGGCATAATTTCCGCCTGGTCTAGTATGAAGTTTGGTACGTACACTTGGCCTATCACTCGTTCGAGGGCGTGTCTCACACTCTTGTGTGTGGTGCGGCGAGCAGCGTTGTCGGTCACCATGGCAACGCACTCACTGTGTCGGGTGTTTCCTACACAGTGAGTGAGATCCTACAATACATACATGTATACATACATACGTTACCCATTACCCACCCAACATTGAAACATATCTTAATTACGTCACCATCATCCATCCATCCATCCATCCATCCATCCATCTTCAACCACTTATCTGTAGTCGGGTTGCGGGGGCAACAGCTCCACCAGAGAGTTCCAGACTTCCCTCTCCCGAGCAACATTAGTGACTTCCTTCTGGGGGATCCTGAGACGTTCCAAGGCCAGTGAGTCGATGTAATCCCTCCATGTGCGCCTTGGACTGCCCCGGGGTCTCCTCCCAGTGGGACGTGCCTCGAGGACCTCCCTAGGGAGACGCCCGAGAGACATCCTAACCAGATACCCGAACCACCTAGGCTGGCTCCTTTCCAGGGGAAGGAGCAGCGGCTCTACTCCGAGTCTCTACCGCGTGACTTCTCATGACCTTATATAGAACACAAAAAGAAAACAATATAATACAAGCCACAAATTATATAAACATATTCTAACTCATCACAATTATTCCCAAATTAACCACATAATAATAATAATAATAAGGCCGTAACTGTAATAAAAGATCTGGAGTGTAACAAATTAAGCAGGCATTTAATAACTTGATTGCATTTGATTGCATATTGGAAACTGCAATATTTTCAAGCAAGTGCCAAAAATGTGTACAGTATGTGATCAATAATGCATCCATTTGGTTACTCCATGAATACATGTGATGTAAAGCTTCTTAATAAAAGCCTGCAGGTGCTTTAGATGATAAAAGAAACCTTTTCTAGTTGTCTACACACTGACTCCATTTTTGTCCTTTTATGTCAGCTGTCAATAATTATATTCATTACATTACACATTTGATTCTGCCTATAATAGGACACACTCATGATGATATGCACTGTGCTCATAGAATGACTGTGAATGGATTGAGTGATGGTCTTGGTTGGGGCATGTATGCTACTGTACTTGAACTGCAACGCCTACAACTGTACATTCAGTTGATTTTGAGGGTTGACTCTTATTCTCGATATTTGAAATAGTTTAATTTCACCATAAGCGGATCACAAATCATGACTAGAGTTGCCAGTACTTGAAATTCAAGTACTGGCATTCAAAATAGCAGGTCTGCAAGCTCACAATGTGTTGTAAATGTTGCGACTGCAGGGCTCGACACTAACGATTGCCCGGGGCAAGTAAAAAAAATGGTCGGGCAGGTGAAGGTTGCTACCGGATTGCCCGATCGGGCAAATGTGCATTTTGAGTGGGGATACAACCGTCTTAGTTTGCTATAAACACAACTGAACTTGTAAGATTTGTTTCATCGATTGATTCCCAAAAATAAGAAACAAGTGCGCCCCTTATCAGTTCAATAAGGTGATGCTTGATTTAGTTTCCAAATAGGGACGATTCTGCATTTCAAGGGACAATGCACAACTGCACAGCTGCTGGCCACACAAATCACTGAACTTCCTTATTGTGGGTACATAACAGTAATGCTACTGTTGTCTAGTGTTAGAAGAACAGGAAAATCAACCGCATTTTTTCCCCACTGCTCCAGCAATCTGGATAGTGCCTTGTTGGCAAACTGCTGCGGGATCCGCTGAGGTCCATTGATTGTAGAAAACCATTGACTGCCTTTTGGCAGGCGGCGCAAGGAACACAAGCACACGCCGCGCTACCCCAGGACGCTCCATCATGTCAGAGCAGGTGTCGATAGCTATCTGCAAGTTGTGCTGAAGAAAACTCTTATCAGGACCGATTGTTTTACCAAAGGGTTTCAAGGGCATGTCAATAAAAGCTGATTTAGTGCCATTGATTGCACCACGGCTGGAAACACTGAGGAATTTAGAGGAATATGTCTCTATTAATGCGATGAACAAACCTCTGTTAATGTTGTGGCAAAGCATGAGAGAGGCAGGTGCGAGTGGGAGTGGGGCGGGGGTTATCAAATATTTCTCGTCACTATCAAATTGCATTCCCCAAATTGCATTCCTCAGCGGGCTGACAGAAGACGGGGCGAAACGTACAATGACATAATCGACTTCTCGACTTGTATCAGATGATACCTTTTGGTAGACTGCACAGTTCTCGTGAACTAATAAACCGAGGAGTGAACGCAGCGAGCTCCTCATTTGTCGTCGCCATGTGAAGCTGTTGGTGCATGCTTTTGTCCTGTCAATTAGTGCGACTAGGTCAACATTAACACAGAGCCCCTGTCCTCATTACAAAGACCATTTCCCTCCATGCTTTCGGGGGACGTGGCAATTAAAGTCTTGCTGATTTTTGAATAATGTCAGAGGTAATCTCTTTTGACAACTTTTCTTTCCTCTCGCACAATGAAATCACATTCCAGCTGCGACTATTAGCATAAAGTCCTGCCCTAATGGTTTGAATTGAAAAGAATACAAGTAGATAGAAGGATGGATTGATAGATGGATGTGTTTGAATGGGTGCATTGTAAAGCACTTTGGATAAAGGCACTATTGTTGCTGTCTGGAGGAAACCACCTAAATCCATTTTTGAGGATTTTGATACTGCTATTGAACACCCTTTTCGTCTGTGTGTTGGTTAAACACATATTTAACCAATGAAAAGTAGTAAAAAGTGCTTTGGAAAAAACCTTAACTCTAAGGTAAAAATATAAGGTTTTCTTAATTTCCTGGAATGTTTTTGTTTGTTTTTTCATTTCCTGAAAAAATGAACATTTTGGAGTCTTCCTGACAGCAGAGATATATCAGCCGGCCTACACCAATCTGGATAAATTATGTACAGTCTATCAACAGTGGACTTGACTTAATGGGTACATAATACATATACAGTCAGTCTATCAACAACAACACAGCAGTAACGCCATCTGTTATGGTGTAGTGCAGGGGTGCCCAGAAGGTAGATCGCGATCTACCAGTAGATCACAAAGGCTTTGCAGGTAGATCACATGACATGCCCCAAAATATATATCATTAAAAATATGTATATTTTGCCATCTGCTACTTGAATTAAGGTGAGCTCAAACACACAATGCAATAATTTGCTTTCAATAGTTCTGCACACAAACATAGCATTACAAAGTCATATACAAATCCCATTTTCTTCTCTCTATTTCCCATTCCAAGTGTGTTTGTCTTATAGTATGTAAGGCCAGTGCTGCTATTTTCAGCAATGGGATAATACTTTTTTGGGTGGGTAGATCTTGTTGAGCTGGTCATTTTGATAGTAGCCCTCAAGTCGAAAAAGTGTGGGCACCCCTGGTGTAGTGTATATATCAATAGTACAGTAGTAGTGTGAATGAGCCAGAGTCGAGCAGGAGTCATTAATTCAAGAACTGAACAGAACACACGGAGCCTCCAACCACCTGCATGCCATCGCTTCATGGCATCCATATTAAAACCTCCTACTTGGCCTCTTCTCTTCCTACCTGGCAGTTCCATCTTCAGCATCCTTCCCCCAAAGTACACCGCCAACCCCCCCCCCCCCCCATCCCTCCTTTTCACATGTCCAAACCATCTAAACCTCGCCTCAACCTGGGATGATCCTCTAATGTAGTCGTTTCGGATCCTGTCCTGCCTTGTCAATCCTAATGAGAATCGTAGCATTCTCAATTCAGCAGAGTATGCCGCCTATAGTAACTGTTGCTGGAGCCTCAGAGTTGTCAGTCCAATCCAGTTTATAGTACTCTGAGAAACGTGTAGGTGTCCACCACCTCGCTCCCCCACATTGTGATGGGAGTTTGGAGGCTCTTCTTGCTTCGCCTGTTGCCCATCATCACCCGCTTCTTGATCCTTTTCATGTTGAGCTGGAGGTGTTTGTTTGTTGTTACTACACGCTTGCATTTACAGTACAGCTAAAAATCACAATGTCATAATACAGTATACTTCCTACGAATCTAGAGCCTGTTGAAAATGGAGAAATATGTATTGGTGTAGATGGCTGAGGCTGACCAGCTTAAAAAAACCCCAGTATATGACATGTTTTGGATTTGACTTCCAAATGATAAATACAAATTCACTTTATTCTTTAAAAAAAAATAAAGATGGCTTTTTGATGTGTCATATACAATATCTGCTCAATATATTTTCTTTTTTTTTTGCACTGAATGAATATCTCTCTCTCTCTCTCACGCACTCACGCAAGCTTGCGCGCGCGCGCGCGCGCGCACACACACATTTTAACCATTTATTTATGTCCACACAAAGGGTATGCATACAAGGACACAAATATTATAGGTGCATTAGAGTTACATTTGCAAAGTCATGGCATGTGTTTTCGTGATACAACAGGCATGTCACACAGTACTCTATGGGTATAAGTAACAGCGTCTCCGCCATATATGACGGCTGCCAATTATAGCAGAGACACCACAATACTTTGCCAGCCTTTTTGCCTCCTTTTTGGGCATCCCAAGTTGTTGGAACCCTCTAACAACCAGTCTGTGCATATGCCCTAGGCTGCCAAATATAAAGACAAATAGTCTGCACCTATAGCCCAGCTCTGAGATGTTATGTAGAAGTGGTTGGTATTTTATGACCTTGGTCATAAAGGCTTCCTCTAGGCTGTGGTCAAAGGTGCAGGCTATCTCTAATACAGACACTTCTCTGGACTCTTCATCAACCACAACAATATCTGGTGTATTAGCTGCTAGAGATGTAAAGGTATCTGAGTTATCACTGAGTTGGAACATGGATGGAATGACCTTGGAATGTTTGTACATTCTCACTGAAGAGGCATGGTATTTTGATATATCCTTTGCTATGAGTTCCACTATTCTATCATGGCGTGCTATGTACATTCCTTTATATGCATAACATCCATTCAAGATGTGTGACAGTGTTTCAGTGATCTGTTCTGTGGTGTGGTGCAAGCAATGAGGGACCTGAGTGGTGGGGAACCAGATGGATAGATTGAGTCTGGTGGGAAGGACTTGTAGTCTGGCCTTAACTGTAAATGTGATAATGTCCTCATTGAGTGCAGTGTTCTTGATGAATGCGTGTGAAACGGAGTGATCAGCATGGGGAAGACATGCAAGCTTCCCTTGGAGTTTTAGTCCAGTCCAGTGTTGTTGTTGTTGGTGCTGGTGTACATCCATGAGGACTCGTCTGGCACCTGTAGATGTTAGCAGGTGACTGTGTCCAGCATAGGTGACCGTTGCCTTGACCTGGGTGAGGGGGTCAGTTATGATATCCTCGGAGACCCTCACAGTCTCTGAGTCAGACCGCACCCACTCCAGGGACACTCCAGTACGGACACAGAGGTCATTTAGGTCTGGCCAGTCCGACCAAACCCCAAAGCCAGCGGAACGGGTGTCCAGTTTCCCGTTGGGTTTCCTCCGGAAGCCAAGGAAGTGTGGCTCTAACTCCCTGGCCAGTGGGACCTTACGCCTCCTTAGGTCCAGGAACAGGGAGGATCGAGCCAGCTCCCTAACATCCCTGTCATCGTTGTTTAGCATTTTTAAGAGGTGAGAAATCCTCATGCTGGTGTAGATCCATTCCACGTTTGGGACTCCCAGTCCTCCCTCCCACTGTGGGTGAAAAATGATGTCGCGGGTGCTGTGTGAGTTGAGTCCAAACCACACACACACACACACACACACACACACACACACACACACAATCCCTGCCTTGACTAATGCACTCGGCACATAACGCCAGTTATGGGCAGTTATGGACCAGTGGCAGGGCATGGGGATAATACACTAAACCGATAGCCCGTGTAGCCATGAAGTGGAAAAGGCTATGACACAACATGGCTATGTACCTCTTTCACACGGCGAGAATGTGCGTTCCGTGTGAGCGATCATGTGAGCGATCAATGCTCCCTGGCCAACGCGGCGCCTAACACCGCTGTGTGGCTAATTCCTTCTCCCCGCGCTCCCCGCACAGCGCTATGAGGTGAGTCCATTACAACAATGACAGTGCCATTAAGCTTGAAGGTTAACGACGAGAGCATTCCGTCAAATGCCATGAATGGAACTTTCATTTACCCTGCTCAAGTGGCCGCGCTTGCGTATGTGGCGGGTGTTTATGGGTTCATTTAGGCCAGGGAACGATGGTAAAAGCACTGCAAAAGGTATGGCAGAAATGTGTGTGTGTGTGTGTGTGTGTGTGTGTGTGTGTGTGTGTGTGTGTGTGTGTGTGTGTGTGTGTGTGTGTGTGTGTGTGTGTGTGTGTGTGTGTGTGTGTGTGTGTGTGTGTGTGTGTGTGTGTGTGTGTGTGTGTGTGTGTGTGTGTGTGTGTGTGTGTGTGTGTGTGTGTGTGTGTGTGTGTGTGTGTGTGTGTGTGTGTGTGTGTGTGTGTGTGACATGAAAATGTCATTCTCCGTACCATCACTTAATCCTCTTCGTCCCAGGTGGGACATAAGGCCTTAACGATTTTCTTCCATCGGGACCTGTCTTGTGCTGCATGTTGTGCCTCGCCCCATGTCAGGTTCATCTCCTTCAGCTCAGCTGCCACAGTTCGGCGCCAGGTTGTTTTAGGCCGACCTTTCTTCCTTTTCCCTACAGGGGTCCATCCTAGAGCTACCTTTGGTACACGCTCCTGGGCCATCCTGAACACATGCCCCAGCCATCGGAGTCTGCGATGTTTGATCTCCGATACTACGCTGTTGCACTTGGTCATCCGGTGAAGCTGTTCGTTGGATACCCTCTCAGGCCAGAAGATTCTGCAGATTTTCCTGAGGCATCGATTGTGGAAGGCATCGATCTTCTTCATATCATGCATTGTGACTCGCCAACATTCAGATCCATACAACAGCACTGACTTCACATTGCTGTTGTAAAGCCTGACCTTGGTTTTTACAGTGTACTGCTTGGACTTCCAGATAGATTGGAGTCTAACAAACACTGTGAGCCTTCCCTATCCTTGCTCTGATGTCCTTTTCTGCTGCATTCTCTTTGCTGATCAGACTTCCCAGATATGTGAACTCTTCAACACTTTCAAGAGTGTGCCCATTCACAGTGATTGGTGCACCTGGGGTGGAGTTAATGCACATCACTTGTGTTTTAGATATGTTGATGTTCAACCCTGTTTGTTCAGCATATGCGTTAAGTCTGTCAGTTTTCTCCTGCAGATGAGTGTATTTCTTCTCCTTGTGCTGCTTACCTTGTCGTGGTGGGGAAGCTTGTGTGTCTCCGTGACCCGGGTAGCTATACCGACGGGGGCCTAGCTCCCAGCAGGTTCAACCATGTCGGGCAGGTATTCCGGGTAGAGTCCAGACAAAAATCAGCACCTGGCCCTCCAGGTTGGGGGTTGGGCGTGGGGCCAACGACCCCACCCCTTAAAAACATCTTTGTTACGGAAACTTTAACGAATAATTCTCCGTACCATGGGACCCATTATATGTTATCAATTTATGTGTATTATATCGTCCCTGTCGGGTGGAAACCTCAGCCGTTACTTTTCAGGACTCAAATTTAAAAAAACAATTGGCCTCAGGCCTTAATGGGTTAAGTGCGAGGACGAGAGGCAGCAAGGGGCCACACGCCACAGTGACTTAAACACGCCTCTGAATCTGACTTTAACATGAGGACGGTTGTTACAGTGCATTAGCACAAAAAGTACTCATGGATGTCTGCTATTAAACTAGGATGAGTGGCTTCATGGAAAGAAAAAAAAAGCTGTCACAGGACAAGTGGAGCAGCCTGACACTCTCGCAGCATTAAATCAAATCAAAGAGTCCCAATGTGTAAAATGTAACCGGAACAGAAAATGATGCCCCATTCTCAACACTCCAAAATACCTTTATAGTTAGTTGCAACACGACCCTTATTATACCTTGCTGGTTGCTATTTGGCTATAGAACGACATGTTCTTCCCACACCCCACACACCTGTCTCCTATCCAGTCTCGGTGACACATCAACCCCCCACCCCCCGCTCCACCTCCCCACCCCCCGCTCCACCTCCCCACCCCAGTCTGTGGGTGTGATGACGAGAAGCGCTGCACTGTAAAAGAAGCACTGGAAACTGGAAAGTACATTTACTCTTAAGTACTGTCCCTCAGGGCTCTATTCCATAAGGTATTTTTTTTCCTGTTATTGTGGGGAAAGCTTTGGCTGAAAACAGCCGATGCATGGACAAACTTGACGCGTGATGTGTTGGAAGGTTGTCGATCTGCTATTTTAATACAGATGCTGGGGTTTAAGTGGTTAAGTAAGAGTAAATTATGTACTTTTTTTTTTACTCATCACAGTTTTATAGTTACTTGGCATATTTGGATTATTAATACAAACCATAATATTAACCACTTAAGCCCTATTTTATACTTCTATGTTCAAAATAGCTGATTAAAAATAAATAACCATTTGAATTACAAAACAGCTGATCTACAAGCTCACAGTGGCACATCGCAACACGTTGAGAGCTTGCACATGTGCTATTTGCAAAATACGATCCTTTTTGTATTGTTACTCATGTCAAATGTTGAATACAGATTTATTTTTTTGCAGATATTTAATATTGTGGTATTGCTACTTTTACTTAAAGTAAAGTAAAGGACTAAAGGAGTACTACTTCCATCCCTGGCTGGAAGCCAAAGACCTGCAAAGGGATGCATGTCACAGAGACAGGTGGTGTCGGGGAGTCCAATTAGAGGAAAAGGGCCTGGCGGGTAATGATGTGTTGAAATATCCAGTGATAGCTGGGTTGGTGGTTGTGGTGGGGGGCTTGGGGGGGAGGACCCCCGCCAAGCTGTCCTACCTGTCCATTCTCCCCGTGCCCGCTGCTCTGCCAGGCTGGCCCGCTGCTGCCGACATCCACGGCACAATCAACACCTCAACGAGAAGAGAGAGTGGAGAAGAGGGAGAAAGAAAGAGTGAGGGAGCGGGAGGAACCTTGACAGGTGAGCACCGGGGTTTTTAATTGCCATCACCTGCTCTCTGGTGACAGAGAGCGCTGGCCCCGTCAGTCACTGTGCACTTGGCTGCGGGCCTTTCTTCCCTCTGACAAAAGCAGATCTTCCCAACGTCTCTCCCTCAGAAACTCCTCCCCTCCCCTGGACCCTTTTTTTCCTACCCCTCTTGCTGTTGAATCAGCCCAAGAAGCATTAAGTGCTCTAACGTGACAACGGTGACTATATTTTGCAGTAAAATCCAATTTACTCATGGATAAAAACAAACACTGAGAATGTATACTTTGTACAAGCACTGCTAAAATGAAGGAATCCTACAGGGAAGCTACAATATGCAGAAAGATAGGCAGGTGTGCAAGCTCTTTTAGATTGGCTATTTTTTGATCAAAGTAGAGCACATTTTGAAAGTGGTGCGGAGTGGAGTCATGCCCCAAAATTCCATTGCTATGTTTTCGCACATCACCACATCACACACCCCACATCAGTAGCCACCAGGTCCATAACGCTCTCCTGCATTGCGCCGTGATATTGACATTGCGCCCTACCATTTCTACCATATGTATTTTCTTTGTCCCATTTCACCTCCGTAACCAAACACACAGACAGATCCGGAAAGTGGCGCCATTAGCCACGGTTAGCACAAAACTCCTAACATTTGCCACTAACCATGTCTTCATCCCGTCTCTGCCGTTTATGTCCGTAATCCATTATTCAGCCACTCCAGACACATTCCTAATTCCCACATGTTTGTCTAATGCAGAATGCAGATCCCACATACAACAACATAACCACTCTATATCAATATAATATAGTCCATTCTCAGGACGTATCCACGACCCACAAACAGGAACTGGAGGTCTGTGTTATTGACTACAGCCGATCACGTGACATGCAAGTCGAAACCGGTGCATGGTGGGAAAGAGATTTAAAAAAAGAAATCATAACAGAGTCCGTTGTCTATAGCCACACGGCCCACACGTTGCTGAAACCACACATAGCCACACATCTTTATGGGTCAGTTACAAACAGCTATGTGTGTCAGCCCGAGTACAGTACAGAGTACAGTACAGAAGGGGTCAGCAACCTTTTAAGTAGTACCACATTTTTGAGGGGCGCTAGCCCCTCCTATATACAGGTTTAATGTTTGTTTTTAGTTCAATGTTTGTTTTAAAAACGCCATTGACAATGAAAATAAAATTGTCAATGAAAAAGCTAATTTACGTCATCTTGTCCCTAACACAAACATTAAATGCCACTAACGATAAAGAGAATTTAATGTTTGTGTTGGCACCATTTGTTTTACATCACCATTACATCACCTAAGCAACATGAGTTAGACTTTATTATTAGCGCCCCTCACTTCACACGGGTGGGATTTTTTCAGTCAGTGGGCCATATCAATATTAAGTTTAAATATGACACCCAAATTTAATATTTCCAACTTGTATTTTTTGTAAAACAAATACCTCTCCCATGTATGCCAGTGTGCCAGCGATCACCCGCCTCCTCTGTGCCAATGTTTTGCACACATGCCTATAGGTAAGGTTGCCCACCCCTGCATTACAGTACAGTACAGAGTAATACAGTACAGACTACAGTACAGTACACACAGTACAGTACAGTTCAGAGCACAGTACAGTACAGTACAGAGTAATACAGTACAGACTACAGTACAGTACACACAGTACAGTACAGTTCAGAGCACAGTACAGTACAGTACAGAGTAATACAGTACAGACTACAGTACAGTACACACAGTACAGTACAGTTCAGAGCACAGTACAGTACAGTACAGTACAGTACAGTACAGTACAGTACAGTACAGTACACACAGTACAGTACAGTTCAGAGCACAGTACAGTACAGTACAGACTACAGTACAGTACACACAGTACAGTACAGTTCAGAGCACAGTACAGTACAGTACAGTACAGTACAGTACAGTACAGAGTAATACAGTACAGACTACAGTACAGTACACACAGTACAGTTCAGAGCACAGTACAGTACAGAGCACTGTACAGTACAGTACAGTACAGTACAGAGTATGCACCTCCATCATTCCGCCGCCATCGGTGTATGATGGTTTTTGCAATCACCTGGAATCATGTCCCCGGCTGTGGTGGCATTTAAATACTCTCGACCTACAAACAATACAGTGGTACAGTCTCACACCTTCCGGGAACCTGCAACGTGCTACAACTGCTTAGCACTCTTTCTGTCTCACATGGCATTTGCATATCGTTGCTGACTGTCGGGCAGAAACCTCTTCTCTCCATAGTTTAACATTATTATTATTATTTATTTTATTATTTATTATTATAACGCCCAAGTAATTTGATCATACTACTGCGTCACACAAAAGCATCAAAAGTAGCAGATCTGCAAGGCAAGTGCGAAACAGACACAAAACGACACGTTTTGATAAGGGTCCATTTGGTACCAGTGGTGAAAGTACTGTACTTATAAGTGCAATTCTGAGGTAGCCTACTTTTACTGTACTTGAGAGTATATCCATTTTTCGATGCACTTTACTGCATCTCAGAGGCAAATATTTAAAGTGCGTTTTACTCAACTACAATTATTTGAAAACTTTACTTTGTTGTCCAAGCTCACAAAGTGTGGTATTGCAACTTTGTGGGCTTCTACTGTAGATCGGGTATTTTTTGAGAGATTTAGTAAGATTTTTAAAACTTAAACAGTCCTGCATGAATGCTTTAGCTTTACCATGGATACAGGACTTGTAACAGAGTATTTCTACAACGTATTGCTACTGTTTGGTTCCATTTGTACACTCTCAGAGTTAAACAAACAGATGATATTATGATTATACAGATATTGTGTCGGTGATATTGTGTTTGGTTAATATATTGTTTTCATATTGTTACTCATAATACACACAATACAAACTAAAATTGCTGGTAGGCTGTCAGTGTAAAGGTTGTTGATCCTGTGGGCGGCTGTCTTTTAATAAGCCACAGTAGTATTATATTGACACTGATCTATATCATTCTGATTAAAACTATCCCAGTCTTATGAAACAAACAGTTGCCTTGATGCAAACAGGAGACCGTTTTCCTTTGAAAACCACAGCGACTTTCAGTAAATCTCCACAATATTCCTGGTCCGGTTAATCAAACCAGGCATGGATACAATCATACTTCATAAATAACGTATTGGCACGTTAACCACTGATGTAGTGGATGAAGACTTTATGAAGGTATTTTGATGAAAATGTTGTGTGAGGTCAGTGAGCTTGACATTAGACCAGCTACTTCTAATCAGAGCATTGACTCCAAGTGGACATTTATGACATTCCCTCAAGGTGCTCCTGAGATAGTGTTCTACGAGTTTGGGACAGACGGACGAAGGTGCCATAGGTCCAACAGCACTGACTATAACTAAGCCTAACCCTAACATCATGCTAAACTAAAACTATGGACTATTTGGACGTCAGAATAATGGGCGGCGCCCCAGATTGACGGACGGACGGACGGACTGACTGACGTTTCTTTTATGTATAATTTCTATGGTATAGCAGTAGCACTCATGTGTGGCAAACCTGCTTTTCAACCAATGGTCCCTTGAGGGGGTCCCCAGCTAAATGATTGGTAACCAAATGGACCCTTATTAGATTTTTAACTCTTGAGAGCATGTAATGAAACCAAATGGACCCTTACGGGGTCCATTTGGTTTCATCCATGGACCCTTACGGGTCCATTTGTTTTCATTTTACACACTCAAGACTTCAATTATTGTTAAACATCTGCATTATTTAATTTACAAGGAGTCTACACAATTATGCTAGAGAATGTAGAAGAATTGTTATTTTGGTCAATGTTTGCCTGTTATCTCTCCTATGATACCAACATCAATGCAGCATGGAATTGTGGACAAAATCTTATCCAACGATAACAACATATTCTAGGTTTTGGGTCTGAGATGCTAAATCTCATCAAATGGTGGTCCGTGGCTCACATTCAGAATAAAATATGGGCTTGATATGAAAAGGGCTGAAAACTACTGCACTGCATTATGATTCTGGACAGACGTTAACTGGGTAGCAGATTGAGGCATACGTCTCTCCGTGATTTGGTATTTGTATTTAATAACTTTCTATTGTTCGCATGCTGTCAATCTGAGACTTTAAATTACCATTTAGAAGCCATTATAAATGATTGGCTTGCTTTTGCAACCTATTTATAAAGGCCACCGAGACAATAATAATGGTTTTCTGATTAGCTATGATTTAGTCGATTGATATATAATATTTTCCCTCAAAGGAAACTCGATACGTCAATTGGGGCAATGCATAGTAGCAATTACCAAACACTGGTAAGCACACACAATCTCATCTAACAATAATCACCAATAAATTAAATGGCTTCATGCAATTATCAAGAGTTATTGAACCCGCAGCAAACACTCAGTTATAAAAATGCAATTGCACTGCATTACTGTAGCCACATCAATAATAGATGGGTACAATTTTTATCACAAACAGAGTGAAATCCAAATAAAATGCTGCTGTGTCATTAATATCAAACTACTACAAGCACAGACACAGTATGTTGAAAGCTAGCTAGATCAACGTGAAAATAGGAGAAACATATTATTGAGTGTAGGATTCATAGAAGTAAACTCTAAATCAGAGGTCTTCAACGTTTTTCTGGCCAAGGAGCAGACCCCCAAGCTGTGAAAGAGATGAAGCAGGGACATGTCATATACTTTTTTGCCTCTACACCAAACCCCTTTGCATCAAATAGTTGTGAGCTTACATGTACTGTACATCTGCTATTTCATTCTTTGAGTGCCACTCCAAGGACCAGCAATGTCTGTCTGTCTGTCTGTCTGTCTGTCTGTCTGTCTGTCTGTCTGTCTGTCTGTCTGTCTGTCTGTCTGTCTGTCTGTGTCTCTCTCTGTCTGTCTGTCTGTCTGTCTAGGGTACCAACAGGTGACAAAGTGGCGCTGATGAGCTTCACACTGTGCACAGGTGCATGATGGGAAGCTGAGTTTTTAGCAACCATTACGTGATTTTGAGTGTGACAGTACAGTACAGTACAGTACAGTACAGTACAGTACAGTACAGTACAGTACAGTAGAGGGACCCCCCGGGGTTCCTTCCGGGAACCACACAGAACCGGGAAAGCATCCCTGTAATTTTAGATTTTTGCATTGGCTATTCAAAAATAGCAGATATACTGCTTTTTTTTCAAGATCTTGAAATAAATGTGTAGATTTATAGAATCGGCCTCAGGTTTAATGGTCTAACAACAAATCTTATCACCCAAAGATATGGAAGTCCATGACAACAGCTTCCATTGACAACATCCACTTGTCACCTATCAAAAAGTTATGCTTTTCTTCTACTTTTTCATGATAATGATGATGCCTATACATTTGTCCATTACAGAGAGTGGCTTTTATGTATAATTTCAAATGTCAATTCACAACCTCATGCTTTTAATGCACCCATTCGCCCCCCCTCCCCCCGCCCGGGCCGCCCCCGAGAGTCATCGACCATACTCTGCAGGGTGTATTTACGTAACAGCAACATGGCCCCAGTCAGTGTGGAATAATTATGGTCAATAACACTAGAGACCCAAATGGCTTCTGTGCACTCTGTTGTTCTAAAATCTAAATCATCATTCAGCCTGCGGTGGTGCTTGCTGTTCCTCTACGGGTGGACTCAGTGGTTTTATCTCATCGTTCGTACTCATTTCCTCGTCTGATTATGGATGGGCTGCTGCTGAGATTGGGTCCACGCTGTTTTTGTGAACTCAAATTCACCTGCTTCGTCGGCGAATATATAAAAAATGCATTTCACCACCGGTGGCTTCCTCGAGCACTGCTTTGTCCACATGAGGCCCTGCGATGGCTCTCTGTCAACTCTCCACATTCATCTTAACGGCAGAGGGGGGCAGAAGAGGGTGGGGTGTGTGGGGGGGTTACATACTTCCAAGTTTCATAGGTACATAGATCTCCCCCCCACCTTTTGAGGGAAAAAAAAGTTAGTAGTTATACCGTTGAATACATAAATGTTTGACCTCGGCATTTAGCCTACTGTGCATATTTTGGAAAGGCAGTATTTTCCGGTCCCAGGGGGATAGGGAAGTATGCTTTTGTGACAGAAAGTCACACTGAGACATGTTGTTATTCCCACAGGAGGAATTCAGCTGTACACAGGCTTTAGTTCCGACACTATTATTGGTCCGACAGTCATTAGACCGACAACCTATACCTCAAACCATAACCTAACCATAACCGCAAGCACGGGAGCAGTGCGTGTTTGAGCGCTAGTTCATTGTTCCCGCATGGCGGACTAATGCTCTGTCGGAATTTCCATCGGATCCCTCACCCAGGTGATGGCTGCTCGGGTGGCCAGGGTTCAGTATTTAGGGGTGAAGTGCCTTGTTCAAGAACATCTTGACACATTCCGTTTCCATCGCTGCTACACATTAGGATACTGATGTACAGTATTTCTCCCTGACATTACAATTTAAAGGTATATTCAGTGATTTGACTTAATTCAAATATCACTTATTTTTTCTTTTTTTCTGGATAATCCTCCCTACTATAGAGTGTGCTGACCATATAAGGAGTTCCTCCCTGTCCACAGTGAGCCCCTCTGGTAAAAAAAACCCTAGTTTCAGTTTTGGTGGCGGGTGGCAAAGCCTTCATCCAATCAGGATGAGAGGGGCCTTCCTCCAATCATGATCGAGTGGGGGCGGGCCTTGGTGCACATGCTGTTGGCCTGTTGCACTTCCCCCCACTGTAGAGCGTGCATGTGCACATTTTGTTACCGGGGCGGACTGGGTGGTTTTCCAAATCACCCAAATCACTGAATGCTCCTTTAATGATGTACGATGTTTTTTCTTAAAACTACATTAATTTACATACAGACGGCACATGGTGGACATAGTAGAATCATTTAAAAAACATGATAAGCCTATGATGGATTGTTACAACGCAGATGATAATATATGGAAAACATGAATGGATCCTTTACTTCCAGAAAGTCACTGTTGAGTCCATGACCTCCCGTAAAGCAGGTGAACAGGCAACCTTCTGATTCCCAGACTGCCTCATTTTTGAGTGGTGCAAACCACTCCAATAACCAGCTTTGTCTGTATCTATGTGTCTATGTATGTGTGTACCTGTACGTGGGGCCACGTACAGATGAGCATGGTTGCTATGGTTAGTGTGTGACGTATTGTGTGAACAGTTGCACCACTCAGTTCACACAGGTGTGATTTTTTACTTTACTGGAGTATTTCCAAATACTTTTCCACTACTTTTACTTATAATCCACTACATCTCGGAGGCAAATATTGTACTCCACTACAATTATTTGAAAACATACCCAATACTAACTACTTCAGATCTGTATACACTTTCGCCATTTTGGAAATGGCCTATATCTACAAGCTCACAATGTGTTGCGATGCCACAGATTGTGAGCTTGTAGATCTGCTATGTTCAAAATAATGTTATACATTTTAAAATTTGTGAAATGGGACATTCAGCATAATGAGTACTTTCTACTTTTGGTACATTTTGATAACAATACCTTTGTACTTTTACTCAAGTAAATTTAGAGTATTTCTACATTGCAGTATTGCTACTTTTACCTGAATAAACCAATTAAGCGACCGTACAATATGAATTTACTGCATTACCTGATTGAAAATTATACGAACAAACCCATGGTGACAATATACATAGTTTTCATACATTTTTAAAGCTGCAATCTGTAATGTACAGATCTGGAGGTATCATCTGCATGGTACAGTATGTTAACCCATTTAAGACTGAGACCAGATTCTACACAATGTCTTCTAAAATCATGACAGTTGATCAGTGTTGTTCAAGTTACTTTTAAAAAGTAAAGAGTTATAGTTATAGTTACTTATCTAAAAAAGTAACTTTTTTTAGATAAGTTACTTTACTTTACTTTACTTTATGAAAGTAACTTGAAAAGTTACTTTACTTTACTTTAAAAAAAATATATATATAAAAAACGATTTAAAAGAAGGTTTTTTGTTCTGCCGCACAGTAAGAGAAAAGACAACTCCCTCCTAACATTATGAAATGTAGTGGAACAATAAAACATGTTCAGGAATTTTGACAGGCATTGTAGCCTCAACTTGCCTTCAAAACAAATGGTGCTGTGCAAATTTGCAATATGAAAAAAAATAATAATAATCAAATAAAAAATGAGTCCATATAGGCCTATTTGCAGTGGTAGAGAGATATTCTAATTCATCAAATGTATTTTTGAGCTCATCTTCCATTTTAGAATATTCACTGTTTAGGTATTTGGAAAATGTATTTCTGCACATTGGCCCTGCTTTCACTAGTATTTTGCTGACCAGTGCTCTGAAAGGAACAGACTCCACCGTTGAGGGGAAGCATTTCCTCAACAACATACCTGGCAAGTGGCAATCATTTTGTCAAGTTGACTCTTGGTGACATGCCTCTGTGGCGATTTAAAATCGATCTTTGTCTGTTTTGGTGATGTGAGGCAGCCTAGCTCATGGACTGATTTAAGATGCTTTCTTAGATTTGCATTGTGGACAATGCTTTCTGTCCGCCACATAATTAGCATTTTCACCTCAATGGTTTTCTGGGGGGGAGAGGGCAGCCCTATCACTGTGCCCGGGGAGGTGGCCACGGGTCCCCGGTTGCATGCAACGGTGTGCAAGGCTAACGCACGGCTAACGTCAGGCACTGTGCTGCGCAGGAGGGACGCAGCAGTAATAATAAAGGCAGTACGGGGAATCGAATCACACACAGCGGGGACACTCCATGGCATGTTAAAACATTTCTTTGACCCGCAAGTACTCAAATAATGCTTGTATTTCCAACCCACAAAGCATCCGATCTCGCTGTCATCCGTATTTGCCATTGTAGCGTGTGGTAATAATGTTCGTTCAACCGGCGTTTTCTGTTTATGCGTTACGAGGGTTTGTGTGTCTGAGTTTAGAACTGTTTACCACAGCCATACGAAAGACCCGCCCTACTCTGTCAGACTGTCTCTGATTGGCTTACCCTGAAATCTGTCCCTACGTTAGCCAATCAATGACCTCTTCTGCGACATGCTTTGTTCATGTTAGGGTGCGTAGCCATGTGGGCTCAGAGGCTAGTATGAGAGCACAAACGAAACTGTCAACACAGCACTCTCTCAGCAGCAGTCAGCACAGAGCCTGTATGACAGACTCACGGCGCTGTATGGGGAAACTTTTCACTTGGATCATACGTTGACATAATAACGCTATAACGCGGGTAACGCTCGGACAATAACTATAAGGCCGTTATGGAATAGGGAAATGTAAAGCCTCCGTTACAAGTTACTGCAAAAAGTAGCGCCGTTAGGTAACGTAACGTGATGTAAGGGCGTTAGTTACAACACTGCAGTTGATTGACATGACATGACTGAAAAGTGGTTCTCATGCTATTTCATGTCAGTCCCCAAAAATTATATGTATTTTGCCACCAACCCCCATCTGAAAATATGTTGTTTCAAGGACCCCCAGACGCAAATATTTGAATTAAAAATGTTCGCTGTGAAATAATATATATTTTTTTCAAAAATAGCAAATCTACATCCTCTTAGCCGCACTATGAGCTTGTAGATCTGCCATTTTTCAATAGCTAAAGTTTAAAATAATGGTTAAAAGCTGAGGTGACACAGATGTGTTCCATGTCTTAATATGTTAGGGGCCATTCGCACTGAGCATTATGACTATAAATATCGTTTAAAACAGTGCACGATGGCAGAGTCCGCAGCACCACACAACCCTATAATGACAGCAGCAGTGGTGAACAACATAGTTATAGTTATTGTTATAGTTATTGCTGGGCGTGAACGGCCCCATTTACAGTTGCAATTACCTTCCCTCCGTCGGGGGAGGACATAAAACTTATGGATTGCATCTTTAATTTAATTAATTCATCTCCGAACTGCTCGGCCCCCTATACCGGCAAAGGCACCGGCAGTAAAACTAAAATAAAATAAAATAAAATGGTAGCGCTGATATCCTGCGGTCCTGTTCCAATCTTCCGTCTCACTTGTGATAATGTACAGTATGGTCCTCCATGCTGCGGCCCTCTGCTTTAGCACAAAGAAACTGCATTTCTTTGGAATCAGCACTTGATGTGCTTGATGACCCGTGTAGTTCCGGTGTACCCTCAGCGGGTGCCATGTTTTTCCTGGACTGAGTGGGTTCCCAAGGTGCAGGAAACGTTCCCTTTCTAAGCTCCGGCCTGTGGAGCTTCTGAGGCAACGAGGACTTAAATGGACCATGTAATGCATCACGCAGAATCTGAATCTCTGTGCAGCCTTTCATTTTCTGGCTAACCTTGTTGTTGTTGTTACTACACAGTGCTAGGATCTGTCGCTGGGGGTTTCGGCTATATCGCACAGTTTATATGTTAAACTGGCTGAGTGAGTGGCTCATTGATATTCCACGCGCACCGCTGTGTGTGCACTTAGATGCAACTTAAAACCCTTTCAGAAGAACTACACACACACACACACTTACTTGCTTGCTTATGGCAGTCCATCGATGTCGATGATGACGTTGCTCCAAATATAGTTCATGGGATGATTATTGTTGTGTCTGTCGTCTGTGCATAGCCAGGTGGCTGTTCAGACCGATGCGTGATCCGCAGACTTTGTCACAGGAGGGGCAGGGGAAGGCAGCAGTGGTGGTCGGTGGACCTTTGGCACGTTGGTGCCTCTGTGCACGCCGCTGTACTCTCCTCTCTGTGAGCTTCTCCTGAAGATGAGTGATTCCCTTGTGACAGGTAGAGCTCCAGGTGTGGCGATCAACAGCCAGACACACACACACACACACACACACACACACACACACACACACACACACACACACACACACACACACACACACACACACACACACACACACACACGCAGTGGGAGAAGTATTCAGATTTGTTTCAACCTTGTCTTCATATAATTGGTCCTCTCTCATGCTCATTATCAGATGGCACAATAGAGGGTATGTGCGTGACATCATCATCAAACCAGGAAGTTATGCAGGAATGCCTAATGAGAACTACTTTCTGGCCTTAGCAGCCCATGAATCCAAACAGAAAAGTCCTATCTGATTTCATTAAACAACATTTAACAATGTTTAACTCACTTTGCCTATTGCTTTGCCACTCGATTTGCCACTCAATGTGCCATTCACTTTAAGCATGCGCATACCCTCTATACAGTGTGAGCTGTGGACAGTTCAGAAACCCGCCTAACAATGGCATCAATTAATTAGTGGGGATTCCAAGCTCATATAAATGACAGCCTTTCCATTCCTTAATAATAAAAACGTTTGCTAAATTGTTTGAAGTGACCAAACTTGCCTAGCGATGATGCAATTTGTAGGCATTATTCTGAACTGTCCACAGCCCTATTTATAATGAGCACTAGTGATGACTATATGGACATGAATAGGTGAAGTGGTCCTAGTCGTAAAAGTAGCAATAGCTGATGGCACTGTTCAAAATAAGCAAATCTACAAGTGCAGTAGGAATAAATCGGGCATGGTCACACGTGCGTGAGAATTAAATATTCACATTCTGTGCGAGTACATTTGGGCAAATATAACATTCACCTCAGTGGTGAAGACACTTAGCCTCTTCTGCCTCACCTGGAGTTGTACTTTGGTGAACTTTGGCTGAGAGCCTATATACCGATCGAAGGACGTGTGTGGCTGGGGGTACATATTGGTTAGACATAGGCTACTAACAGTCCGACAACACCAGCGCTCCCGACATGCGTGGCCGGTTACAACTAACCAGTGGCCGGGTTAAAACTCACGGGTGGCTCCCGACATGCGTGGCCGGTTAAAACTTACCCGTGGCGGGTTGAAACTCACGTGTGGCTCCCGATACATGCGTGGCCGGGTTAAACCTAACCCGCGGGCATGTTAAAACTAACCCGTGGCTTCCTATGAGGTTAGGTTTAGGGTCAGGGTTTTGTGTGGGGTGTCAGACTAATAGTACATTGTCGGACAACACACCCGTGTGGCTGACCCCACTTGGCTGTCATGGGCTGTAGTTTTCTTTCTCGGCTCATGTATTGCGAATAACCCCATCACTCAAATGTAATACAATAAACTCTGTCACATTCTTCAACGCTATATGAATTGTGCCTTGGCAGGTGCTGGTCATTCACCGGCATCCATACACATGACCGACGGTGCACTCAGGTTTAATACATCCTTAGCAGGGTGGGTTGAAGGTGGATTCAGTTGAACATGTTCCCTTTTCATTACCTTTAATAGCAGTGCACTGCTCACAGCCCGATGGCGCACCGGTCATTTCCACAGTGCCATCAAAAATGAATGTACTTTATATGGCAACCTCAAACAAACTGCCAAGAGCAGCTGATGGAAAAAAAAAAATTCTTGGGATGAAATAAATCATATATCTGGCACTGATCCTATGAGAAGTATTTCTCAGTGTAAGAAACAGATCAATGACGACCAGCATGCATCAATCAGGTATTTGTGTTGCCCTAAATGTGTGTGTGTGTGTGTGTGTGTGTGTGTGTGTGTGTGGGCGTGTGTGTGTGCGTGTGCGCGTGTGTGCGCGCAATGCCATGGGGCTGCAATCTAAAAGATAACATAAACATAACATTTTGAACTATGGACAGGACATATGAGATTTCTATGGATCATATTCTTTTCTTTTCTGAGCATAATTTCTTCTGCACTGTGAGGGGTTCATACACAGTAGCTACTATCTTGTCCATGTAACAACCTCATGGCTGTTTTTGATCTCAGAGTCTGTCATGCGCTTGCACAGCTTTGTTGTGGAACTGTAGCAGAGCCTCGCCGCCATATGCAATTGCAATGGAGTGCATTTATTCAGTTCAATGTGACCACAAGCAGTGATGAAACGATTGTTCCCTAGTTATTTACTGGCTCGCTCCTAATTGCCTCCTGCAGAATACCAAAGGATCAGAGACGGCGCAGTTGAAGTGAGGGAAGCAATTAACGCAATTCTATCTCTGATTTGATTTGTGCATCGGTTACGTTAAACCACTCAGTGATATAATAACCATAATGAATGATGGAGGCCTAAATCTTTCTCAACTTAACTTTGAGAGAGAGAGGGGGAGGGGGGAGGGAGGGAGAGACACATGGGGTAAGACATCCCATGGTCATGGAAACAGCTTGACATTTTACAGGCATGGGGATGGTATGAATGGAAAAGGGCATGCATGTCCATCAAATGTATTGCATTTAAAATGTGTCTAATTAGCCAGTTCAGTGACAAGTATTGCCAGGTTATTTCTTATTGTTTTCAGTTTACTGAGGGATCTCTCTCTAGCTCCTGCCAGATTCACGGTTATAGTGCAATATATCCTCAGTGCAATGCAAATGTCACCATCTAAGCTAGGCACTAAGCTACCTTTTGGCAAGTAATGTTAGCTGGGAGCAGCTTTAGGAATTGGCTGAAATGTCAGTATAAGTTTATTTTGGTTGGTTATAAAGCCCTTGCCAGCCCCATCTTTTTCTTCTCTTTTCTGGCATCTCGATGTATATAGTCCTATGTAGTCCTATGTGTATACTTACTATATAGTCCTGGCATAGCAAGGCGATTCACTGCAACTTTAGATAGTAGATCAGTAGTTAGGAGATGTTGCCCCCATAACCCGACTATACAGATAAGCAGTTGAAGATGGATAGATGGATGGATTTTGAAACGGGCTATATTTTTCTAAGGCAAAAACACATACATTTTTTATTTTGTCGGGCGATGGGTTAGGCAGAATGGTTAGGACGTGTACCACATAGTCTGTAGGCTAGACCTGGCAGCCAGTCCCCGGTTTGATTCCCCATGCCGGGTGGACCATTCGTTGCCTGTCGCTCCCCTTCTCTCTCCCCAGCCTCAACTCCCCCTCTCTCTCCCCAGCCTCGACGCTCATTGACTACCAACAGAAGGCAGAAAAAGTACCGCCAAAAGTATCTGAAAGTAAACCAATAAAAGGTCTGTCAATAAGTAATATTGGTCTGGCATCTCTCCACTCTGTGGGTGGGTCGGTCATCCAAGGACAAAAAGACAAAACTAAACAAAACAAAAACAAAAACACAAACGCAGCCTTTCTACTGCATGGCCGACTAATAGAGCGGCCCTGTGGGAATCCTCCCTGTTCTCCCCATGGACAGTGACACATGCATTCATCAGCGGACACCATGATGTCTCACCTCCTTCCTAGGCCGGCGTATCATCATCGGCTGTAATCAGCGGTGGTGAAAGGTACATTTGCTCAATACTGTACAAGTTTGAGGTACTTTTTCCAGTTTCCAGAGTATTTCCAATACTCCACTACATCTCAGAGGCAAATATTGTACTGTTTGCTCCGCTACAATTATTTGAAAACTTTAGTTACTTTGTAGATTTGGATTATTATTTAAAAAAACATTTATTAACCACTTACAGTACACATTTTGGCTATTTTGAAAAGATTTCTATAGCCTACATTTGAAGACTTGAAACGCAACCGCAAGCGCAAACACTTTCAAGATTTTTCCAAATGTAAAAAATAGCAGGTGAAGCTTGCCACGCTGCACAAAGTGACATGCTGTGAGCTTGTATATCTGCTATTGTTGATGTTTTGATTTTTTTTAAACGTATGTTGCTATCTATTATATAGCTAACAATCTAAAACAACACGGATGCTTTCCCAATATTAATGGGAAAAGACGTGACCAACGAGAACAGAAGCATGAGGGAGATTTTTACATGGACCATATTCTTCTGTCAAACAACCTGCAAGAAAAAAAAATCAATTTTCAAAAGCTAATACAGGCTCTCGTGTAGAGTGTGGAACCTGAGTATGTCTGTTTAACACAGCCAACGGAGCGGGGTTGAAGGGACAGTCAGCGCTGACGCTAAAACCTCATTATCCACGCCGGCGACCTTGGCACATGCACTGAATCGAGGAGTAATGGCTCTCAAACAGGCTGCGTGTGCCACCGGCTAGCCCTCTCTTTAGACGTGCTTCAGTAGGACTGTCGTCGAGAAGCCATGCTTCGTGTCGCTCAGAATCACTCCTAGTAGGGTTGCTTCTCAAATGGTTTCAGGTCAAGGACCCCCAACTCCCAAATTGATACTGTATGCATGGTGTTTGGTCACGAACCCCCATCTGAAAAGAGTTTGTGCCAGGGACCCAAAAGATTTGTGGTGTTAAAGATTAGCAAACTTATTCAATTCCACCCGTCCCGTCTCCAGGATTTCTCTGTTTGTCTACAATCTACAATCTCACAACTCTTTTTGAGGGGTGCTATCTGCTCCGACTTTGTGTGTCTGGGTGTCTATTAGTCGGTAGCAACACGATTACTGGGCTATACATCATCATCATACATCGTCATCATGATAAAAGGAACTGCTCACTTCACATATGCGTGATATGTTTGTACTCTGTCTGTCTGTGTCCCTTTTATGCGGTTCTGGAGAACCACCGATCCGACCGACTCAATGGCATGGCACTCGCCGGGAACGCAGGGGCGGCAGGTCCTTGAGATTCGTGAAGTTACAGACGCACACACAGACAATAGATATACATAAACTCAAAATGATAATTAGTTAAACACTAATACACAAAGATTAGCTAGAGCTTCGAAGTCGAGAGTGCATCTAATGATGGGCATACAGGTCAGGACTAATCTGTAATCACTTCAGATTGATTGATTCATTAGACTTAGACACAAATGAATGGTTTTTGCATGTAAACACGAACCACTGAACCCCTCTGTGATGCGTGAATGGATCCAATGGGTCCTTTTAGTTTTAACAGCCATTTTACTGCAGGAAGAGATAATCAGCATGCAAAGATAATTATATCTCACGCACGCACGCACGCACGCACGCAGCAGAGCACACACGCACGCACGCACGCACGCAGCAGAACACACACACACACACACACACACACACACACACACACACACAGCAGAGCACAGCACGCACGCAGACAGTACACAAAACATACCGTGTAGTTTCCCCTTTTGAACCCTGGAAATGTCAAAACCTGCATTGATTAATTGGCCAACCTTGCAGCATGACATCCAAACGGCCCTCGTGAAGGGATCTCCAGTGGAATGAAATGGCGAGTTCAATCCGTTTCCTGTGGGTGTACTATAAAACCACCGGCAAGAACTCACAATGTGTTTGTGCTGATCCCTGCCGCTGATTAGGTCACACAGATTGATTGAACACAAAGCAGGACTAATAAGAGCTTTTAAATTGCACTGCCCGGCACGTGTAATTGCCATGCAGAGTGGGACATCCGGCACTGTACTGGTGATTCAATCAGCAATCTAGTTTATATGTAAATGACGTGGTTTTGGAAAATAACTATTCTTATAAATAGCTTTTTCACTTCAGTAGCCAATGTCGAGTATATTACCAATGCCATGTGGTTGTGTCTCTCAAACGGCTGCTGTCTGCCTGTCTGGCTGGCTGGCTGGCTGGCTGGCTGCTTGCCTGCCTAATCTAACTACTGTAGTTAAAGAAAATGTACTGTGATGCTGGTGAAGGAACAAAATATTGACATATCCATACTACTAACCCACTGAATCTTAACACTTTCAGCGCCCCCTGCTGTTCATTTGAAATGACCGCAGGCATCCAGCTATATCCCCTATATAGGCGCCATTCTATTACCGGCAATACAGCCCAATAGCGCAAAAACTTTTTCGAGCAGCAGCCGCCATGTGTTAGGTTTCACAACAAGCGGTAACATGGCTGGTGCGATGCAATCAGAAATCACTGTTTACATCTGAACGCCGGGCGGTTTGGACGTCTAAAACAACGACTTTGGAGTATTTTTCGGAGAAAACAAGTAAGTACGTACATTTTATTTATAAAGCACCTTTCGAAGCAAAGCTACAAGGTGCTGAGAAACAAAGATTGGATCCTTATGGGAGGCGCGTGCATTGTTCCTCCCGATGGGAAGAACATAGGCGCTGTCTAGCAGCCTGGGCACCACGGAAGGTTATTGTTGAGCTTCGGCTGCATGGTATTGATATAACCCTTACTACACGCCATTTGACGGGTATGGCGACCTCCGGGGTTAAATCTTAACCCGTCATCTGCCGGGTTGCGAGGCGTTTTGGCGTGCGTGCATCGTGTTAAGGTGGATGCACTCTGCCTTGACCTTAAAGGAGAATTCCAGATTATTGTATCTTAATCTGTATTACTGTATCCAACAATGGCTCCTTCGCCTTTTTAGTTTTTACGGAAGCCCATTTGGGAGAAAGCACTGTGTAGCGTATTTGGTCATTGAGACATAATTTCTTTGGAGCAATCAAAATTTGTGATTTAGGGGGGGCGACTGTGGCTCAGGAGGTAGAGCAGGTCGTCCAATGATCCATGGGTCGGCGGTTCGAATCCCGGCTCCTCCTGTCTACATGTCGAAGTGTCCTTGGGCAAGACACTGAACCCCAAATTGCTCCCGATGTGCTGGTTGGTACCTTGCATGGCTTCCGCCGCAATCGGTGTATGAATGTGTGTGTGAATGGGTGAATGTAATGCACAATCTATGTAAAGCGCCTTGGATAAAGGCGCTATATAAATGCACCATTTACCATTTATTTACCATAGCCTAAGACCCAGCGTGCACGGTCAGAGCTGCATGCAGCATGTTCTGGATGGAGTTATGTCATTTGTTTACCTGTACCACTCGTTATTGGATATAATAACATCAGATTAATATACAGTACAGCACATGCTCCGAATTCTAATCAAGTTCAGCCTGGTCAACACCATTTGTCATGGCGGGGGTATCCTGGGGTAACTGTACTGTGTAATCGCTTCAGCATGAGGACATGATGTTGAGACTATAGAGCGTCGCAGTCCCGCCCCCTACCATGGACCAGGAAATGAATCCCAATGCATTTTTCCCATAGACATTTCAAAAAGTATTTATTTAAAGACGGTTACGCCGCAGACAAAGCCAACTCGAGTCGTGACAACTCATGACAACACAAACAATATTTTGGACCAAACACATAATTACAAAGAAGAAAAACAACTGACGTTTTTTTCTTCTTTCTAATTATTTGTTCGGCCCAAAAAATTGTGTTTGTTGTCATTTGTCACGACTCGAGTTGGCTTTGTCCACGGCGTAAACGTCTTTAAATAAATACTTTCTGAAATGTCTATGAGGAAAATGAACGGAGAATCATTTCCTGGGCCATGGTAGGGGGCGGGACTGTGACGCTCTATAGCTCTGGGTTGGTGGCTCTTTCAATATACATTATATACGTGCAGTCGTGCACATATACAAAACAGAAAAGAGAAAAAAGCACAAGACAGAATCGACAACAAGCCAGCAAACAGCAATTGTTTCGGTATTTGCAATAAAGAAATATTACATAAAGCAAAAGTAGCAGTCACGTATACTCTTTCCATTATTCTTTTAAGAGTGGGTTGGTGGCAAAAGATAGCCTTGAACTGAATATAAACAATGACATTTTGTTTTAATAAACAACTATGCAACTTGGCGAGTGTCATGGGAGCGTTGGTGAGACGGTTCGATCTGTATCCATGGCTGCATGCCAACATCAGAGCTTTACTGTCTGTCAAAACAACAACATTGAGGATGACTCTGCACTCTGTCGAGTGGAAACCCTCATATGTCCAAAACTGTTACTTTTCAGAATTCAAATTCAAACGTAGAAAAAGTAGCTGATCTACAAGCTGGAAATGCATTGCTTCGCCCCACGTTTTCCAGCTTTTGGATCGGATACTTTTGATGCTTTTGTACGAAGCTGTAGTATGTAGTAGGGCACTGAATTTATGAAAAAACACAGTTAGAATATGGAAATGATAGGTTTCTGGGCTGGAGTAAAAAATAAAATAAAAACATCATTCATGTTTAGCTTTAGTAATAGAACTTTGCTGATAGCAAATATTCCCGGAATCGTCGTTTTGGATGTTCTCTCTTATGCTATCGCAGCAGACTTTGAGCTTGCGGTAATAGAACATTCTCGCTCTTCCGTGGAATTAGCCGTGAGCAACTATCGTCTGTTAAAGTACTGGTTTTGTCGGGTTGTCTGCAATTGAAACTAAATAAGTAGCCCTTTGAAGTTGATTGAATATTAAAGCCTATTAGCTTATATTGGGTGGAAACAGCTGCTTCCAGAATCCAGACCACAATGATCTCTCAAGAAAAACATATCTCAGGGTTTAGGTTTATGTATTATAGAAGTGTGTGTGTGTGTGTGTGTGTGTGTGTGTGTGTGTGTGTGTGTGTGTGTGTGTGTGTGTGTGTGTGTGTGTGTGTGTGTGTGTGTGTGTGTGTGTGTGTGTGTGCGTGTGTGCGTGCGTGCGTGCGTGCGTGCGTGCGCCCAAGCCCCCACATTACAGTATATCGTCTCCGTCAGGTGGAAACCTCATATGTCCAAAATTGTTTCTTTTCAGTATCCAAATGCAAAAAAAAAAGCTCAAAACGCAACGCTTTGCACCCCATTCCGACCTTGTAGATGTGCTATTGTTGATACTTGTGTAAATGGTAAATGGTGCATTTATATAGCGCCTTTATCCAAGGCGCTTTACATTGATTGTGCATTACATTCACCCATTCATACACCGATTGCAGCGGAAGCCATGCAAGGTACCAACCAGCACATCGGGAGCAATTTGGGGTTCAGTGTCTTGCCCAAGGACACTTCGACATGTAGACAGGAGGAGCCGGGATTCGAACCGCCGACCCATGGATCATTGGACGACCTGCTCTACCTCCTGAGCCACAGTCGCCCCCTTGTGTGTGATGCTGTAATAGTATGATCAAGTACGACATCAATTCATGGAGAAAAAAACAACAACAAAAACAAAAGGTTTAAAATATGGAGATGAGAGGTTTCTTCCTGGCAGCAACGATGGCTATACTATATTCCCTGTGATGCAGAATCAAAGTGCTTCTGACTATACAGGCCTAATGTTTCCCACTGAATAAGACATTGAGCGGGCGGGTGGCGGGAGCGCGGCTCAAAAGCCTTGGCGGGCTGCAGGGATTTGTCCATCGTACTCTCCACTGGCTCCCCGCTGAGTCGGCATGGTGATGCAGCATTAACTGGTATGGAGCAGTGGTTGCCACGTTCGCTTATTATAAGCCGTGTGTGTGTGTGTGTGTGTGTGTGTGTGTGTGTGTGTGTGTGTGTGTGTGTGTGTGTGTGTGTGTGTGTGTGTGTGTGTGTGTGTGTGTGTGTGTGTGTGTGTGTGTGTGTGTGTGTGTGTGTGTGTGTGTGTGTGTGTGTGTGTGTGCAAGATTGGTTTGAAAATGTCAGATCTACAAGTTTGATGCAATGCGTTATGAGCATGTAGATCAGCTATTTTGAAATAGCTGATTTTTCAAATAGATTCATATACCAGCCTAAAGTGCTCAAGTGACATTATAGTTGCTTCTTCCGTGCTCGTTGTCTTAGACCGTGTTGCTTATCTGACGTGAATCTGGCAACGGCACTCTGGAGGTGTGCAGGCAGTGCACCACTATAGCCACTAGCCAGTCGTGGAAAGTAACTAGTACATTTACTTAAATAGTGTACTCAAGTACAATTCTGATGTATTTGTACTTTACTTGAGTATTTCCAATTTCCAGTACTTTTACTTCTACTCCACTACTATATATGCTACATCTCTGAGCCAAAATGTGTACTACAATTATATGAAAACTTTAGTTACTTTGGAGATTTTATTTTTTATTAAATGTTTCATTACATTTTGGCCATTTGAAAATAGCTGCTCTACAATGTGACACATTGTGAGCTTGTAGATCGGCTATTTTCCAAAGATTTTCTATACATTTTGAACTTGTGAAATGGGACATTCTGCAATATGAGTATTTTTACTTTTAGTACTTTAAGTCCTTTGCTGCCCCTAGTGTTAGCATGCACTTACTGCATATATGCCGGCCGTCTGCTCCCATTATACGGAACTTGTTGTCCTTCCGGGTTAAACAGGAAGGTGGGGGCCCCTGGGAGGAGTTCAACACCACTCGCATTAGCTCACAGCCTTTAGCTAGCAGTACAACCAGCTACATTTTCTCAACGATCCGGTACAAACTCACAAATTATTTTCGATCGTCGGTTGCGCGGCGGCGCACCATGGACAGCTCTCGAACCTTTGGAGATACGGTGCTTTGAACATCCTGTTATAATGGAGGCTCAACGGAGCTGGATTTAAAAATCGCATCGCGGATACTGAACTTGAGTATTCCTAATTTCTAATACTAATAGTTACTTTGATACAAAACATACATTTAACACTTCGGACCTATACATTTCTGCCATTTGGAAATAGCTGATCTACAAGCTCACAATGTGTTGCGATCTGATGCATTGTGAGCTTGTAGATCTGCTATTTTCAAAATGTGTATACATTTGAAAACTTGAAATGAGACATTCTGCATAGCAAATACTTTCTACTTTTGGTAGCCTGTAACTGGATCCTTGACTTCCTTGTGAACAGACCTCAGCAGGTCAGGATAGGTAACCTCACCTCCTCAACCATCACCCTGAACACTGGTATCCAGTAAAGTTGTGTCCTGAGTCCTCTCCTCTACTCCCTCTTCACTTTAAAATGCACACCATGGCTCAAACCATGTCATCAAGTTCGCAGACGACACCACCACAGTGTGACCCCTCTTCCACCGGTTGGGAACCAGTTTTTAGTCCATGAGCTAGACCTCCAAAATGGGAACGTTAATTATGAATTGAGTGGGCAAAACCATACCTATATTACATTGTTTTATAGGATCAATATAAGTAAATGTATATATGACAAGTAAGACGCGTAAACGCGGGAAGCTAACAAAGCTCTTGTGGCAGTCTGACACACACACACACACACACTCACACTCACACACACACACAGAGACCTCTGTATCGTTCCAATTTCAGTTGTGGCGGGCGGGTGGTGTTACAGCGTGACACACACACACACACACACACACACACACACACACACACACACACACACACACACACACACACACACAGTTTTGGCCAGCTTCTATAGTTAGTGCTCACTTCGTTCGCAATAACCCTTCCACAGTAGTGGCCTTTTCTTTTTTCTGCATATTTTCCTATATAATGCCTATTGTTTTATATTTGTAATACAATACATCATTGTCTTTGTGTAAGTAATCAACTGGGCAAGTTTCATGGTGATAACAATTTAATATAGGTATGGTTCTGCCCACTCAATTCATAATTAACCTTCCAATTTTGGAGCACTGGCTCATGGATTAAGAACCAAAAATAACTGAACCGGTTCCCAACCGGTGGAAAAGGGGCCTCTGATTGGCCTCATCAAAAACAATGATGAACGTGCCTATATGGAGGAGGTGAGAACAACCTCGCCCTTAACACCTCCAAGACAAAGGAGCTGGTTGTGGACTTCAGACGGAGCAGCATGCTCCCATCCTCATCAATGGCGTACGGTGGAGGTGGAGCGTGTCACCAGCTTCACATTTCTGGGGGTCCACATATCAGAAGACCTTTCCTGGACCCTAAATACATCCTCCCTGATAAAGAAGGCCTACCAGCATCTCTTTTTCTTGAGCAGATTGAGTCAAACTATACCACCAGACTCTGGAAAACTACCGCTGTACCATCGAAAGTACACTCGCCTACTGTATTCTTCACTGCCATCAATTGAGTCCATCTACAAACAGCACTGCTAGTCTAAGGCCTGACTCACACGGTTGCAACAGATTGATGTATGCTTGTTGTATACAAAGGGTGTGACACATCTTGCCCCAATGCATTTCCAATGGGAGTCACATGGTTTGACACAACATTTGTGTTGTATGAGGGGGAGGGGGGCAGTCGAAACACAGCCGAAAGCCATACAACAGCTTGTAGTCCAAAATGTGGACTACAAACCATGTGACTTCCATTGGAAATGCATTGGGGCGGCCATGACACTCACAACATTCATACAACAAGCATGCATCAATGTTGTATGCTAGATCGAAAGGTGTGAGTGAGGCCTAAGGCCCTTAGTATCATTCAAGGATAGTCTAAGAAGGATGAGACGCGAAGATCGTACGGGCGACGCCATGTTGCTTTGGAAGGAAAGAAACATGCGCAGTTGAGACCAGGAAGTTGGACATGCACAACTGCGCATGTTTCTTTCCTTCCAAAGCAACATGGCGTCGCCCGTACGGTCTTCGCGTCTCATCCTTCTTAGACTATCCTTGGTATCATTAAGGATGCATCCCACCCCAACAACAGACTGTTCCACCCCTCCCATTCACAAAGGTGAAAGGGCTACAGATGCCTCAAGACTTCAACCACCAGATCCAGAAACGGCTTCCTCCCCTCAGTCCCCCCATCCATCCATCCATCCATCCATCCATCCATCCATCCATCCATCCATCCATCCATCCAGCCTACTTAAAGTTAATTTTGATACCTATACTTTTGTAATATTACTCAAGTACATTTTGAATTCCAGACTTTTACTTGTAACACAGTAATTCTACATTGCAGTATTGAAACTTAAGTAAAACAATTGAGTACTTTTTATCCCACCACTGGCCAACTGTGTGGCATGATGCAGCGTCTGTATACCGTGCTTGCAGGCCATCAAAGGCACCGCAGATCAACATTTAATCAGCTCGTTTTACGGTGCGTGATGATTGCGTGCACGCGGTAAATAAATAATTAAACGTGCTATTATGGGAAGTGTGCCGTCTGAACCTTCTTCCACTGCTTGCTCATAAACCATACACATGCAGCACATGACTACATGCGGTAAATAACCAATGGGGGGACAAGTACGCACATTTCAAGTAAAATTAACAATACTGCAATGTAGAAGTACTTTGTTACAAGTCCAGAATTGAACATTTACTTAAAATTACAAAAGTATGAAATGCGTTTCAAATGTAGACCATGTTGGGGACCAACAGGTGCTGGAAACAAATTAATTGGTTCTACGCCAATCAGACTGCTCAGACAAATTGAAACACCTGTGTTGGTCCCCAACATGGCAGGTGTGTGACTACATTTGAAATGTAATTCATGAATTGGCAACAAAATATACTTAAAGTACCAAAAGTTAAAAAAAAACTCATTATGCAGAATGTCCCATTTTACAAGATATCGTATGCATAAAATGTACTAAAATCGTTTGCATTGTGAGCTTGTAGATCGTCAATTTTCAAATAGCCAACCTTTGAATAGGGCTGAAGTGGTTAATATATGTTTTGTAATAATAATAATCACAATCTACAAAGTACTATTAACTAAAGTTTTCAAATAAATGTTGTGGAGTAAAATAGAACATTTCGACCCGAGATGTAGTGGAGTAGAAGTAAAAGTATTGGAAGTTGGAAATACTCAGTACTTGATTAAATGTAGGCCTACTTAGTTACCATCCACCACTATAAATAATTAAACTATATGGAAAGGTGTGTGTGTGTGTGTGTGTGTGTGTGTGTGTGTGTGTGTGTGTGTGTGTGTGTGTGTGTGTGTGTGTGTGTGTGTGTGTGTGTGTGTGTGTGTGTGTGTGTGTGTGTGTGTGTGTGTGTGTGTGTGTGTGTGTGTGTGTGGTATATAAAAATAATGAATTTATTTATATAGCACCTTTCCAAACAAAGTTACAAAGTGAATAAGCAGAATAAGAGAATAAGCTGATTTAAAACGTTATGACAAAAACAACCACAGGCTTACCATAAAGATAGGTTTTTAGAAGTGATTTAAAAGAAGACACTGATTTTGCTAGCCTCAGCTCCACAGGAAGTGCATTCCGGAGCGTGGGTGACCGGACTGCGAATGCCCGATCGTCCTGTGTAACGAGGCGAGACGGGTGGCCTTTCAAGAGCACCTTAGCCGAGGATCTAAGGCAGCGCCCTGGTTCATAGGGGGGCAGCAAGGCTTTGATGTAGCTGGGAGCCAATCCCTGACGGGCTTTAATAGTTATCATTATAATCTTTAAATCTATTCTAAAGCTAACAGGTAACCAGTGTGGTGCTGCTAGGATGGGTGTAATATGGGTCATGCCACAGTGGGTAGTGCTGTACCCTGTGTGAAGACTCACATCTCTGGCAGGGAGGGACCACTGTACCGCGGCCCTGTGACTGCCCTCCTGCACTGGAGCAGATAGTGTGTATAGCACACAGCCAGCAGCGTTCAACACACACTGACACCACGGTCACTGTCTGAATGCATGTCAACACACAGTGACACCGACAGTGGCACTGTCTGAATCAGAATGCATGTTTTTTTGTTTCATTTTGTTTTTGGATTTTCTCTGATGCTGTCGAAACCTTGTATCTCCGTAGAGTAATATTCATTTTCTTCTTCTTCCTTTTTTTTTTCCTGGAATGTAAATGACCTCATTTGTACAGTAAATGGTGCATTTGTATTTTGTATAGAGCACCGAAGTCTGACGTCAATATCGGTAGAGGGCGCTAAGTCCACAGGTCCATGTACTTTTTATTTGCATTATAATCCAATAGGAGAATTTTAGATCGCCTCGTGTCATACAATGCAATGCGTAGTGAGCTTGTAGATCTGCTTAGTACTGTCTGGGTGGTTCTTGTATACTGTACATTTAACCAATGAAAAACCTTAACTTAAGAGCTTGTGACTAAATAACTACATCAATTTTGTTGACTAAGACTGAGACTAAGATTAAGGTTTTATATTTATTTAGTCGACTAAGACTATAAACATGTTCAGAAGACTAAATAGGTGTGTTAATCAAAAGACTAAGACCAAATATTTTCTGGCAAAATTTACATTGCATTAAGACTAAGACCAAAATACTAAGATTTTGATATTCGTCGACTAGGACTAGACTAAGACTAAACAATTTCAGAAGACTAAATAGGACTAAGACTAAATGGTGTGTTATTCAAAAGACTAAGACTAAATCGAAATTTGCTGAAAGAAATTAACAGTGGATCCATTGTAAGTACAGGCTTTTTTTTCTCTCTCTCCCATCTCCTCAAAAGTATAATGGCTTTGGACATACAAGGTCTCCCCCCGCCACGCCTCGCCAGGCGGCCACGTTTCGTCTCATAGCAGGCTGCACGTTGGCACCAGCTCCAACCAAGCCGTCTCAGCGGGCAGTAAAACTAAAGCGGACGTGGCAGCAGTGTGTAGTGTTTTCACGCTGCCAAGTCTAATATTGCTTCAACCACAAGGTCAACCATGTGGAAAAAAGAGGGAGCTTTTGTTCGGCTAGTCATGCAAATAACCCTCTCTCTCTCCCTCCTCCCTCTCCTCCCTCTCTCTCTCTCTCTCCCTCCTCCCCCTCTCTCTCTCTCTCTCTCCCTCCTCCCTCTCTCTCTCTCTCTCTCCTCCCTCTCCTCCCTCTCTCTCTCTCCTCCCTCTCTCTCTCTCTCTCTCCTCCCTCTCCTCCCTCTCTCTCTCACTCTCTCTCTCTCTCTCTCTCTCTCTGGAGGAATCCCGGGGATGGCTTGACAGCGGGACATACTTTTAAAAGGTCCTGTTGAAATGTTTAGTGTGTGCCTCTCTGCTGTGCGCTAAAATGTTGTTAAATGTCTGTGTCGCAAAGCAATTTTGTCAAACTTTGCTCTTTGCAGCTCATCATTCCCAAATTGTAGCTGAGCATATCAATGTCGATGTCCATTACTCCGATATCCATTTAACCACTCTCCTCAGTCTCCTGGGCATGTCATTATGCAGTAGGCAAAAAAAACTACACGTGCATTTCATTTATAGTAAGTGGGTCGGATAGGCTTATTGTCTGTATCTGTGCTCAGAATTCGGTTGTCTATTCAAGCTTTTCGATGTGCTAGACCCCTGGTAGATGGATTGCTGATGATGCCCAACACCTACCATCAGCCACTTGCCACACAACTTAAGCTCGATTCATGCTTGCCGAAAATAGCCAATCTACAAGCTCACAACGTGTCACATCGTGATGTGTTGTGGCTTGTATGTCGGCTACTTTAGACGCACGCCACTTTCAAGCGACGAAGCATAAATTAGGCTTTAAATTAGATACCCAACAAGTCATGCTACTCATACTGTACGGTCTTGTACTGTACCCATAATCATGTGGTCTAATATACCTGGCCCTGGACACACAAATACAAACCAAATAGTAAGTTTTAAATTATTAATAGTAATATCACTTTTTTTTGTTTGTTTTTTATGAAGTGTTTAACTGTGGGAACTAGCTCATTAGAAAACAATTATAAAACAAAACGCATCTCCTCCTTGTCACCACCAAATACTTTCTCAAACGGGATGGAAAAAAATAAACAATTATAAGAATAAAGTAAAGTAGTAAGTTTGCTTCTATCACCTAGATAGAGTTAGGTCTTCATCAGTTCTGCTGTGTTCATATCACACCTAAGCAGACAGCCAGATTATTATATTTTAGATATATATTTTTTCTTTTTGCCTGGAAGTTTTGCAGAGGCCATGTATTTCACTTTAAATCCTCCTTTCAATTTCCTCACCCAAACACCCAAATTGAATTCTCGCTCTCTTGGAGATACGGTCAGGGTGACTTTAAGAAGTGGCCACAGAGTAAACAACCATTAAAGGGGAACGACGCCGGGGACCCTGCAAAGTTAAAACGTCTACACACACAGTGTCGTACCTTTTTGAGGGTCTATGATCAGACCAGATCTAATCACAGAGTTGCATTACATCTTCACAGGCTGTGAAGATGTAATGTGACTTTCAAATAGAATTGTGGTGGAGTGACTTTTCAAATAAATCCCAAAGTTGTATTTTTTTGCTCAAGTAATGCCGAATTCATACATGAAGACTGGTGGTAGAAAAAAGTACTCAAAAGTTTTACTTTAGTAAACGTATCAATATGGCAATATAGAAATACTCTGTTACAAGTAAAAGTCTGGAATTGAAAATGTACTTCAGTGAAGGTGCAAAAGTATTGGCATCAAAATGTACTTGACTACCAAAAGTAAAAGTAGTCATTGTGCAGAAGGTCCCATTTCAAGTTTTTTAAACTGTTTGAAAATATACATTGTATAAAAATCTTTTGACAATAGAAGATCTACAAACACACAATGCAACACATTGTGAGCTTGTAGAACTATCGGCTATTTTCAAATGGCCAAAAAGCATGGTTGCTACGGTCACCCAGTTCACCCGGGTGTGATTTCATTACGTCAGACATTACGTCAGACCAGAGCTGATCAGTCTATATATGACCTTACACCACTCAGTTCACACGGGTGTGATTTTTTGTAATAATAATAATAATAATAATAATAATAATCAAATCTACAAAGTAACTAGTAACTAAAGTTTTCAAATAAACGTAGTGGAGTAAAAGTACAATATTTGCCTCTGAGATGTAGTGGAGTAGAAGTAAAAGTATTGGAAATACTCAAGTAAACTACACATACCTCAACATTGTACTTAAGTACAGTACTTAAATGCCCCTAGTTACTTTACACCAGTGCATGGAGAGGGGCATGCAATATAATATTGTCTCTGTGTGAAGAAAAAGTCACTCTTGTGTGAAGTGAGGAGTGCCTGGTAATGATTGTTTTAAGTGTTCTAAACAAACATTAAAAGTCACTCTGTTTGTTTAAAGTGCTCTAAACAAACATTGTCTGCCATAGTCTGTTAGGGCAGCTACACTAAAAAAGTCCATGGACTTGGCTGCCACTTTGTTGGTTAGATTTGGCTGCATATGTAATTTCCATAAGCCAGTCGTTGGAATGACTACAAAGTTGCCAAAATGGCACATCTGCAACGACAACATGACATGGTACGATGTGTTTTGTTGTGTCAAAGATAACAAAATATTAAAAGAAAAAAACTTAGAAGAACGTACATTTCTTTGATTTGGTGTCAAAGAAAGTTTTGTACATTTTGATGATGACCTGCCAAAAAATATGGACACCAGTTTGAGTTTGGTTTTATAAATATTGAACCAATAAAGTATTGAGAGCTTGTGACTAAATAATGAATAACTACACATAGGATCCATTGGAACACAGGTTTTATTTCTCCATTTCTTGAAAAGTAACGCTTATCGACATACAAGGGATTTCCCGCCTGACGGCTAAAAAATGTAGCAGAACAGAAGCCTTAGCATCTCCTTTAGCCAAGTGTAGTTTCCCCTTTGGGTGAGTCTGCTTTGAATGGTTTCCCATGTGGAAGAGCAGGGTATGAACCGTTCAGGAATGGTTTCGCAAGCTGTTATTTCTGTCTGAAGTGATTATGTCAAGTCTGTCTTGTCTGTCTGTCTGTCTGTCTGTCTGTCTGTCTGTCAGGGCAGCTTTTTGTCTCAAGCTCTACATACCACCGTATTTTGTTTTGTTGTTGTAACACTAAGCATTTCGCCCTCACTCAAGGCACGTCACGCACGCAACAGCAACGGCAGTATAACACTCATCTGCTCTCCTCTCCTCCGGTCTGTTTCATCTTCAGCTATCGATCTCGTCTGCAAATCTTTTCCTGTTAGCTCCTTTAAAGATGGACTCTCGTCTGAATCTCAGAAGTGCCGTGAAAGTGCAGCGAAATGAAAGGATGCAACGTCAGGGTGAAAAGAATCATAGAAGACCGGAGGCCCACAGAGGAGATTACATTCATAAGAGAGAGAGAGAGTGAGAGAGAGGGGGGGGGGGGGGGGGGGGAGAACGTGGTGGCAGGGTTTTTCTTTTGGGTGGGGGGGGGGGGGGGGTTGTCTTTACACTCCTGTTCATCTTCATGCCAGACTGTTTCAGAGCAGACTTCTGGTATCCCTGCTGTTAGTTAGTGGTGGAATAAGTAGAGTTTGCACTCACCTAAAAGTTTGGTTCCATGATTAATACTGAGTGAGTATTTTACAGTGTAGATTGGGGTCCCAGATTGTGACTTGTGTCGTGGTGTTGTGGGGAAGTGGTGTTGTAAGGAAGTGGTGTTGCGGGGAAGTGGTGGTGTGAGGAAGAAGTGGTGTTGTGGGGAAGTGGTGTTGTGAGGAAGGAGTGGTGTTGTGAGGAAGGAGTGGTGTTGTGGGGAAGTGGTGTTGTGAGGAAGGAGTGGTGTTGTGGGGAAGTGGTGTTGTGGGGAAGTGGTGTTGTGGGGAAGTGGTGTTGTAAGGAAGTGGTGTTGTGGGGAAGTGGTGGTGTGAGGAAGGAGTGGTGTTGTGGGGAAGTGGTGTTGTGGGGAAGTGGTGTTGTAAGGAAGTGGTGTTGTGGGTAAGTGGTGGTGTGAGGAAGAAGTGGTGTTGTGGGGAAGTGGTGTTGTGAGGAAGGAGTGGTGTTGTGAGGAAGTGGTGTTGTGAGGAAGTGGTGTTGTGAGGAAGGAGGGGTGTTGTCAAGGATAGTCTAAGAAGGATGAGACGCGAAGACCGTACGGGCGACGCCATGTTGCTTTGGAAGGAAAGAAACATGCGCAATGGGCTATATGCAGCCAACACTTCCGCGTTCAGCTTCCTTGGTCTCAACTGCGCATGTTTCTTTCCTTCCATGGAGCACCATAAGCAACATGGCGTCGCCCGTACGGTCTTCGCGTCTCATCCTTCTTAGACTATCCTTGGGTGTTGTGAGGAAGTGGTGTTGTGAGGAAGTGGTGGAGCCTAGGACAAATAAAGAGGATAGTGCACGGAGGTGTGGCCCACTCTCCTGCGGGAGGTTTGCACATGCTCAGTGTAAACAGGAACTGCGATGATGAGTGTTCCAGCAGAGGTGTAAATAATGAGATCCAGAACAGTTGAGAGTTAAACAGCAGTCACCCTTTCCTTTTCAAATGTTTTATATCATCCACAGCACTTGAATGAACAGTATCCATGTTTCTTTGTCATTTCACAAAATTAAAAGTTTGATACATATTAATTAAAGAACATGGAAAATCCACAAAAGAAAATATACAAAAACATTAACATTTAGTAAATGTACTTGTCCTTTATCTTTCAGTCTGTTATACACACAAAAAATTCCACAGTTATGAAATTGATATACTTTTTAAAATAAAAACAAAATCAACATTGTACTATTCTCTTTTTGTGATATCCTTTTATTATTTCAGTTCAGGGTCAGCAACTCTCATGCACCTCTAGCACCTCTGCTGGAACACATCATCGCAGTTCCTGTTTACACTGAGCATGTGCAAACCTCCCGCAGGAGAGTGGGCCGCACCTCTGTGCACTATCCTCTTTATTTGTCCTAGGGTGGAGTGGGGAAGAGGTGTTGTGGGGAAGGAGTGATGTTATGGGGAAGGAGTGGTGTTGTGAGGAAGTGGTGTTGTGAGGAAGTGGTGTTGTGGGGAAGGAGTGGTGTTGTGAGGAAGGTGTTGTGGGGTAGGAGTGTTGTTGTGAGGAAGTGGTGTTGTGAGGAAGTGGTGGTGTGAGGAAGTGGTGTTGTGGGGAAGTGGTGTTGTGAGGAAGTGGTGGTGTGAGGAAGTGGTGTTGTGAGGAAGAAGTGGTGTTGTCAAGGACAGTCTAAGAAGGACGAGACGCGAAGACCGTACGGGCGACGCCATGTTGCTTATGGTGCTCCATGGAAGGAAAGAAACATGCGCAATGGGCTATATGCAGCCAACACTTCCGCGTTCAGCTTCCTTGGTCTCAACTGCGCATGTTTCTTTCCTTCCAAAGCAACATGGCGTCGCCCGTACGGTCTTCGCGTCTCATCCTTCTTAGACTGTCCTTGGGTGTTGTGAGGAAGAAGTGGTGTTATGAGGAAGTGGTGTTGTGAGGAAGGAGTGGTGTTGTGAGGAAGTGGTGTTGTGGGGAAGTGGTGTTGTGAGGAAGAAGTAGTGTTGTGAGGAAGTGGTGTTGTGAGGAAGGAGTGGTGTTGTGAGGAAGTGGTGTTGTGAGGGAGGAGTGTTGTGTGGAAGGAGTGGTGTTGTGAGGAAGTGGTGTTGTGAGGGAGGAGTGTTGTGTGGAAGGAGTGGTGTTGTGAGGAAGGAGTGGTGTTGTGAGGAAGTGGTGTTGTGAGGGAGGAGTGTTGTGTGGAAGGAGTGGTGTTGTGAGGACGAAGTGGTGTTGTGAGGAAGGAGTGTTGTGTGGAAGGAGTGGTGTTGTGTGGAAGGAGTGGTGTTGTGAGGAAGTGGTGTTGTGAGGGAGGAGTGTTGTGTGGAAGGAGTGGTGTTGTGAGGAAGTGGTGTTGTGAGGGAGGAGTGTTGTGTGGAAGGAGTGGTGTTGTGTGGAAGGAGTGGTGTTGTGAGGAAGGAGTGTTGTTGTGAGGGAGGAGTGTTGTGTGGAAGGAGTGGTGTTGTGTGGAAGGAGTGGTGTTGTGAGGAAGGAGTGGTGTTGTGAGGAAGGAGTGGTGTCATGACTCGTGCTGTGGTGTTGTGGGAAGGCACTGCAGGGCAGCTCACGGCCGCTGTCCGTGGTACTGAACTGCAGTGGTGGGAAAAAAAGTACACACAATTGTAAGTGGTGTTGTGAAGTGGTGTTGTGGGGAGGTGGTGTTGTGAGGAAGAAGTAGTGTTCTGAGGAAGTGGTGTTATGAGGAAGGAGTGGTGTTGTGAGGAAGTGGTGGTGTGAGGAAGTGGTGTTGTGGGGAAGTGGTGTTGTGAGGAAGAAGTGGTGTTGTGAGGAAGAAGTAGTGTTATGAGGAAGAAGTAGTGTTATGAGGAAGTGGTGTTGTGAGGAAGGAGTGGTGTTGTGAGGAAGTGGTGTTGTGAGGAAGAAGTAGTGTTGTGAGGAAGTGGTGTTGTGAGGAAGGAGTGGTGTTGTGAGGAAGTGGTGTTGTGAGGAAGGAGTGTTGTGTGGAAGGAGTGGTGTTGTGAGGAAGGAGTGGTGTTGTGAGGAAGTGGTGTAGTGAGGAAGGAGTGTTGTGTGGAAGGAGTGGTGTTGTGAGGAAGTGGTGTTGTGAGGAAGGAGTGTTGTGTGGAAGGAGTGGTGTTGTGAGGAAGTGGTGTTGTGAGGAGGGAGTGTTGTGTGGAAGGAGTGGTGTTGTGAGGAAGGAGTGGTGTTGTGAGGAAGTGGTGTTGTGTGGAAGGAGTGGTGTTGTGAGGAATGAGTGGTGTTGTGAGGAATGAGTGGTGTTGTGAGGAAGTGGTGTTGTGAGGAAGTGGTGTTGTGAGGAAGGAGTGGTGTTGTGAGGAAGTGGTGTTGTGTGGAAGGAGTGGTGTTGTGAGGAAGGAGTGGTGTTGTGAGGAAGTGGTGTTGTGAGGAAGTGGTGTTGTGAGGAAGGAGTGGTGTTGTGAGGAAGGAGTGGTGTTGTGAGGAAGTGGTGTCATGACTCGTGCCGTGGTGTTGTGGGAAGGCACTGCAGGGCAGCTCACGGCCGCTGTCCGTGGTACTGAACTGCAGTCGTGGGAAAAAAGTACACACAATTTTAAAGTGTCAATACTGCAATGGGTTACAAAATTGTGGGATAAAAAACAAAAAGTATCAATACTGTAATGTAGAGATACTCTGTTAAAAGTAAAATCCGGAATTCAAAATGTACTTGAGTAAAAGTACAAAAGTGTTGACATCATAATGCACTAAAAGTAGGCTACCAAAACTGAAAGTATACTCATTATGCAGAATGTCCCATTTCAAGTCTTTGAAGATAGATCTACAAGCTCACAATGTGCCATCCATCCATCTTCAACCACTTATCCGTAGTCAGGTCGCAGGGGCAACAGCTCCACCAGAGTGTTCCAGACTTCCCTCTCCAGAGCAACGTTAGTGACTTCCTCCTGGGGGATCCCGAGACGTTCCAAGGCCAGTGAGTTGATGTGTTTCCTCCAACTGCGCCTTGCTCTGCCCTGGGGTCTCCTCATAGTGGGACGTGCCTCGAGGACCTCCCTAGGGAGATGCCCGAGAGGCCTAACCAGATAAGCTGGCTCCTTTCCAGGCGAAGAAGCAGCGGCTCTACTCCGAGTCTCTCTCGTGTGACTGAACTTCTCACCTCTAAGGGAGATGCCAGCCACCCGTCGAGGAAAACTCATTTCGGCCGCTTGTATTCGCGACCATGATCAGACACAATGTGAGCTGGTTTCCCACCGTTACTGCTGCTCGTGTTTAGATAATTCATGGTAGATGGGCTCTCAGTGCAACCCGTAGCATAATGCCCACTGTAGAACGATTAGCCAACGGCATTTTCTTTTTATTTCTTATATCTGTTGTGATTTTGTAGAGCTATTAAATGCACGTTTAAAATGTTTCAGAGCATCTAGAAACTAAAACGATTTGGCAGCGCAGCGTTGTGGTTTCACCTTGTGGCTCCAAACTGATCGTCGTACAAAACTCCCCCCGCCACCCCCCAGAAAAGCCATGCTAAAATCGCCACAGGACCTGTCAAGCCGAGCCACCCACACGGCATTACACAAACACACTAATTGGCTTATGCCGCCGTTGGTCTAAAGGGTGCCGAAATCGAGTTCAATTGTAGGGCACGGCCACAAAGGGAGCGAACTATGTATTTGAAAAGGAATCCGCGGAGGGAAGAAATGTTTTATTTGCGGCACGGCTCTTGTCAGAAGAGCTTGCCGACATGTCGGCGAGGTGTCCACATTTGAAGGGGGTGGGGGTGGGCGGGGGGAGGTTAACAGCATTACCGTGGAGCAAATAAGATCTTGTCTAAAGGCCTCGGGAGAGTCGGGGCTAATCCAATACCTGACACCGCTGCGTCCCAAACAGGAGGCCCGTCGCCTTTGTCAAAAGCTGCTGCAGAAGTAATTGAGAGTTTAATCACTTCCGACTGCCTCGCATTGTAATGCTCTAGTATTCCTCACCACTGTCGTGCGCAACATAACTCTGACTCATTGTCATCTGACATCAGCTCCTGCTTGTTTTCTTTTTGTATTTGTGATGTTTTCGGCTGTAGTCCTCACAACAGAGACTGGCAAGAAAGATGACAGCTAGTAGCCACATCACATGACCCACATGCCGTGCACGCAAGCATGTGCACGTGGCACGTACACCAGTTGCTATAGATGGGACACCACTGTTATTGTCACCTGCGTCAAAAACCGATATTTTGGTGTGTGTGTGTGTGTGTGTGTGTGTGTGTGTGTGTGTGTGTGTGTGTGTGTGTGTGTGTGTGTGTGTGTGTGTGTGTGTGTGTGTGTGTGTGTGTGTGTGTGTGTGTGTGTGTGTGTGTGTGTCCAGGCTGACAGGGGAGCGCTATGATTAATGTACAGTGCAGGACATGGCACGGGGACATCTGTTTGTGGTCATTTTTCACCTTGGAGCTGAAAGCCATCAGACATCATATTGGATCATTAATATGGTCCAGATTGTTGCCTGGATGATGAAACAGGCTTACCACGCCATCTCTTCTCCCTCTCCCGACTCCCTTTCAGCAGGCTCAGGGTGCACTGCATGGCGACAGGAATCAATAAGGACACGCGGGTGCCAGCTAGGGCTGGGATCCTGGGCGTCATAAAAAATGAACGTGCGGATGTGTTTTTGTCCCGGGTGAAACGGGATGGCAGTCGCTCGGGTCAGGATGTTCGTTGTGTCAAAGATGCATTATATGTTCTGTTTCCAAAAATAGTATGTCTGCAATCCATGACTCACCAACAGATGGCATTGTGTTGTGAGCTTGTAGATGTGCTATTTTGGCTGAATTATAACTCATACTTGAGTACACATGCGGACACACAATGATCCAATACTCATGCAAACTCTGAAGAGAAAATCGTGTGCGGGAACATGCTGTATTTAGAGGTCATCCGTTTTGAAAGCTAGGACAGAGAAAACTTTTGAACCATCTGAACACGGGCTGGATAGATGATTATTTACAGTTGTCTTCGGATCGGACCTTGGGCCATTGTCCATTGTACCCAACACTCCATTTAGCCGCCTCTGCTGTGAAAAAAGTCCATGTGATTCTGAAAAGATGGATGCTCTTTTTAACCCGCTACAACCTGAGGCCAACTCTATGTCTCCTAAATCCTAACAGTTGTCTGTAAAAAAGAAATACAAATACATTCATATGTTGCTATAAATCAGTGGCGCTCAAACATTCAGAATCTGCTTTATTATCGACGACAACATGAATGAACAATAATTTTTTTAAAGATTTTGACACATTTTCAAACATCGCTAATCTACAAGCTCGTAGCACGGCACCAACATGTAGAAATTGATGGTTAAAATGGGACAGATGCTTTCCCGGCTTTGATGAGTTAAGCACAGCAGAGTGGGTGGTTCACTGTGCATTTGGAAGACTGAGTGAGAGGCACTGTAGAACACTGCCTCATTTACTCTGTTGGAACGCTGGCGTTGCTTGTCCACAAGAGCTTATCTTCAAGATAGCACGGTGGCGCTGATAGCCTGACGATAAGTGACACATTGGGGCTCATGGGGAAAGCTGTAGCGGTTTTCAGTGGAATTCAACCTTGAGCCTTGATGTCATTCCTCAGATGGAGGTTGTAACCATCACGCCATTGTTGTCTCTGCAGTCTGCAGGGTGCTTAGTCAACGGTGGTTCTTGAACAGTTTCATGTCAAGGATCCGCCAAATTGAAGTGTTTGGCTTTTTCTTTTTTTCCTTTTTCTTTTTGCAGGGACCGCCGTCGAGAGGGTTTGTGTTGTTGAAATGTACAATTTAGGACCGGGCGGCTGGCGTAGCTGTCTGGGCACCTAGGCTGGTAATCCAGTCAGACAGCGTGTTGCCCGGTTCAACTCCCGATCCCGACGACCTTTGCTGAGTATCTCTCTCCCCATTTCTTGTCAGCTTACAGTTGACAAGAAAATATCTTAAAAATAAAAGAAATAAAATGTACACGATGCAACACATTGTGATCTTGTAGATCGGCAATTTTCAAATATAATATACTGTGGTGTTAAAGTGGTTAAACTGATATTTATGCTACAGTGAATTTTAACTAAATGTATTGGGAACCCCCTCAAGGACCCCTGGGGGTCGCTGGCCCCCACTTTGACAATCACTGCATTTAAAGCTCTCCACGTGTTTTAGGGCATTGGTTCTCAAAGTGGGGTCCAGGGAACCTCCAGGGGTTCTTGGTTGGGTTCCAGGGGGTCCATAGCATCACATCATCACATCATTTTAACCACTTTTTCCCTGTATAGTTACGTTGGCTATTCAAAAATATAAAATTGAAAGCTTGCACTGTAAATCTCCTTTGTTGCCAGGGTGTCCCTGGCAACAAAACCTTTTCAGATTGGATCTGTAGCCAAATATCTTTTGGTTCTTTGGTTCCAACTATTCTTGCTCAGAAATCTTTGAAAAAACCTTTTTAACACCTTTACAAATATTTAACATATATAATAATATAATATATTTATATATGAATGTAATAATAATAAGGGTAATAATAATTATCATTATCATCATCATCATCTTCTGGGTGTCCCTGGCAACAAAACCTTTTCAGATTGGATCTGCAGCCAAATATCATTTTGGGCGTCCTTGCCACAAAAAAGTTTGAAAAGCACTGCCTCATACCGTCCTATGTCTGGGGGGAGCGTTTCACTCTGTTATATTACAAAGTGTTCCGCATGACTCTGGCTTTATACATTTTCTATCACCAATCCTGTGTGTTTCTCCAGGCACGAAGAAAGGAGAATAGTGAACCGAAACACAAACACAACATTCTGAACTCGAAGCACTTCTCTGGATGACTTTGCAGTACTCCCCTCTGACAAATCTTGTGTGTGTGCGCATTCATCCAATGATCCCTCGAATAACATTCCCCACTGCTGGAATGAATACAGTGTGTGTGGAGATGGGAGAGCTGCTCCAGATAACATGGGCTCATAGGCTCACGCCATGAATAATACAAAGCTTTATTTGGACAACATTTCATATGACAGGGATACATGCTATTACTTTTCGCAGCTATAGGGCTCCTTCGGAGCAGAGGTGGAATGCTTCTAGGATGCATGGGAACACCGTGAGGGAGAAAAAATGGCGTGTGTTCTATTTTCATTGTTTTATCTGGTACTAGAACAAAAAGCTTGGAATACGGATGTGTATATTACAGGAAACTCCCGTTAAACTTTCCAACAAACTCCCGCAAACTCCCGAATTGTACCATCACACCTGTATATTACTGTATATTACATGTATATGCCTGCTAAACTTGAGGTTTACGGGGAAAATACAGTTCCCGTAATTGCCTGTTAACTCCTCTTTTCACGTACAGTGATGTCAACATCATTGTGGGGTCAGAAGTTAGGCCAGCTCCATAATGGAGATAGGGGTGATCAGTGGCCGTTGGGGGTGATCAGGTGTGATGTCAGAACAGGCCAGCTCCATATATGAGGTGTAGGGGTGATTAGGATTTAGGCCTTGGTCGGAGCCTGGACAGAGGCTTTTGTGCTGCTTCTGGACAACCGACGTTCCGACGGACTCGACTCCGGGCACTGCACTCCCTGCGGAACGCGTGTCAGATTTGAAGTCGGTGGGGCGAAGGGTATTCGAGTTAAGTGGATTACAGACAAATCGGCTGTTTTTGTGTTAACACAAACATTAAATGCATGCCATTGACAATGAATGGAGAATTGACATCATGTGGACGAACAAATTGGCTTTTTTGTCCTAACACAAAGATTAAATTCCCAATGACAATTCATCATATCATGAAGCTGTATGATGATAAGAGCGCCCTTCACTTCACACGGGTGAAGTGAAGTTTTTTACTGTATTTTAGTGTCAAATAAAAGTTCAAACGAGCTTCAGAAAACTGTCAAAAGTGCTTTCCCGAACATGATACATTAATCATTAAATAGCACTGCCATCATGCTGAGATTAAACTGTACCAGGTGAAGAAGAACCGATTTCAAGATGATTTCAAGATGATTTTCAAGGGTGCAATATTTGCCTCTTAGATGTAGTGGAGTAGAAGTAAAAGTATAGAACAGTACTCCAGTAAAGTAAATGTACCACAAAACTTTACTTAAGTTAAATAGTATCATCAGTAACACCTGTGACAAGCTGGAGTTTTAAATACAAATACATTGCAAAACTATCAGCAATTTTAGGCATGTGTGCAACATGCCAACTGTTTTAAAGTATTGTACAGTGACAGTTAAAGTCTCTGTAATGTTTGTTGTACTATTACTAAATAACGACCTAAAATAAAGGGATATAAGATCATTAAAGATGATCCAGTGCATTCTGCCAACTTCCAGTCCAGGACCTGTCACACTTCGCCATGCTCTTCGCCAATAGAAGTCTATGTAGAAGAGCCGCCATTGGACTGACCCCGTGAAGTAAACGGAGTTGTCACAACTCTCATGTAAACGGCGCTGCCATGAACGACGCGCGTGTCCCTTTATGTCCATATATGGATATCTCTGTAGATCTGTTAGTCATTGTCCATACTATGCCCATATATGAAGATCCCTGATCCCTGTTGTCATATGACTTTGTGCGGGGCACAGGGCAGGCAGATGTGACATAGTCTCTGTGTGGGCATAAAAGGGACACAGGCAGACTAGTCTTGTGTGGCCAGACAAGACTAGTCTGGCCACACAAGTGCTTCCATCAGTCTGGAGCTACGGAAGCTCTGATCATGAGGAAGTGAAGCCTCCTCCCCACTTCTGTTTCGTCTTTATACAATCACGCAAATGTATCCTAATATAAATCTAAATTATCTAAGGATATACTGTATAGCTTGCTGCTTAGCAGGAATGACAATTAATTATCCTACATCATGCATCATCACATTCCGTGCTCAGCCAATCAAATCATCACATTGCTCTGTGCTGTACAAAAAGAACAAACACCAACAGAATGCACGCCACTTTGGGATGGCCACTGATTGAGGACAGACTTCATATTTCCCTGCTGTCTTTTGTCAAAGGTATTATTACATCTAAAGTTCCGGCTGTCCTGTATTGCAGGCTGAAGTTCAGCTCTAATGAACACACCTACAATACCAGACATTCAGCACAAGGTCTTTTTACGTTTCCCATCTCAAAAACGAATGCAATGCAACACACAGTAATATATAGAGCAATGAAAGAGCTGCATAGTCTTCCATCACAAATCAGACAGGCAACAAGTAAATCAGATTTTAAAAATAAGTTAAAGAAATATCTCATGTCATTGAGCACTGTTTAAAATATTTCATACTGTAACGGTAGGCTACTCAAACTGAAATTGTATATGCAATGTTATTAATCACTTGTTTTATATTTAGTTGTATTTTATTTTTTTTAACTGTTTTTCTTACAGTCTTGTAAAATTGTATTTCATATGACTGTATTGATTGTAATGTATTTTATGTGTGGACCCCAGGAAGAGTAGCTGCTACTAAGGTAGTAGCTAATGGGGATCCAAATAAACAAATAAATAAACATTCTGTGGTTTTGCACAAACACACAAAGCTGTGCATAGAAGGGTCTAGCGCCCCTCCAAAAAATGAAATATATAAGGATAAATTTAAAATACATTTTCATGAACGGAAATGACGAGACAGATGCCAGCTTCCATGGTCATACCGGCAGGTGTAGTTCCAGACCCTGTATATAGCATTGGGAGATTGTGGAATAGTTATCTGGCTATGCGAGCCTGACGGGTATATATACTGTGTACTACAGGCATTGCAATATGCTAGGCACTGTTCCCAATGACTTAGGCTAGTACAGAGCCATAGAGGGCTAGTAGCACTACTACTGTGATGTCAGTGCTATGATGTCAGCCGTCTCCATATTTGGGCAACACTCTTTCACATTTCGTAGGATATATCAGGCTTATCTGCTATCTGTACGGTTAGTGTTAAATGGCGCCGAAGAAAAAAGGGAGGGAGAAAGAGAATGTGAAAGCTTCACAGAAAAGCAGGAAGGATGAAAGCCAGAATGTGAAAAGGGAAAACGGGAAGGACAAAAGTCAAAAGGAGGATGAGGACATCACTTGTAGGCATGTCAAGAAGGGGGTGGATCGCAGGTTCGTCAAATATGCCGTGAAGTCAGACTGCAACACTTGTGAGGACTGTAAGCCACGGGCATCTGGTGTAGACCCAATATGGATGTGTTTACAATGTGGACACAGAGGATGTGGCCGAAACTCTGAGAATCAACATGCGGTCAAACATTTTGAGCGGCCCCGTACAGGTTTACATTGCTTGGCAGTCAGCATGGACGACTGGATTGTGTGGTGTTATGTATGTGATCAAGAAGTCGAGTGCATCACCAACGGAAATATATATCAGTTAGTGACCAACATCAAAAACAAATTGACCAGCGAGTTGGAAAATCAGTCGGAAGCCGTGTCAAAGAAGAGCCATAAAACTCTTCCAGAACCGAGAAATTCGACGGTGGAAGAACCACATTGGACGGTTGATAAAAACAAAGAAGAGAACGAGCGCAATCTTAATACGAATGGGAAGAAAGGGGCCGTGTGTCTGCAGAAGCATGTCACAGCTAAAGATGGAAGCGTGTTTTCAGTGAAGGGTCTCAACAATCTTGGGAACACATGTTTTTTCAATTCCGTCATTCAGAACCTCTGTCAAACATGGATGCTAAGGCAGCTTCTCAGTAAAGTGACGGCGGAAAAGATCAATGTTAACGTTACACCAGGTACCTCCTCGGGTCTGGAGCCTATTGTGGTTGAGTTGGACCAGCCTGGATCCCTGACTCTGTCAATGTGTCAGCTACTCGGTCAGATCCAGAGAACCAAGGAGCGTGTCGTCTGTCCCCGGGGCTTGTTCACGCAAGTTTGTAAAAAGGCTGCCCGGTTCCAAGGCTACAAGCAACAGGACAGTCAAGAGCTCCTGCGCTACCTGCTAGACGGGATGCGATCCGAGGAGACTAAGAGATTACACACTGGGATATCGGAGGCATTGATTAAATCTGGGAAAACGGAATCGGTTAAAGAGTACGAGAAAAGTGGATCTCCCAGGAACTTTGTTGATGAAGTGTTTGGTGGGGAAATCACCAGCACTGTAATGTGTCGGGAATGCAACACAGTGTCGTCAGTCACAGAGACATTTCTCGACCTTTCCCTTCCTGTTTCAGATGAGGCGAACAGCCCTGGAAATGATTACATACCCCACTCCAAGAAAAAACATTTCAAGAAACAGAGACAGAAGCAGACAGATGCTCCCCACCCAAAGGTTAGAGAACACACTGACAATGGGACTCGAGAAGAGACTCCAGTGAGGCAGTTGGCAGAAATGGGTGTTTCACAACAGGACAAAGAGGACCGTGATCCGGCCCAAGCCAATGCGGATTGGATGGAGGAAGACTCATGTGTTAGCTCAATGAACTGCAATCGTTTCACCGTCTCAAAAGACGAAACCATATCCGAGACCGATCAAGAAGTGATGGGTGAGGCGGCAGATGAAATGGACAAAGCAGAATGCCCCGAAGTGATGGACGTTGACGAGGGGAGAGACTTTCCGGCCGAACCCAAAGAGTACACCGTGGTAAATCAGGACGCAGAGCTGGCCTTCCACACACTGGCTACAAGAACCACACCGGAGAAAGGGGAGTGCTCCGTGCAGTCCTGTCTGTTTCAGTTCACCGAAGTGGAGAACCTCACGCAGGCGAACCGCCTGCTGTGTGCCACGTGCACAGCGAGGCGCCGCGCCAACGACAACAACAACGTATACACGGATGCCGTCAAGCAAATGCTCATCTCCTCCCCTCCTCCCGTGCTCACGCTACACTTAAAGAGATTCCAACAGATTGGTCACCGTCTATGCAAAGTCAACAGACATGTCCAGTTCCCTCACAAACTGGACCTTGCACCTTTCTGTGCTGCCAAATGCAAGACTGTGTCGGACGGAGACCCCATAGTGCTGTACAGCCTCTACGGCATTGTAGAGCACAGTGGGACAATGAGATCAGGTCATTATACGGCGCGTGTCAAGGCCCCGTCTCAACGCCCCACACCCTCGTCCAATGGAGCGTCAATGCAAGGAGACACAGCGCCACCGAGAGAGTCATGGTTCCATGTCAGCGATGGCAGTGTTCAGCCCATGCCGGAGAGCAAAGTCGAGGGTAGCCAAGCCTACCTCCTTTTCTATGAAAGGGTCCTCCAGTCCAATGGTCCTCAAGATGCGGCTGTGGCTCAGGAGGTAGAGCAGGTCGTCCAATGATCCATGGGTCGGTGGTTCGAATCCCGGCTCCTCCTGTCTACATGTCGAAGGGTCCTTGGGCAAGACACTGAACCCCAAATTGCTCCCGATGTGCTGGTTGGTACCTGGCATGGCTTCCGCTGCAATCGGTGTATGAATGTGTGTGTGAATGGGTGAATGTAATGCACAATCTATGTAAAGCGCCTTGGATAAAGGCGCTATATAAATGCACCATTTACCATTTATGTTTCATTGTAAGTAGGGCTGCACGATATGGACACAATTTCATATCTCTGTATATATGCCAAATATTGTGATATAGATACGATACTGTTAAAATGTCATAGTCTATATTTTAAGTGTTGCAACATTGAAAACTAAACATTATTAAAAAAACCTGCATAATCCAATCCAATAATAAGTCCAAATATAGCTGCAAGCAGCGATAAGGCGGGACCAATAAAGAAGACAATACGCAATAAGAACAATATGCACAAATAAGAATCACAGGCTGAGTTTTCGTTACCCGGATTTGAACACACAACCTTGTGGTCTGAAGGCGAGAGCTCTACTGACTGAGCTACACAGAAACAATCAGTGACTACAAGTTTGATAACAATCATGTGTATCCTCGTTTTGGGCATGTCATTATCCATTATTACAGTGTGTTCGCTGTTCATGTTTTCATGTACAAAGTTCTCTTCAACTGGAATTTCAGATAATGGTCCATACATTGTGTGTAGAATGTTTCACGCAAATTGCTCAAAAAACCAGGCAGAAAATCAGGTATAAGCATTCTTCAAACTGCTCAAAATGGCGGAAAATCTGAGGGCGGAGCTTACTTGTCAAAGTGACAGATGTGTTCCCCATGAGTCAAGGAACATGTGGAAACAAGTGCCATGAATTTTGGCCAAACGAGGCATGAGTTATGACTGTTCAAAGGTTTCATTTTCAAATAATTGCCATAGCGCCCCCCTTTGACCAATTGGAGTAAGACTGGTTACAGGCCTATTTGGCATGACCCTCTACCATACTGTAAAGTCGCATAAGCAAATGACGCTTCATGTAGGTATTAGGTGCAGAGGAAGTAGTTTCACAAAACAGCAATTTTCATTGGCTCATACAAACTTCATTTTTTCACTTAACAAAAATGTGCTACGATTATTTGTCCGTATAGGTCCAAAGTTCACGTGTAGAAGTTTTCGTGCATTTTCATCAAAGATCCTGGGAGCAGATACATTTAAACTGTTTTTCATATAATTCTAAGGGTCAGAGGTCAAAAGTGGTTCGGCATGAGGAGACACATATGTGTATCAAAGTGTCATTGTCAACGGTCAAACAGTTCATGAGATATGCACGTTCAAAGTTTGCATTTTCAATTGAGTGCTATAGCGCCACCATTTGGTCAATCGTCATGGGCTTCGCATAGTCACCGTTTGGCATGGCCCTCTACCATGTTGACAAGTTTCCGAAAACCGACTGCACGGTTCAGCCAGAACAGCTATTTTTGGCGGAAGGAGAAGGAGGAGAAGGAGAAGAAAAATAAACACAAAAACAATAAGTGACCAAATTCACTTTGTGACTTCTTGGTCCCTTAATAATGAGCATGAAAGAAGGAGAAATGGAGTGGTGTTTTATTTACTGAGAGCACCCTAAGGGTTCATATGGATCCCCGGACCCTACTTTGAGAACCAGTGCCAGTGGGCAATTCATTCCACACCACTTATTGATCAGAAACATACCAACTTGCTGCTGATGCAAGGCCCGGCCACAACTAAAGGATCTGCCAGCATCCGTTTGTGTAACACGGAGACTGCTCTACTGTATCACTGTCGGGTGAAACCTCCTTATGTCCAAAACTGTTACGTTTCAAGATTCAAATTCAAAAGCAGCGGATCGACATGCCCAAAATGTGTCGCTTCACGCCACGTTTCGATCTTGCAGATCTGCTACTTCGATGCTTTTTTGCGACGCTGTAGAATGATCTAGTACGACGTTCATTTTTAAAATAGTTAAAATAATAATGGGGATACAAGGTTTCTGCCCGACAGCAACGAGATTATACCTGGGATACATTGTGCTTATGCGCTTCACTGGCAAAGTCAACTCATTCAGGGTACCTCCAATCGCTGCAGATGCCTGTCGGGCAGAAAACAAACATTAAACTCCATAGACTTGGCTGGCAAACGATTTACGTCATAAGTGCTCTAAACAAACATTAAAAAGTCCTAGACTTCGCTGCCACATGCATACGTCATCTTCAAACCTATGCATTGGAGGGGATAGCGCCCCTCACAAATATTGATAATTCAGCAAATCCCAATTTATGGATTACCATGACATCTATATGTTGTCATAGTACTGTAGCCATAGACTTGCCTGGACTCTATATTTGGTCATGGCTGTTACGGTACTCTATATATGGGCGTACAAGAGACGCAGACAGACGGTTACAACAGGTACTTACTCTGTCAACCGGCATGTTCTGCTCGTATAGGTACTCTTATAAGCAATAATTGCATAAACTAGAGGGGAACATCACGTGTTCTAGTTCCTGACTTGCATCGTTCCTGAGTAGTAGGTTCTAGTTATTGAAATACATTCAGGATTGCAGTTCAACTGTCGAATAAAAATAAATTGTGTGAAGTGAGCAGTGCCTTTGATGAGTTGATTGATCTGCTGCACCCACTACCATGACGTCATATTCATTTATTTTGACTTGGCATGAAAGGTTTAAAGTTTAAATGGACACCACATGGCATCAAGGGGGGCAAACACACAGCCACACGTTGGAGCAGTTTATGGCAGCGGTGGCCGAACGGTTTGCGGAGCGGTCTTGATACCGGAAGGTCGCCAGTTCGTATCCCCGGACCGGCACGTTAAAATTACCACTGCTGAAGTGCCCTTGAGCAAGGCATTGAACCACTACCATTAAATGTTCTATGAGCAGGGTCTGGCTGTAAACAAGTATCTGATGCTTAGTCCAGTTACCCTGGGTAAATATAGTAACTTTGCTTTGCTTTGCTTAGTTGGCACCGATCAAAATGAGAGAAAGAGAGAGTGAGCCCGATTTGACTTAGACAAAAAATACAAAAAGTAACATATAAAGCAGCACTATGAAACAGACTATACCAAAACAAAACAACTTGCTTGGCCTCTGCCAGCCAAGAAACCTTTTTCTTTGGCTTTCTGAATCACAGTCATGGTCACCGGAACACAATGATTTATTTCAATAGGCCTACCACCAGGCCTTTGTTTTGCCAATTTTAAACTTGACTGTTTTCTAAAGGTGTGTGTGTGTGTGTGTGTGTGTGTGTGTGTGTGTGTGTGTGTGTGTGTGTGTGTGTGTGTGTGTGTGTGTGTGTGTGTGTGTGTGTGTGTGTGTGTGTGTGTGTGTGTGTGTGTGTGTGTGTGTGTGTGTGTGTGTGTGTGTGTGGGGGGGGGGGGGGGGGGCACACTCGTGCACCTGCCATGCTCATGAAGGCCAGGCGTGCTCACAGAGGTGAGGGACAGTCTCGAAGCGTGTTATTAGTCCTGCATCTCGTTGTGATCCCACTGGAAGAGGGGATCTCGTCAACAAATACAAACTAGACTAAAATGTTAGGGAGCGACAAGTGGAGAAGAGATATTTCTTATATATACTGTCTTTGAATCGAACTTGTTATTTTGTTTTATTGCTTTTAATTATTTTCTCTATTGTTGTCCCCTCCACACACATGTAAAGCGTCCTTGAGTACTTGTAAATTCCAGCTATTATTACAGTTTTTTTTAAATAAATGACTGACTTATAGATTTTGATTTGCATTATTCAAAGTACTGTAGCCTCATAATTTCTGAGCTCAACACCATGCAACATGTTGTGAGCTTGTAGATCTGCTATTTTTACACCGATCTGCAATTGTAAAACAAAGTATGACTAGTGGTCTGTGCAGACCTTAATCCTAAAACCATTATATGAAGCCTCCATTTCTTTGCGGGCATAATTTCTCTCCGGTTGTATAGTGTGCATGATTGTATTGGATTGCAATTATAGTCTCGGCAAGTAGTGGGGGGATTTTAAAAAAGTAGGGTGATTTCAAGTTAGATTGAAGTTATGTTTAATCTTACAGCGTCCTGCTGTGTGAACCGTGTGACCAGCAGATCAATTGATTCTGTATCTCCCTGGAGAGGATCTGGAGTCTGGAGAGCCTTATTGCAGGCTGATGTAATTCAGTGAAAGTCAACGGGGTTTCACATGCACATAGCCTACACTACACACATGTAGGCACAGCCATGCAGACACGCCCCCACACAAACACAATGCGTTCTTGTTCCATTCACTCACCACCATTCACTCGTTTTCCCTCGGGCTATCTGAGCCCCGAAACCAGGCAGGGTTCATTTATTTTGACAGCACAATTTGAATACAATTCCATTTAGTTTGAGTCATATTTTAGCCGGCTGAAATGTTTTACTTTTAGTCTTGTTTTAGTTGACTAAATATAATGAGATTCCAGTCAACTAAATCAGTTGATTCAGTTGACAAAAATGCCTTATTTATACTGTGCCGATCTACAAGCTCACAAAGTGTCCTGGTAGATCTGCTATGTTCAGTGCATTGACACTCGCACACAACCATGCATAAAATGACTTGTCTTACCGGATCTCTTATCCACTAGTCCCTCCCTAACATGTTAGTAGTTTGTATTGGTATTATTATTATTATATATTTTTTAGTTATAGTTATCATAGCTGAGTTCTTACAATTTGCTCGCGTTGTGAGCTTGTCAATCTAGTATTTTCAACGAAAGCCTCCCCCACAATAGCCTGGCCCCGCCTCTGTGGTTCCTGGTCTAGAGGGGTGGGTGCCGGTCGAAAACAGGCGCTGGATACTACTGGTTCACTGTTCTGAGCACCCGCCCTCGTCCTCCCCTAACAGCCAAGAACACTGACGTCACCAAATTTGGAGTGACGAGTTATTGGTTAGCGGAATACATGGAAGTGCAGGGCTTCCTATGCCAAAAACAGAAAATTCTCTGGCATAGGCCCGACTTACACCTTTCGATCTAGCATACAACATTGATGCATGCTTGTTGTATGAATGTTGTGAATGTCATGGCCGCCCCAATGCATTTCCAATGGAAGTCACATGGTTTGTAGTCCACATTTTGGACTACAAGCTGTTGTATGGCTTTCGGCTGTGTTTCGACTGCCCCCCTCCCCCCTCATACAACACAAATGTGTCAAACCATGTGACTCCCATTGGAAATGCATTGGGGCAAGCTGTGTCACACCCTTTGTATACAACAAGCATACATCAATCTGTTGCGACCGTGTGAGTGAGGCCTTAGAGCCCTGATGGACTCTGGTCAAACTGGTAATACAGTTAGTACTTGAGTAAATGTACTCAATGTGGTTACTTTCCACCACTTAGAGTCACACAAGCAAGAACAGAGGGGGGGGGGGGGGGCTGAGGACAGCCCTTAGAATTAGCCTCATTTTTCAGAAAGGCACCCGGCTGTGTGCTGTAATTAGAAGTAGGCGGATTATAACACATTTATTTCAGGCCCCTTTGTAATGAGTAAATACAAACAGAATTGGCCACACCATTAACACGGAGGGTGAAAAAGAGGGGTAAATTGAAAGCCAATTGATCAAAAGTAAAATCAAGAACAGATGTTTTCACTTTGTTTCATCATGGCGACAAAACATTACGGGGGGGGTGCGGGGGCAATGCAGTAGTACAATAGAATGAAACTCTCCAGTTTGATCCTTTTGACCGTTGTGTAGAAATATACATCTGTGTATGGCCCCTTTTCCACAAATAACTTTGGTTCAATAACTAGTTCTGTTATTTATGTATTTATTTTTATGATGGTTTATATCAAATCTTCCAACCTGAATAGGTTGGAAGATTCCCATTTCAGGGCAAGAAGAAGTATTTTTTGGTTTGAAATCCAAACCAACTTTTAGGGATCTGAACTAATTAATTTGGTTCAAAATTAGGCGGGAAAAAAGAACCGGTTCAACCCCGGTGGAAAAGGGACCTGTTTGCATTATGTAAGGGCGCAAAGCTTATTACATGGCTACTTAATACATCAATTAATTAATAAATTGACCCAAAACACAACAAAGCGAGATATTTCCTTGCTTGCGGTAATGAAAGGTGTGTGTGTGTGTGTGTGTGTGTGTGTGTGTGTGTGTGTGTGTGTGTGTGTGTGTGTGTGTGTGTGTGTGTGTGTGTGTGTGTGTGTGTGTGTGTGTGTGTGTGTGTGTGTGTGTGTGTGTGTGTGTGTGTGTGTGTGTGTGTGTGTGTGCACTGTTTACATGGCTGTCATGTTGGAAACAGCAGTAAATCAAGCGGGCGCAGCAGGTGCTCCGATAGTTCGATTAGGCATCGGTATGTTATAGAGCGGAGCCGTCATTATCAAGAAATAACAGCTGACCACTGCATTCAGCGATTGACCAATAAAAATGTCAATCAATCAATGGCTAGACAATGTGAAGCGTATTTCTAAAAGACATGGAAGAACAAGACGAGACACTCTGAGATTGTACAAATGTGTAAAACTTGATGAATTAACACTTAAGCAGTGCGTTGTCCTGTGCAAGTCACACCGGAAGCACACAACGAGGGTGCTTGATTTCATGCCTTGGACAGGATCGAATGCTTCCATGTGTCTTACGCACAGGCTGTTGACTTGCTCCGCTTATTGCATTAAATTACAGCTTAATGGGGAGATGCAGGTGTTACAACAGCCAGTGCATGTGTAAGCAGTGTATATGTATATTCAGCAGACATGTATATGAAATACATTTACTCGTATTGATTGCAACGTAATGTAATTACAGTACATAATTATATTTATATCGTTGCTGTCGGGTGTAAACCTGTCCAAAATGGATACTTTTTAGGATTAAAATCCAAAAATATCAAAAGTAGCCAAATGTGTCACTTTGCACCGTGTTTCGAGTTGTAGTATGATCAAGTGGGGCGTTAATTTTCGAAAAAAAGAATGCAAAAAGTGCAAAAGTTATTAAGCAACGATATCCAATGTCTATTTTTCTCTATGTGCACAATAGAGAAAAATATAGGGCTGACGGCTTGACAGCCGCCAGGCAACCTTTTCTGGGTTATGCAATACCAGTTGTACAGTACTTTGTCAGATTATAACTTAGTACAAATACTCTTAACGGGAATGTGAGGGGGCTAGCAAGATTGTGGGGGTACAATTTGGCTGTCTGACTCATATTTATGATGAGCAGGTGCTTAAGAAAGGGTCAACTATTAGACCGGACAGCTTTCATCCCCTAAATCCTGACTACAGACTATTGCCTTCTGGCCAACGGTTAGGCCCCTGCAAGTAAATGGTAAATGGTGCATTTATATAGCGCCTTTATCCAAGGCGCTTTACATGTGCATTATACATTCACCCATTCACACACACATTCATACACCGATTGCGGCGGAAGCCATGCAAGGTACCAACCAGCACATCGGGAGCAATTTGTGGTTCAGTGTCTGGCCCAAGGACACTTCGACATGTAGACAGGAGGAGCCGGGATTCGAACCGCCGACCGATGGATCATTGGACGACCTGCTCTACCTCCTGAGCCACAGTCGCCCCGAGTAGAAACACATTCACATTTATACCTACCTACTTCCATTTGTGCCATCAATGATGGAAGCGGGAAGTAGCTAGCTATTGTATAGGAGACACTTGAAAGGCCCATTATACATACATCGCCATCTGGGGGGAGCTAATTATTATTATTTGTTCTCTCTATTGTTTCCTACGGTGCAATATGTCCGTGGTCTGTCTACGAGTATGGGGGTGGGAGGGTGGTTGTTGTTGCCTTGCTGCTGGTGTACACTTATACTTAACACAAACTGCTTGTGACGGAACGTTCCGCCAATTAGAATCCACGGCTCCAGCTGGCGGAACGCTCCGTCATATAAGTTTTATTATTGATATCAAACGGGACCACTGATTTATTTTTTTGTTTTTGTTTTTTGCTTGGCCTTTCCTTCTTCAGCAATCCTAGACCGGTTTTGCGCATGCGCAATGCCGTTCACTACAGGCTGACTAAAAAGCTGAATAAATCTACGGAGCTCTTTGTTTTCACAAAACGCTGATGTTCGGAACTTCGGAGGTCTTTTCTGATTATCAGGTGATCCCGATTGGAACATTGCCGTTTTCTAGAGCAATGATGGCCTGATTTTAGCTCGCTAGAATTGATGCTAACATTTTAGCATCTAAAATGGACGCCCAAACCAGACGTGCATCACACTAAAACCAAGTAGATCCGGGTCGGCAGTTAAGCGTTGGCACTTGCGTCCTCCAGGTGGCAGTGATACGGTTAATATTATTATCTGGAAAGGATCTTGTAATCATGTCTATATGTCTATTCTTGGTATTCTAATGTGTGTTTTAGAGTTCTTATACATTTCCCAGCTTGGGACATATTAATAAGCTTGACTTGACCATTATCGTATAGTAGTTGGAGGCCTGTCTGTCTCTATGATGTCATACAGACATCAGGGATCCACACACACACACACTCACACACACACACACACACACACACACACACACACACACACACACACACACACACACACTATTATGGAGATTTGCAGACTCATATTTCTTGGCAACCACTGACTCAGCACATCACTCCTTGGTGAAAACGAACCATACGATGGAGATAACAGAAAATGCTGCAACTCTTGAAGTAAACAACATACAGAGACAAATGACACACTTACCACTGACTCAGCACATCACACCTTGGTGATTATGATCAGTCGGATGGTTCTTGGTGAATGCAGGGGGCAGACGGACAGACAGAGACACCGTGCATGTATACATTCACACATTGCTGAAGCCGTATCTCCATATTCTAACTCTTTGTGCGTTTTTCATCTTACATTAATGTCCTGCAGCGTCACACATACAAGTATCAAAAGTAGCAGATCTGCTATTTTTTTATTTGAATCCTGAAAATAACCATTTTGGACATGAGGTTTCCACCCGACAGAGACGCTCAACATATACGTTTAGATTTTCTTTCCAAGTCAAAGTCATGAGCCTTTCATGACTGCTGGGGTCTGCGCCGGCCTGAAGACGGTCACATGCACGCCCGCGGTGGGAATCCCTCTACCTGCAGGAGGCCATCTTTGACCCAGAAATCTGCACACTTAAGTTCCTCCAGAACCATTAAAGACACATTAGTGTGTGGGACGTTCCGTAATCAATAATCAATGGCTTCCTTTGCTCAATAATTCACAAGTCCTTGAAGCTCTGCTGCCACGGGAGTAGACCTGTCTTTCTTTTGGAATTCATCACAGCAGATCCAGCGTTCTTTGGCAATCAGTGGGAAAGGAACCAGGCAGAGGTTGGTTCCCGTGGGGGTCACGACCCCTTTTTTTACATTCCAGGGTGGTAGCGGCTCCTTTTGCTCATAAATGATGTTTGACTCTATGGCGATCCAAATCGATAATGAAAGGAGGGCAGTCATGATTGTTAATGTATCATGACCCTCATGATTTAGTCAACAGCAAAAAAAAGTGGCATTTTTATACATTTGATCTATTTTACCTTGGATGATTTATGGATACATACTGTATCTGAGGCCTGAAAAAAATAACCTTTAGTTCTGTACAGGACCCTTCCCTGACTGCTTGTTTTCATTCCAAATGGTTCATCGGGGTGAAGTCCTTGTGCAGGTGTTTTTCTTCTTCCATGTATTCATAAGCAAGGCCGACGTTTGAGAATGAATGAAGGCTGGTCTGCTGCTTAGTTGTTTATTGCAGGGGAACTCAACGTTTTTCAAGGACCCCTTAGCTGAGAGAGAGATGAAGCAGTGGCCCTCATGCACTACAATATGTTGTGTTGCAGATTAAACCCTTTCACAGATTTCATAGATGGCTTCACATCACCAAATCGTTTCGCCTAAAATAGCCAATCTATAAGTTCACAGTGCATTGCAACACAATGCACTGTGAGCTTGCAGATCTGTTATTTTGGGGTAATGTTGACCTTAGAGTATGGATTCTGGGGTTCCGGTGGTTAAGGCTCGTTCGTATTCATCTCGTATTCCGTCCTAGTAAAATGTGTCTGTTATCGGCAAGCGACTCCATCGCATGACTACGTACAAATCAGACTTTTTACCGTTTCACTGAAGTTGACAATGGAAAATCATAATTCCGTACATAATCTATTCTTTAGCAATTATGAATAAAGCATTTGTGGCTCTCGGTATGGACAGACATCGCACGTCTCTTTATGAGGCTCTGTGTCTTTTTCATTGTTTGTTTCTCACAATGACACGAGCACAATCCCTCACATGGCCTTTTTCCCCCACTCTGCCTCATTCGGCAACATGGCCACACCCACCCCTCTTAACTCAAAGATCACAGGAACCAGAAATGGCAAAAAAGAAAGAAAAAACAAAGGTACCGCTATCCTCTCCTCTCTGGGTCGATATAGAGTTTGCCTGCGGGTGGGGTGGGGTGGGGTGGTGAGGGGTGGGGGACAGGTGCTATCTTTTGTGCTGTTATTTCTGTCTGGTATATATGCCTGGTGCCCGGGCGCGGCGTCTTGCTGGAGAGCCTCCCCCCACTGAGTAATGAGAGCGAGGTGAGGGGGCCCGGGAGTGTAATTATTTTCATTTGGGAGCCGGTGAGGGGGCCGCTTCCACATTTGTCTCACCCCAACGTGACAGTTCACTATCTTCCCACCGACGGTAATGAGCACCGGGCTCTCATTATCTACCAGGGACACGGCACATCTAAGAGAAGAGGGGCTAAAAATAAAACACACACACACACACACAAAAACCCCACCTTCCTCGCTGTCCACGCGGTAAAGGATGAGGGAAATAGTGTATTTATTTAAAAGAAATCACACCCGTGTGAAGTGAGGGTGCGCTCTTATCATCGTACATCATCGTACATCATCTCATACTGGCCAATCAGAATGCCTGTTGCCTAGGCTGTTGCCACACATTTACGTCATTTGTCAGACATTTGACCTAATTTCTCCTTTCTTTGTTGATGGCAAATATGAGAGGTTTGGGGACAAGGTGACGTACATTTTCCCTTCATTGTCAATGGCATTTAATGTTTGTGTTGCGGACATTTTACGTCATATTTGGTGGACATTTAACCTAATTTCTCCTTTCATTGTCGAGGGCAAATATGAGACGTGTGGGGATAAAATGACGTACATTTTCCCTTCATTGTCAATGGCATTTAATGTTTGTCTTGCGGACATTTTGTGGGGACAAAACCTGTATATAGGAGGGGCTAGCACCCCTCAAAAATCACACCCGTGTGAAGTGAGGGGTGCTCTTATCATCGCACATCATGACGTAAAATAAACTATGCCTTTTTGCTCAGACACTATAGGACGTAAAATTCTCCTTTCATTGTCAATGGGAATTTAATGTATGTGCCCATATTATATTATGATGGCCCATTACTGTATTTATTCGGCATTTGAGCCACGGACCATGCACCATGTGATGAGATTTAGCCTCAGACCCAAAACTAAAGAATAGTTTTGGGCCGAGTGGCACGCTATGAGCTTGTAGATCTGCTATTTTTCAATAGCTAAAGCAAAACATAATGCTAATCCCAAAAGGGGTTCCCGCCCAAAATGGGTTAAAGTACCAAAAGTACAAGTGGGCCTACTCATTGTGCAGAAAGTCCCATTTCAAGTTTTCAAATGTGTATATATATGTATTTGAAAATAGCAGATCTACAAGCTCACAATGTGTCGCATCGCGGCACATTGTGAGCTTGCAGATCGTCAATTTTCAAATGGCACAAATGTAGAAGCACACAGTATAGAGCTGGCTGATGTGAACCTTGGCAGTCGTCTTCTACCAACAAGTACAACTATTTCAATAGAATATGTGACTGAACTGGTTCAATTTGAGCTATCCATTGCCATGTCACTATATTTTTGTACCTGTATGTGTACATAGCATTAGCAATGTTGATGCTGAAACAAGTGGCCATGGTGTGCAGCCCTATAGTCTGGTGATGCATGCGTGAGCAGCATGTACAGCAAATACAATCCTCCAGTCTTGTAAACGGGGAAATGCGGTTCTCCAATCAGGGTCGGTGTTTGTACAGACTTTTAATAATTTTGTTGACTAAGAGGGGGGCTACAGAGATGAGCTCTCATTGAATTCATTTTCTCATTTTAAGATGATGACGTGGGGGTGCTCTCAGCCTGTGTTTACTCATCGTGTGGAGTGTTACACAGCATGTGGTGTTTGATGTCTTCTGTGCCTCTGGAGCCACGTGAACTCACTGTAACTGCTCGACTTTCCCCTGCTCGCCGTAGATTGGAAAGAGCACGTTAACAAACTTCAGTCACGCGCTATTTAATAATTTGTGCCGAGTGAGAGTAGATGGGATGATGGGATCTGTACTTTTAAGGGCCACTTCACCCATTTTGCAACCAGATCTTATTTTAATGATGTTTGGGAGACGAGAAAGACTTTCCTGGGGTTTTATGTGGGTAGTTTGTGGTTTTTATATATTTTAGTATTTCAAAGTGTCTGTGATGTCATGGACACTGGTCTCACTGCTGGATTACCACATAGACCATGATGCTTTGCTGCACTCACCCCACCTTGTGGAGAGGGAGAGGGCTGTCTTACTGAGACAACATGTAGTCCAGGAAGGAAGTGAGACCAGTGTCCATGACATCACTGGCACTTTGAAATACTGAAATATCTAAACACACGTATTACCCACATAAACCCCAAGGAAAGTGTGTCTTATCTCCCAAACATCATTAAAATAAGATCTGGTTGCAAAAGTGGGTGAAGTGGCCCTTTAAATCCCACCATGTTCTTTTCCCCCTCACCCATGGAGTGCAGAAACAACGGATAAAGATGATCGGCCATATTGGTTCTGACAGTAGGCTTACAACATGCCCACAGGTAGCTATACTGTACGAGCCCAGAAAAGAACCACCAAAATTCAACAATACTTCAAGACAAGATTTTCTTTTTATCTGGTTCTCACTGCACGTTGGTTGGGCCCTCGTTATATCTTCGGAGTGACTTTCGGAGAGAGAAACCTAACGGTGAAAATGTTTTTTCTTTTTCCCACTCCTGTCTTTCCCCGTCAACCATCTGGATAAGGGCTGTGCACGCTTCGCCTCGGTCAGAGAGGGCTCTGAGAAGCTCCATAATTAAAATGCCACTGATCCACCAAGCAATTTACAGCCTAAAGGATGATGAAAAATGTATGCGCATTATGTTCAGGATTAAAGTGTGATTTCCTTCTTCCGGCAGCTCTCACGCTCAGCTTCTTTCATTATCCTACTTTCTCAGATTGGTAAACTCTCTCTCTCTCTCTGATGGCATGAAAAATGGATGATCCCCTTCCTCCTTTTCACTGGCACACCTCTGCCTCATGCCTGCTCAAACCTGCCTCCAGTGGTGTCGTGTAAAGTAACTAAGTACATTTACTAGTACCATACTTAACCCATTAAGGACTGGAACGCATCTGTGTCACCTTAGCCTTTAACCAATTTAACCATTATTTTAAACTTTAACTGTTGATAAATAGCAAGCTAGCACCAAGCGCTGCGCTTGTAGATCTGCTATTTTTGAAAAGTCTTGAAAATGTGTGCATTTTTTGAATTATGGAATATGTACATTTTGATTGCTACTTTTACTTAAGTCAATGGTTTTCAACCTTTTTCATATCAAGGCCCATTATTTATTTGGCATTTGATCCATGGACCACCATTTCTCAGACCCAAAACTAAATATTTTGTTTTCATTCATTCATTCATTCATTCAAACCTTTATTTATTCTCGAAAGACATTGAGGTCATCCTCATTTGCAGTGTCGTCGAGATACACATGATTGATTGATTGATTGAAAACCACTGACTAAGTAAAACAATTCGGGGTGCTTGTCCCACCGTGGTCTGTCTCTCAAACGGAAAGGCGAGAAAAGAGCATGAACGGCTCCCTGTACTGCCGACCCGGCCGCCGCTAATGGCCTCGGACAGCTAGCTTCCGCCAGGGGCTGCGTGGCAGGTAAGGCGCCATGTTAAGAAGCCCATTATGCTAATGCTAATTCAGCCAGGGGGAGGGAGGGAGGGAGGGAGGGAGGGGAGAAGACCGCCCCTCACACTTCTTGTTTCCGTCATTAGCAGCAGCACTTCGGGGGTAGAAGGCAGTGTGGGGGGGGGGGGGGGGGGGGGGGAAGTACGCTACTCACATTTTTTACGTATACGCATCAATACTGCAATGTAGAACTGCTCATTACAAGTAAATGTCCGGAATTCAAAATGTGCTTGAGTAAAAGTACAAAAAAGTTGGCACCAAAATGTAGGCTACCAAAAGTAGAAAGTATTCACTATGCAGAATGTCCATTTTTAAGTTTCCAATAAATATTTCGAAAATAGCAGATTTACAATGTGTTGCGACGCATTGTGGGCTTGTAGATAGAATATTGTTTAATGTATGTTTTGTAATAATAATCAAAGTAACTAAAGTTTTAAAATAAATGTAGTGGAATAAAAGCATAATATTTGCCTCTGGGATGCAGTGGAATAGAAGTACAAGTATTGCAAATTGGAAATACTCAAGTAAAGTACAAATATCTCCAAAAATGTTACTTAAGTGCAGATATATAAATGTACTTTTCACCCACTGGGGAGAAGGAATGGGGGAGGAAGATGGAGAAGCTCTTTACTGCAACCTGAGCCCTTTGTGGAGGCTCCCAAATGGGATATAGGGGGATGGAGGGGGGGGGTGTCTCTTTCTTCTCAACAAAGCATGTGGACTTGACAGCTCATTTCCACCGTTGAACGCAACCCAGATGGAATATGATGAAACACTGGGCTCAACCGGCTCATCCCGGAAAATCTCGAAATTGGTTTAGAGTGAGGATGAACAATCGGAATGGCTCCTTTGGTTGGATTCGCTGAGGAGGCCTTGTGTCTCGCAGGGTGAGAAAATACTGGACGACTCTGCAGCCAAATGCAATCACACTACCAGTGACTCACCTGACGTGTTTGTTTGACTGTAATAACACTGTTTTGCCGTGTCATTTTAACCCATTAACACCATGAGGCCAATTCTACAAAATGCCTTCTAAAGCAGTGGTTCTCAAATGTTTTTGTGTCATCAAGCACCCCCGTCCCCTGTGTGTGTGATATATATATATATATATATATATATATATATATATATATATATAATTACACACAAACACAGGCCTACATACAATATTTAATAATTGTTTTTGGAAAAGAATATCCGGCCGGAGGAGACTGAAGAATAAAAAAATCACACCCGTGTGAACTGAGTGGTGTAAGGTATTATATAGCCTGATCAGCAGTGGTCTGACGTAATGTAATCACACTCGTGTGAACTGAGTGACCATAGCAACCATGCTAATTTTTGAGTGGTGTAAACCACTCCTACGACTGGCTTTGTTAGTTTACGTGTCTGTCTGTCTGTCTGTTCGTACCAAAAAATGAGCATGGTTGCTACGGTCACCCAGTTCACCCGGGTGTGATTTCATTACGTCAGACATTACGTCAGACCACAGCTGATCAGGCTATATAAGACCTTACACCACTCAGTTCATACAGGTGTGATTTTTTTGGTACGAACAAACACGTGGACACGTAAACTAACAAAGCCAGTTGTTGGCGTGGTTTACACCACTCAAAAATATATGTTACAAATTTCAACAGTAAATGAAAAAAAAAACACAGCCCCCTCACATACTAGAAGGACAATATCAGTCACCAGATTAAAAGACGGGTGTTTTCGATTAATCATATCATATGGTTAAAATGGAGTTTGAAGTTATAATGGGTTTGTATAGGAAGGGGGCGGGAAGATAATATGTATATAAAATATCTAAATACTGAATCAAGCAACTTAATAACTGGCTGTTTACATAATCCTGAGTAGATTTTGAAAGTGAAATACCGGTATCCCTTTAAGCAGTGCTGGAAAGTAAGTACAATTGATTGTAGTTCTTCATACTTTGTACGTCAACTCCACCACATCTCAGAGGTAAACATTGTGATTTTCACATTGAAAACTTTATAGTTGCAAGCAAGTTACTTGATTGACTGTAATGATAGTCTCTGCCACGTCATTTTAAGTAAACTGTAGCTTTGCATTCTGAGATTCAATACTTTCCAATTGGTTTACCAGACTGGGTTTGCAGAAAACATGTTATTTTGTTGTTCCGAAACACAAATGGAGATCATTTTCCCAAAACTTGTCTTGATGCGAAGAAGTAAACAAATGCAAATGACTATTCCGCCCTTAGCGAGAGCAGAGCTCGCCTTGCTTTCTGCAAAGCCCACGGATATGACTGGGACGTCTCGCTTTGAACTCAGAGGTTATATGATGATCACTCGTTTTGATAAAGCACGCGCACACACACACACACACACACACACACACACACACACACACACACACACACACACACACACACACACACACACACACACACACACACACACACACACACACACACACACACTTCTGCTTGGTTACAAAACATGAAGTGGAACTGCTCCAAAAACGTTATTATCTCTGCACTTATGATAAACAGAGTCACGTGTAGTCGTGCACATGAGTGTTTCTCAAACTTTTTTTTCAAGTCAAGGACCGCCAAATTGACACATAATTATAGCCCACGGACCGCCATTTGAAAAGATATGCCGGGGACCCCATAACTGAAGATTTTTACAGCCATAACAGTGATTCTCAACCATTTTTTATTTATTGGACCGCCAATACACAGACTCCCATTTAATTACTTTGTTTTATCTTAGCTTGCATTGTAAAATGTTGATTTAAAGGACCACTTCACCACTTTTCAACGTATCTTCATAAAATAGGTCCTCACTAATAATCATGATAAAATGGCACCATTTTTTCCTACTCAGTCTGTTTCTCATAGGAGGGCTGTTGGCAGTTCAGAAACCCGTCCACCAGTGACATCATCGTTAGGAAGTTTTTTTTTAAACAATATGTTTTTACAAAAATGTTCAGATTTGTATTATCGTGAGAACGATGGCTTCCATTTTCGCATTGCAACTTTTCAGGACTAGAAAGCCTGCAGTTTCTATTAGCTTGGATTCCCCATTGATGATGTCACTGGTGGACGGGTTTCTGAACTGCCCACAGCCTTCCTATGAGACACAGACTGAGTAGAAAAAAATGGTGCCATTTTATCATGAATATTAGTGAGGGCCTAGTATATGAAGATAGGTTGAAAAGTGGTGAAGTGGTCCTTTAACACTGGTGTTCATTTAACTCTCAGGGCTATAGACCTGGATCCATTTGGTTCCGAACTATCAATGGAACCCCTTCAAAGACTCCTTACTGTTATTATTGAGGGCCCTCCTATGCCCAGCTTTGTGTGTTTGTGTTTACCAAATTTGAAATTATTTGATTGGTCCCCCCCCCCCCCTCCCTATTGTCAAGTACCGTGCCGAATTCAAATGGCTACTACTTTGCATAACAATAGCTTTAACTGTTACCTGAGCGCACGTTCTTACATACAAGGTAAGCAACACAGCACAGCAGTATATCTCCACTAGGCTACTGCCTGCTGTGGTGTTCTGCAGGCAACAAGATATGCCTCGAGTCCTCCACCATCAAAGAACAGATTAATTCGCCCAAAGCAAACTTTTTAGTTTCGCTACTGTGCAGTATCTTAGTTTGTCTGATTATTTTAACTTTTGTCTACTTTTGTGTTTGTGTGTCTAAATCTCTCATACACTATTCAACAATATAGGCTTAGGCTATATCACTTGCTCTGTGTGCATGCCGCGATGCGCACATGTAGGCGCGTGCACGTGCGGGCGCGTGACGCACCACTGCTAAAACAATAATCATACTAACATAGGTGGGAGAACCAAGCCCCCAGTAAGGCTATCCAACGTTGAAGTTGCCACTACCTACTGGCGAAAAATGGAACTGCAGCACTTTCATGGAGGTGGACGGACGTTCATGACGTCATGTGCGTCAGCTAAACTTCCGCTCACTCGAGCCATTGAGTTATAATTGCGCTTCCGGCAGTCTTCCGGGTGCTTCAAAGCGCCACTGAGCAACTTCTATTGAAATGAATAGCGGGGGGCGGGGCTAACACTCCGGTTCGGTCCCTATCCTTTTATTAGCCTACTCTATGGGGAGAACACAACGGAGACAGCGCTTCTTTCACCTGACATAATATCACTATGTGATCATCTCTTGTTTTATAATGGGATGAATCTAGAGTTGCAATACCCTCCATTGACAGCCCATTGATCGAAATCGAATTTCCGATCTGCTTGTATAACAACATTAAACTCACCAACATTGCAGCTGTAGGGCAAGTGTGAATTATCTTTCAATCTGCATAGCGTTTGTTTCATAAAACTCCACCATAGGCATGTTATGAGCTACTTTCTGTAAAAAAACTTCTGTGCAGGTGATCATTTTTCAAATTTCAAAGTAACTGACCTGTTTCGAATTTGCACATACTGCAGGAAGCAGCAGCACGACCCGTTAAATAAAACGAGTGCTTCCAAATTAACACTCCAATTTATTGACAGAAAGTAGCTCATAAGATGTCTACAGTGGATTTTTTATGAAACAAACGCTTTTTGCAGATTGAAAGAGGTTAATTCAAGCTTGCCTTACAGGTGCAATGTTTAACGTCGTTTTATACAAGCAGATCGGAAATTCGATTTGGATCAATGGGCTGTCAATGGAGAGTTTTGGAACTCTAATGGAGGGTATTATGCGTGCGTGCGTGCGTGCGTGCGCGCGCGCGTATGCAAAGCTTAGTAGAATTAGTTCGGGTTTCAAATTAAGGGAAACAATATTAATGTTGCGATTAGGCATTTAGGGGTTGAGGTTCGGGTTCGATTTATGCAACAGGACTTGTGAGCTACTGAGCTTGTAGATCGGCTTTTTTGTTAGTTTTTAGTGTTTAGCATTAAAAAGTGTGTGTGTGTGTGTGTGTGTGTGTGTGTGTGTGTGTGTGTGTGTGTGTGTGTGTGTGTGTGTGTGTGTGTGTGTGTGTGTGCGTGCACGACTGTGCGTGTGTTTATTGCCTATTTATAGCTTGCCTCCACACAGTGGTTCCATCTGTTGGACTCACATGGCAATAAATCACATGAAACCGGGAATGATCCCCTCACAGTTCCACATATTACATGAACTGTGCAACCACCTGCCTGGTGTGCACGTGATGTGTGCACTCCTCTCTCACGCGCTCTCTCCTTATTGTTTTGTCTCCTCATCTCAAGGAGTACTTTGAGTTTTATGTTCCTTGTACAAAGCAGAATGAAAACAGGCGATCTCTTGCCGGAGTGTTTTTACGACATGTTGTGATGTGTTGTGAGCTTGTAAATCGCATAATTATTTTCTGCCGAACGTTTCTCTGTTCTTGCCAAAAGTCTGCCTATTATGACATCCCCTGAATAGGGACATTCAGGTGGTTAAACTGTCGGATACTGTTTGGAGGTCAGTTGGACAAACGGTGTAGCCTAATAAACTACAGTTTTTGCTGTAAGTGAAAACGATCTGTGGGATCTCCATTTCGTCCTGCCTCACACACTGGTTGCCTGCTCCTCCGCCAGTGGATGGGACGATTATCGTTATCGTTTATCATTAAAGAGGTGCTCCGACCGATCGGCCACCGATCGGTGATCGGCCGATTTTCACTCCAAATGACTCCATCGGTGATCTGCAATTTACCCGATCTCCCCTTCCTCCCCACATATACAGGAAGGAACAGTTTTGACATATAGTATATAATGTATAATACATACACACATTGAAAGTGTGTGTGTGTGTGTGTGTGTGTGTGTGTGTGTGTGTGTGTGTGTGTGTGTGTGTGTGTGTGTGTGTGTGTGTGTGTGTGTGTGTGTGTGTGTGTGTGTGTGTGTGTGTGTGTGTGTGTGTGTGTGCAATAAATAATAAACAGTGCCCTTGTCCTTATTTGGTACCCTTGCCTTTTACCTTAATCCAGTTGACCGCAGTAAGAAGTTGGAGTAGACTAATATAGTCTACCCATTAATACTAATTATATTTATGAGTATAAAAGCAATGAATCTAAAGTCTATCTGAATTCAAATTGGTCTTTTATAGCTACAGTGTTTTTTTCTCACTTAGCTTTAGGAACATTATATGGCATTATTGTAAGGTGTTTAATGAGTAAATTGTCAATGTACATTTTGATATTCCCGGCATCAGCATGCTGACACAATAATGTGAACAAGAATATCCAAACATTGTATTTATTTTTGTATCCTCAGCTCTCAGACTAATGGGTTCATGTCATGCCTTTATTATGCACTTCTCTGCCTTAATGGACTGGCTGGCAAGGCGTTTTCAATTTTTCACAGGAAAGACCACAGGAAATATTCTCTTCCAGAAATATAACCGGTGGGCCTATACCAAATCTGCACAGTAATTACATGCACAGCATCTATTTACTATTTCAGTGGTGGAAAGTCCTGTATTCTTATTTTTTTCATTTTTTATTTTTCATTACAAGCATATTGGAATCAAAATACAGTACAAAAAAAAAGAAAGTAGTCATTATTCATAACGGCCATATTCACAATCACATTATTGGATTGTAATTAGTAATTCATCAATGTGTTCATCACTTTTACTTATGAAGGTGAGAGTGATTTTAATGACTTTATGTGCTGCTGGGTATATTAACCATAATGCTTTCATTTATCATTTATTATCGCTGTTGGGCAGAAACCTCTTTATCTCCATTCTCCATATTCTAACGTTTTGTGTTTTTCTGTTAATCAACGCCCTACTTGATCATACTACGGCGTCACACACAAGCATCAAAAGTAGCAGATCTGCAAGCTCGAAATGTTATGCAAAGCAACGTGTTTGCATGATGCCAATGCTGTGCACACATTTTTTGAATAACTAAGCTTTGCCGAGCCATGAGGCCCATATAGGGCAGAAGCCTATCTCCTGTTTCTGTATTGTGAGGCTTGATGTCCAAGTACTGTACACCCCCTGGACAGGATGTACAAGTACACCCCCTGGACATGACACTAGTATGTCACAGGGACTTACCCCCAAATCCAACCCGTGATGCTGAGTGCCAACCAAGCAGGGAGGCACATGGATTTAATTTTTCAGATGGTATGACCTGGCCGGGTTGAATACAGGATGAATATTTCTATATTGTGGTATTGTTACGTTTACTTAACTTTATTACTGCCACTAGGTGGTAGCATAAGTATACGTACTGTAACGTATGCCACACATCTGCTCTCACTCTACGCTCTTTGTTTCATTTCCGGGTTATTCAGAGAGGTGGGGGCTGTTGTTGTGAGTATCGTTAGCAGTAGCTCATACCCCTTAGCTATCATTACAAACAGTTGCATGTGCTCAGCGATGCGATACAAACTCACAAATTCACAGTTTGCTGGGATGCGCGACGGCTCACCATGGACAGCGCTCGAAGCTTTAGAGATACAGCGCTTTGAAAATCCTGTTATAATGGAGGCTCAATGGAGCTGGATTAAAGAATCCCATGCCAAAGGCAGGACATATGATGTTCTCAAATGGGCACGGCACATCTGTATCTAATACCATCCGCAATCTAAAGCCCTTTTGCACATCTGATGTCTCTGCGTTGGTGGAGCATAATAAACGTATATCCTACATACAAATTGCCTATAGTGGGTGGACGTCAAACATATTGTCTCGACTGTCTGGTGGAAACCTCATACTGTATGTCCAAATCTGTTATTTTTTTTTATTTTTTTTAATATATATATATTTTTATCCCACGATTTTGTAACCCATCTTTCACCCCTGTGTCAATCATCTAATGTGATCCTGGGCTCTACACACCCTCCGCCAGCCTAGTCCCCATATATGGGGGACATGGGGAGAGCAACGGACTTGAACTCATGCTTCCTTCATGCCTGAGTGTCCAAGTTGCTCCTTTACACTTGACAGGGGGAAGTTTCCCTGGTTGGACGTAGTGCGTGGAAGGAACACGTTATTCCAACCAGTTCCTTTCCCCTCCATCAGGCACCAAGGCTGGCCGGGATTACTGCATGTTTTTTGTGAGGGTACCTACCCTAGGGGACACGGAAAGAACATGCAAACTCCACACAGAAAGGCCCTTTCGCCAACCCCGCCTCAGGTATGGGCACTGATGACGTGGAGGAGGAAACGCCGCCAGCACCCACAGTGTCCCGAGCGGGAATCGAACCCAGGACCTTCTAGCTGTGAGGCGACAGCACTACCAACTGTGCCACCGTGCCCCCTCAAATCTGTTACTTTTCACGGATTTCACCACATTGGCGATGCATTGTGAGCTTTTGCTGGTCACAGGCCAAATGCAGGACTAGTCCAAGAATATACTTCACATACAGCAGAAGACAAACTATTACACAAGATAACTCTATGACACTAATAATACATTTGACTGAGGAACCTCCGCTTGACTTGGAGGATCTAATATACTCTAGTATGGAGTTAAGAAGCACTGGGCGCAATGTCCCCCATCGGACCGGGAACAATACACTAACAATTCTGGTAGGCCTACTGTCTGCACCTACAAGCTGAAACTAAGCAAAGACTCATAAATTATTCTCTCCTGCCAACGCTATTAAAAGATGCATATAGCTCTTGTGATAAGGCAGACACTCGAGAGATTTACACACATTCACAGCTGCAGAGCACCATGTGACGTATAAGTGTGATGTACGTGGAGCGCACCTGTGACGTTGGAAGCAGCGGACCAAGTTGGCGGTCTATTTATGTTCACCTCATTCAGTTTGTTGTTTCAGTACTTGCTGTGTCACTGAAGTTTGGCATGTGCTCCTTTGCCCCACCATGACCACATACCACCAGGCACGTGTGCACACTTGTAGACATCAACAGGGCCTTGAGCCCCTGCCCTTTTACCCGTCTGTAAAAACAACTGCCCTGCCCTCTCTCCAGTCCAAATTAATGCAAATGACCCCGCCCCTTTCCATGCCATGCCCGAAGGCAGCATTCAGGAGACTTGCCTTTTTCTGAACTCTCCTGAACTTGAACACAGCATTTTAGTGTATAAATGTCAAAATGTGGTAATACAGCATCCCAAACATTTCAGCCATTGCATACATTTATACATTTATTATTAAAAAATAACAGATATACAAGCTCATGTATCTGCTATTTTATTTTATTTTATATTGTATTGTTGTATTTATAACAACATAAATATATATTTTATATATATATATATTTTTTGAATAATACTAATACTACTAATACTAATACTAATAATATGTTCCCTCATGTAGATTTTTTTCCACCTTTCCTTTTTGTTACACAAACTGGTCTATTGAACTACACCAGAATTGTTTCAGTCTGTGCCCTTTCCCTGCCAAGGTCTCCAAGCCGGATATCTTATTTTATTGTGCCAGAATTTATGTTAAAATGGGTTCCATTTATAATGCATTCCTCATCATGACATACACTGTTACAATCTGTACCTATATTCCGAAAACCAGGTCTTGGCACTTGAAAAGGACCATGTGATTTGCATCGAAAACCTCTACGTTTAATTAAGTATCGTTGAAATGGCGATGGTATACTGTAAAATGAACATGTGGGTTGGACCTAGAATACTCAATAGACAAATCTGACAATTAAAAAGTGATTGACAAGACAAAAGTAATGAATACAACAAATAACAAAAAAATTTAGTTGAAACCTTTATTGTAAATTTCACAACTTTCTACAATGAATTGAATAAGTTAATCGAGGTTTCAACGATGATGAATTGAAGTCATCTGATGACTCATTCGGCACAGTCTTTCCCCTTCACGTCGCGGGACTTGGCCCTCATCTTGTTGACCTGGGTCTCGGCGATGTCGGCGCGCTCCTCGGCCTCCTCCAGCTCGTGCTGAACCTTTCTGAACTTGGTCAGATGACTGTTGGCCTGCTCCTCCTGGAACGTGAGAAGATGGTGCAAAGCAATGAGTATTTGAACGAAGCATCTCCAAACTGTAGTCCAAACTGCACAGCTGTAAATCGTGGTTTGCGCCTAATCATTGCACCGCAGCAATCTAGAGATTCTGGCATTTAGGATTTGGCATCCTATAGTTTGTATAGTTTCAAGATTATTTGTTTTTTTGGATGTATACAGTTTAGAGTACTGACAATAGGTTCATGGTTTGCCTATGATTCTAGATGATATTTCAATGCAATTCCTATGATTTCTTAGCGCGGTTGCCTATATGGCAATGGTAGCCACACTATAATGTATTCATCACTCAGTGTAGTTGCAAACACACAAATTAAAAAGACTGTTTTCTTACCGCTTCCTCAGACTGCCTCTTGTAGGCCTTGGTCTTCAACTGCAGTTTGTCCACCAGATCCTGAAGCCTACCGAGGTTCTTCTTGTCCTCTTCAGTCTGAAAGTGAGAGTGAAATGATCAATATTAGATGTGTGTTCCTGTAATACGTGTGTATGAAGTGGCATGAAGTGACCATGATATATACATCTAGAGTATACAGCAGTGGTGGAAAGTAACTAAGTACATTTCGAATGTGCTTTCGTTTGAAATGTACCCAATCTGCATACTGTGAAATAAAAATATCAATCAGTCAATCATATACAGTACCTGGTATGAGAGTTCCTTCACCCTCCTCTCGTACTTGCGGACGCCCTTAACAGCATCCACTCCGCGGCGCTGTTCACCGTCCACCTCGGCCTCCAGTTCACGCACCTTTCAGAGTGGAATGGAAATATGCACTATGAAATATTGTTTTCTGATTTGATTATAATATATGATTATTTGTAACCCATGTAATAAACCAGAGGGTATTTAAAAAAGCGCGGTCCTCAGAGTTACTACAGGGGGCCAAATATTTGTCTTAGAGGAACTTTGTATTTTATTTGTTTTACATGAACCACTTCAACCCTACAGCAGCTGAAAAAGGCATATCGACAAGTGAGCTTGTAGATCTGCAATGTTCAGCTAAATGTTCAGCAACACACATGTATACAATATGTATCTCTTTGTCTCAGCAGAAGGGGTCCCCATGGCCTGAAACCTTGAAGACCCCTAGCTGTAACAAACTCCATCTTACCCTCTGCTCCAGTTTCTGGAGCTGCTTCTTGCCTCCCTTCATGGCCAGGTTCTCGGCCTCGTCGAGGCGGTGCTGCAGGTCCTTGACCGTGACCTCCAGGTTTTTCTTCATCCTCTCCAGGTGAGCGCTCGTGTCCTGCTCCTTTTTCAGCTCCTCGGCCATCATGGCGGCCTGGAAAGTAATTTTTGTGTTAATTTCGTTGACCAAAACTATGCCAAAACTACGCCATTAATGACTGCCAAAAAAGAAATGGTTGACGAAAACAACATTTAGTTGGCTAAATCTAATCTAATATATTAGAGTACGTATATTCATATCAAGAGACATGATTCTATCAAATATATTAGATTTGAAGAGGGGATTGTCTCATTCACTCACGTCAGTGATGGCCTTCTTGGCCTTCTCCTCTGCATTCCTGGCCTCTTGGATAGTGTCGTCCACTTCACCCTGGACCTGGACCAGGTCCGTCTCAATCTTCTTCTTGGTGTTCAGAAGGCTTGTGTTCTAAAAAAATAAAGAAAGAAATATTAAGTTTAACAATATATCAGTGGAAGGCTTGTATGTAAAATATATGATTGAGTGGTGAGAGATTCTTTTTTATTTCATCGTTTGATTACCTGAGAGTGCAACAGTCCAGCGCGCTCGCAGACATCAATCAGCTCCTGCTCGGCCAGCTTGCGGCATCTCTCGATCTGTTCCAGAGCCGCTCTCAGCTCCTCGATCTCGGACATCATGAGGCCGTTCCTGCGGTCCACCATGCAAGCCTGCTCCCTCAGATCTTCCTGGGCTCTGCAAGAGTCGTCGAGGTGCAGTTGGGCATCCTAAAAAAAAGAAATCAACATTTTGAGATGGGCCGTGATCAGAGAAACTCATTCTTCAGAGCAGTTCCACAGTTTGAATATTATGTCTAACTCAGTGGTTTTCAAAGTGGTTGAAAGGGTTCCAGCTAGGGGGTCCTCAGCCAAATGATTGATTGTTACAGACATGATATGTGACCTCATTACACTTCTCTTCACTTTTCCTGAAAAAGCCTTCCCCCCTCCCCCTTTGTCATGCATGATTTGTCTAGTGTGAAAGGAGGCCTATTTGCACCTACCACCATTTCACACTTGGCCAAATGGACCCTTACGGTTCTGTAACTCTGAGTGTGTTACAAATGGAACTCTGTTAGTGTCATCAGTCAAATTCACACTGGTGGTACTACATTAAGTGTAGATTGGGGGTTCCAGATATCAGAAATGGTATCAAATGGGGGTCCGTAGCCTGATAATGCATATCAATGTGGAGGTCCTTGAAATAAAAAATGTTTTTGAATTGCTGCTCTAGCAGTAAAAATAAAAATAGAAAAAATCTCTTATGGATGGTCCTTGGCATATGTTTTCAAATGGGGGTCTGCGGGCTAATTATATGTCAATTTGGGGGTCCTTGATGTGGGAACCACCGGTCTAACTACAGTGTTTTTTTCTCTTTTTTTAAATTACCTTAAGCTGTCCCTGGACGTTCCTCAGCTGCTTCTGGGCCTCGGAAGCCTGGCGGTTGGCGTGGCTCAGCTGCACCTCCATCTCGTTCAGGTCTCCCTCCATCTTCTTCTTGATCCTCAGGGCATCGTTCCTGCTCCTGACCTCAGAGTCCAGGGTGCTCTGCATGGAGTCCGTCATCCTCTGGCTGTTCCTCTTGATGGTCTCCATCTCCTCGTCCTTCTCCGCCATCTTCCTGTCCACCTCGCCCTTGATCTGGTTGAGCTCCAGCTGGACACGGAGGATCTTGGACTCCTCGTGTTCCAGAGTGCCCTGAAATCAAAAGTTATTTGAGTGTTAGTTTTGTCGGCTTAAAACTATATGGACGGAAAATGATTGACTACCTTTTTTTTGCCTGACGACAACAACAGCGCTATAATTTAAGAGCTCTTACCTCAGCTTCTTCCAGGGCTGTCTGCATATCTGCCTTCTCGGTCTCCACCATCTTCTTGTTCTTCTCCAGCTCATGGATGTTCTTTCCAGTCTCACCGATCTGTTCAGTCAGCTCTGAGATCTCCTCTGCAAGTCGATTGAACAGGAATCATGAGGAAAGGTTCAATCAGCAAAAACACGTGCATTTCACACTCATAGTCTATCTCAAAGTTGGGTAACTCTGAGACAATAACCCTTAAAACGATGGCCGGTTTTTAACCTACTATAAAAGTAGATGCACAAAAATAATGTAATCAAATGGACTGTTGTTCCAAGCATTATGTAGAGAAAACTCACGTTGCAGGTTCTTGTTCTCGCGTTTCATGGTCTCCAGCTGGTCCAGAGACTCCTCGTAGGAGTTCTTCATCTTGAACAACTCGGTGCCAAGACAACGGGCCTCTTTCATTGCTCCCTCCATCTCTGCCTGGCTCTCTTCAAACTTCACCTTCCATTCTGCCAGGACCTGCACAGCATTTGTAAACGAATGATGTCATTGATCCAACTTTATGAAGGCTGATTAATGATTATACAATTGTTATTATTACACTTAAAGCTTGACTATGCAATATTTATGCATGTGTACAAAGGGAATGAGTGTTGTTCCCCCCACTCCCTATCTGAGAGACACCAAAACAGGTGGCTGTCTGTGATGGATTAATTGACAGAAAGAGTTCAGCAAAACTAATCAACTCGGCTCACTATCCTAAACAGTGGAAGGAAAACTAAATACAGCCAGAGCGGCGTGTCTTTCTGCAGGGAAACACTCCAGCACAATGATATAGTGGCTGATACAGGGAAATAATATAAAAACAATATTTATATACATGAATATTTGGCAAAAAAATAAAAAGTTGCACAGTTGTTGCCCTTTAAAATATGCCAAAGCACACCTTATCAAAGTTCCTCTGCTTCTTGTCCAGGTTGGCAGCCAGAGCGTTGGACCTCTCCACATCGATCATGAGGTCCTCCACTTCGCCCTGGAGTCTCTGCTTGGTCTTCTCCAGAGAGGCACTCTTGGAATTCACAGCCTCGATTTGCTCCTCGGCCTCCTGAAGGCGCTGGGCGAGCTTCTTCCTGTTATTCAAGTTACGAATGGAACCAAAATCAGTGTGGGCAATATTTCACAATCGTCTCTTGTCGTACAGTAACCTCATACAGTTGGGTGCCACCGATATTGTCCCTTATCATTTGACCCATTTAGGCCTGACCTCAAAATAAAAAAAAATCCTTCTAAATCCTCCAGTTTTCTGAAATAAATATTTTCACGATTTTTCAAAAATAGCAGACCTACAAGCTCGTAGCGCGCCACTCGGTGGCGCGCTATGAGCTTGTAGATCTGCTATTTTTCAATAGCTAAATTATAACATAATGTTTAAAACACCAAAAGGGGTTCCCGCCCAAAATGGGTTAACTGTCCTTTTGCGCAGATCACGCAAACCTCAGCAAAAAGAAAAGGACAATATCGATGGCCTCCAACTGTATGTCCAAAAACTGTTACTTTCAGGATTCAAATTTAAATGGCATGAGTAGCTTTGCGTTTCAAGCTTGCAGATCTGCTACTTTTGATGCTTTCTTATGACGCTTTACTTACAAAAAAATAAATAATAATAGCACAGATATAAGAGGTTTCTTCCCGACAACAGAGATATAGAGTGTGGTGCCTGATCAATATTCAATCAATATTATATAAAGTTGGGGGTCCTTGACAAAAAAATAAAAACTTTGAGAATGAACTGGTGCAAATCTCTGCTGACTTACTTGGCCTCCTCCAGCTCCTCTGTGCGTTGGATAGCGTCGGTCTCGTACTTGGCCCTCCACTGGGCCACCTCGCAGTTGGCCTTGGACATTCCACGCTGCAGCTCGGCCTTGGCCTCTTGCTCCTCCTCAAACTGTTCTCTCAGGAGGTCGCAGTCGTGGCGAGAGGACTGCACGGCGTGGGCAAGGGCGTTCTTGGCCTGTCGAAATGGGGGAAAAAAAACAATTGTCAAAATGAGTTTGCAACAATTGCAACAGCACTACAGTACAGTGGTGTAAGCCAGGTAACTAAATGCATTTGCTCAAACTACTGTACTTAAGTACAGCATAGTTGTAAGTTACTGTAGATTTTGCAAGACATGCATTAACCACTCCAGCCCTATATAGCATATACTTATTTGAAAATATCTGATCTAAGCGTGCAGATATGCTATTTTCAAAGCATTTGTATACGTTTTGAAACTTGTGAAATGGGACATTCTGCAAAATGGGTACTTTTACTTTCAGTACTTTAATTATATTTTAATGTGAATTATTTGTACTTTTGACTCAACTTTTGTTATTTCTACATTGTGGTATTGGCACTTTGGCTTAAGCATAGCATGTGAGTACTTCTTCCAACACTGATCATATAAAACAGTGGTTTTCAACCAGTGGTCCTTGAAGCTGATCCAGGTGTTCCTCATGGTAAATGATGGAGAGTTGGTAACCAATTGACCCTTATGGATCTTTAACTCTTGAGGGCATGAAATGAAACCAAATGGACCCGTAAATTATTGTTAAACATCTGCATTACTTAATTTACAAGAAGTCTATTAGAGAATGTAGGAGGAATTGTCATTTTGATCAACGGCAACAAAATATTCTTTAGTTTTGGGTCTGAGAGGCTAAATCTCATCGAATGGTGGTCTGTGGCTCAAATGCCGAATAAATAATGGGCCTTGAAATGAAAAGGGTTGAAAACCACTGATATACAGTATAACTAGCTAGGCTTATGTGTTTTTTTGTGTGGGAACTGCCTCCTCACCTTAGCCTCCTCCTCCATGAGTCTCTTCAACTCCTCGATCTGCTGGGTGTAGGCCTGCTTGCCTCTGGTGAGCTGAGAGACCAGAGCCTCTTTCTCCTCCAGTTGACGAGCAAACTCGCCTAGAGGTCGGATTAATGCATACGTTTATTAGTGTCTTTACATTTGTCCATGCGTTCATTTATGTAATGTATTCCTTAAAATGCTCTGGGTTAACTGTTAATGAAATCACCACAAGTCATGACATTTTGTTTTCTTACCATTTTCTGTCAACAGTCTTGCTCTCTGACCCCCGATATCGTTTAACTGGCGAATGCTCTCGTCGCTCTTGGCCTTGGTTTCACTGAGTTGGTCCTCAAGGGTACGGCACATCCTTTCAAGATTTCCCTGTTAATTAGACATTGGACGTTATTCAATCATTCATCCCCTCTGTCATTGTTTACGTTACTTCAATATTCTACAAACTATACTTGTGACTGGGGGGGGGGGGGGGGGTGGACTTTGGGAGGGCCGGTTTTTGTTGAATTTTGGTTTACGTAGAAGTCAGTGATTTTGGCTTCGCCCCCTCTGGTGGAGGCTTAGCCCCCCCTAAGCCTCCACCAGAGGGGGCGAAAGCCCCCAGAGCCGTCCCTGCTGAAGTTGCGGCAAAATCTTATCCAACGATAACAAATATAAATAAATAAAATTGTGGTCTGTGGCGCAAACGCCGAACAAATAATGGGCCTGGAAAAGTGCTGAAAACCACTGGGTTATATATGTACCTTTGCCTTGGCGACGGCCTCCATGTTGCTAGACAGGTCGTCGATCTCCATCTTGCACTCGCTCTTCTCCTTCTCTAGCTTCTGCTTGACGCGCTGCAGGTTGTCGATCTGCTCGCCCAGCTCGGCCACGCTGTCGGCCTGCTTCTTGCGGAGCGCCGAGGAGGTGGCCTCGTGCTGCAGCGTGGACTCCTCCAGGTCGCGACGCAGCTTCAGGAACTCGGCCTCGCGCTTCTTGTTCATCTCGATCTGAGCGGCGGTGGCTCCTCCGGACTCCTCCAGCCTCTCGCTGATCTCCTCCAGCTCCCTGGAGAGGTCGGCTCTCTGCTTCTCCACCTTGGCCCGGGCTGCGCGCTCCGCCTCGATCTCCTCCTCCAGTTCTTCGATGCGAGCCTGTTTTTTTGAAAATGAACGATAATACAGATAGATGAGGTTAACATGTTTATGTGAATATCGTCTCTGGTCGGGTGGAAAACTCATAAGGTCCAAAACCTTTACTTTTCACGATTCAAATTCAAAAGTAGCAAGCAGATCTACTACTCTACAGATCTGCTACTTTTGTTGCTTGTGTATGTGTTGCTGTAGGATGATCTAGTACTGCGTTAATTTACGCAAAAAAATAAACATATGTCGAATTTATATTTGTTGTGTTGCTGTCAGGTTTCTGCCTGACAGCAATGCTATCCTTCTTGGTTAAATGCTAAATCATTCTCTCAAATTACCTGTAGCTCTTTGATCTTCTTCTGTAGCTGAATGCTCATGGATTGCTCATCGTCAATCTTGCTCAGAAGCTGGCTCACTTCAAAGTCCTTCCTGTGAAACGTATAAAATGTTAGTGTACATTCATTCCTTGCAATATCGCAGAATGGATCATTGGCATATATTAATAATAATAATAATAATTAAAGGACGTTATTGCACATGGCATTCCATATGGTTGTCCACATTACTTCTTGATCTTCTCGTCCGATTGCTGCTTGTCATTCTCCAGGTCCATGACGCTCTCCTGGGCCAGTTTCAGGTCGCCCTCCAGCTTCCTCTTGGTTCTCTCCAGGTCCATGCGGAGCTTCTTCTCTTGCTCCAGAGATCCCTCCAACTGCGCAATAACGTGCAAAGACATGAGTTAACAATGTTCGATGTGAAAGAATATATATTCAAAACACTCAATAGCCGACCTACACTAAATTATGACTAAAGAACAAAATGGCATTTTAGCCAAAAGACTATGACTAAAACTAAACATTTGCTCAAAATTAACACATGCAATAAACACGAGAAAACCCCGTCCCAGTTGGCTTGGCATGAACTCACGTCGTCGACTTGTTGCTCCAGCTTGGTCTTGGCCTTGGTCAGCGTGTTGACCTTGTCCTCCTCAGACTGAAGGTCATCCAGGGTCTGCTGTTGGGCCTCCTGGAGGGCCTTCTTCTCCTTGGTCAGCTTGGCGATGGTCTCGTCCTGAGAGGACATCTCCTCGGTCAGGTTCTTCACCTAAAATGAGCAGGACAGAAGTTTGTTAGCATGGAATGGATCATTATTGTGCTAACTTGATGAAACCCCCTAGAGAAGTTTATTTTGACTCTGGTCACCACTGTAAATGACTTTCTCTTTTATCCGAGACATTGTTATTTCATAGCACCTTAGTTTGGTACTTAATGTGTGAATCTTTAACCCCTAATACATAGTATGTCACAAGGTTATTTATCAAAGTATTCCGCGGCACCCCTGGACTAAAGGTTCAGTCACAGCACACCCGCTTTGAGAAACCCTAACCCCAGACTAGTGTACGATGGATCGACGGACCTTGTTTTCCGTGGCGTGCTTCTCCTTCTCCACTTTGGCCAGGGTGAGCTCCAGGTCGTCGATGTCCTTCTTCAGCTCGGAGCACTCGTCCTCCAACTTCCTCTTCTTGGCGGTGAGCTCTGCGTTGACCTCCTCCTCGTCCTCCAACCTCTCAGTGGTCTCTTTGAGCTTGGACTCCAGCTGGATCTTGCTCTTGATGAGACCCTCGCATCTCTCCTCGGCGTCCATCAGAGTCTCTTCTCCCTGGTTATTGAAAAGAAGATAAGGGATAAGAAGCAGGCCTGGAATTGGGGGGCACGGGGGGGGGGGGGGGGGGGGGGGGCACAAAAAGGCCAAATGCCAGGGCAACATGATATAAATCCACTGAAATAATTAATTAAATTATAAGTTTGTATTTAATACGTAGAATAACTATCAGTGAAATAAATACATTATTGGTATTTACAAATTAGCAATATTTGTACAAACTCATGAACCCATGACACTCAGCTCTGGGCTAATCATTGGCCTGGTTTGAAGATGGGGATGGTTGGGGACTCAGACTGATGGAGCAGTAAACTTACCGACGATGCTGCCAGCGACAGGTCGTTCTTCTCCTGCACCAGAGACACCAACTTCTGCTCCAGCTCCTTCTTCTTGGCCAGGGCGGTGGCCAGGTCGGTCTTCATCTTCTCATAGTTCTCCTTCATCTCCGCCAGCTCCTTCTCAGTCTCAGCGCTCTGCAGGAGAGGCTTGATCTTGTAGTAGACCTTCATCCAGGGCCAGTGTTTCACACTGACGAACGCGCGAAGGTTGAACTGGATGGTGTAAACGGCGTCTCTGTGAGGGGGGGGGGGGGGGGGGGGGGGGGATAAAAAGACAGTTGATGGTGATGCATGCGTCTTCGACAGGGTGGTCCGGGACCCCTAGGACAGCGGTACCCAAATATTTTAGCTCGACACCCAAAAGATAAATGTGATGTGTCCCGGGGATCCAAAGTTATACATACCTAGTGCGCACCATCTTGACATAGGCCTTCCTCATGAGGAAACCTCGGGCGAGACCCTGCGTCATGGTGACCAGACTAGCCAGCTTCTCATCTCGCATTTCCTCAAGGACACCCAGCAGGCCGGCTTTGAAGAACACCTGAATGGGACATTTACAAACCATGTTATTTGTTGTATTCTCCTTGACCTTTTATTTATAGTTAAAATCACTTTTGACGAGGGAGCCCTGTCCAAGCAGTACAATTTTTTTCTCAACAATATAAACTAACTCTAAATCTAACATTAATCATCTCGCTCAAGGTGATAAAGAAGATTGTCAGTGTGTTTACCTTGGTGTGTCCAAACTTGTACTCGTCATGAGGCACATCGATGGACCCGAGCAGCTTCTCACTGGCCTTCTTGTTGTCCATGAACTGGCCCTCTGGGCACGCGCTGGCGTTCAGTACTTTGTACCTGTTTTGTTTGCAAAGGTTCACAGTCATTTTGTGCACTTGATGGGTTGTATGGAACTAGAAGTTGTTGTCAGTAAGCAGTAAATTCAGTAAAAAAAATCATTGGTACCTCTGCTTGAAGTCGGCGTATGGGATTCTGCTGGGGAAGCCCTTTCTGCAGATCCTGATGCCCTCCAGCACACCGTTACACCTCAGCTGGTGGATGACCAGGAAGTTCTCCATCAGGCCTGTGAAGATGTCGCTTTGTTGTTATAAATACAGTCTAATAGTTGCTTTAACCACTTAAACCCTCTATACCAGGGTGTTGTCCGTTATCAGTTTTTGTGGACAAAGCTTTCGCAGGAAAATAGCCCAACGCGTTGTGAGCTTGTGAATGTTTTTTCCTGAGAAAGCTTTCCCCACGATATGGATGCTGCATGGGGTTTAAGGGCTTTTAAATGCTTGCCTCTCACAACCGTTATGTTTACAACGTTATGCTGTCTCTGAGCATACCTGGGGTTTTGGTCTCGTTGGGGATGAGGCAACGCACAAAATGAGGATGAGTGCTCCTCAGGTTGGTCATCAGCTTCCCCAAGTTATCCTGTAGAGACATACAACAAAGTCAAGTTATCCTGTATGTAATGTACATACAATAAAGTCAAGCAGGCCTAGCATTAGTACAAAGGTATTTAACTACAACGTGATGAGACATTGTGCCTATGTGTCGTACACGACAATTATTGTCGATAACGATGCTTGATTGTAATTTCTTACCCTGAATGCGGCAGACACGGTCTGCATGGAGCCCCCCTTCTTCTTGCCTCCTTTCTTTGTCGTATCTGTTTATTGGTTAGAACTCTGATAGTTAAAATGTGTTTCCTCTTTTCTTACAGATAAGATATGATGGAAAGTTACTCAAGTACAGTACTAAAGTACAATTTTGAGGTATTTATACTTTACTTGAGTATGTTACATTTCCAGTACATTTTGAATTCCGGACTTTTACTTGTAACAGAGTAGTTCTACATTGAAGTATTGATACTTTTACTTAAGTAAAACATTGTAGCACATTTTCCACAACTGGCTTAAGCGTCTTACCTTCGGGCTCGGCTTGGGGGTACAGGACGGAGAGCAGCTTCACGGAGGACTTCTGGTACAGCTGGATGACAGAGTCGTTTAACGGGTCCTTGTTCTTCTCCAGCCAGCCTGTGATGCTGTAGTCCACAGTCCCGGCGTAGTGGACCAGGGAGAAGTGGGACTCCTTCTTGTTCTTGCCGGGCTTGGGCTTCTCGAACGCCTTGTTCTTACCCAGGTGCTGGTCGTAAAGCTTGTTCTTGAAGGTGGTGTCCGAGGCTTTGGGGAACATGCACTCCTCTTCCAGGATGGAGAAGATGCCCAAAGGCTTTACGAAAAGGAGACAAAAGAAAAGTTAATATAATAACAACAAATATATATTTGTTTTGTATATTTCCCATTGACCCATTTAGACCTTCTAAATTCCTAACCTAAAGCCCAAACCGCACCAGTCTCAACTCAAAACAGTTTTAAGGCATGTCACACCAATGCAACTCCTTGCAACTTGTGGATAATGGACGCGGCTAGTTGCATGTAGTTGCATGTCGCAAGGAGTTGCAGGTGGTTGCATTGGTGTGGTTTGGGCTTAACTTTTCAGAGAAGACGGAAATCCTGTTAATAATAATATAATATAATACATAGAAACATCTAAAATTGACACTTAATGACGCTTTCCCGGTGTAACAACGTATGTAGGCTTTCCCGGTCGTATTGGGTACAAAACACAAAATAATAGTATAGTGTACCCTCTCAATGAGCTCAATGCAGGCGGCCAAGTCCATGCCGAAGTCGATGAGGTCCCATGGGATACCCTCCTTTTTGTACTCCTCTTGCTCCAGAACAAACATAGTGTGGTTGAAGAACTGCTGCAGTTTCTCGTTGGTGAAGTTGATGCACAGCTGCTCCAGGGTGTTAAACTGCAAGCGGAAATATGGCGATTAGTCGAAATCTCTTGAGGGCATCGAGACAAAGGGAATCGGTCTACCACGTAAAACAAGTATCCATGCTTACGTCAAAGATCTCAAAACCAGCAATGTCCAGCACGCCGATGTAGTAGTTTCTCGCTTGCTTGGTGTCCAGCTGCTGGTTGATTCTGATGACCATCCAAAAGAACATCTTCTCATAGATGGACTTGGCCAAGGCACCCACTGAGTTCATGACCTAAGGAAATAGGAACATTACGTTATTAAACCTCTCCTTTTTCTAAATGCAAGTGCATGAAATCAGAACATGAAAAACAATGTCTCGTAGCTCACCTGTGGCACGGTCTGGCCCTTGGTGACATACTCGTTTCCGACCTTCACTCTGGGGTAGCAGAAAGCCTTCAGCATCTCGGCTGAGTTCAGACCCAGCAGGTAGGCGATCTTGTCGGCCTCTGAGATAAAGTCATGAAAACATATACAGCATGTTCATATATAGAGTATGTAAGAAAATACAATTGTTTACTTGTGTGATCATTGTGATGAACTGCTCATTATTTTCATGCCAACCCAGTGGTGGAAAGTAACGATGTACTTAGGTACTGTACTTAAGTACAATTCTGTGGTATTTGTACTTGAGTATTTCCAATTACCTTTACTTCTACTCCACTACATCTCGGATCTAAATATTGTACTTTTACTCCACTACATGTATTTGAAAACTTTAGTTACTACTTACTTTGTAGATTTTGATTGATATTACATTAACCACTTCAGCCCTATTTCGGCCATTTGAAAATAGGCGATCTACATATTGTAGATCTGCTGTTTTCAAAATATTTGTATAGATTTTGATTAGGGAACATGAACATTTCTACCACTGCCTATAGGTTGAAGTACAGAATGTTGCTCACCCTCTGTGCCCTCTGGCTCGGCCTGCTCCTCCCTCTGCTTCTGCTTGAACCTCATGACACCGTGGTGCATCACTGCACCCGTGAACTTCCAGATTGCCATCTTCTCGTCCGCGCTGAAGCCCAGAACATCAATGGCATCCTGTATTTAAAAAAAAGAAGGGGAAAAATAGATTATTAATCTTTAGATCAGCAAACATCATTTCGGACAATCGACACACACCGAATATTTTTGAATGGTTAAAATAATGTTTCCTCACGTCAGTGGCGTCCAGTTCCGCTTTGTCGTCTATGCTGGCCACGACGATCTGACCCATGCTGCACAGCGGGAAGTCGTACGGGTTGGTGGTGATCAGCGACATTTCTTAAAGGGTGATTAAAAAGGATTAAAAATTAGTTGTTTTTTTTAATGTTTTTTTTATTCATGGACGCTGTTTAATTTCATTTTGTGTAGATTGTACATTGATGTAGATTGATTGCATGATTTAGTGATCCGCCTTACCAACGATCTCAGGCTTGTGGCCCGTCATCATCTGGTAGAAGATGTGGTAGCCTCTCTCAGCGGGGAGCTGATAGGTCACTCTGGACTTCTCTAGCAGATCTACAAGGGTTGTGATTTTAAGTTAGTAAAAAATGAGTTACAAATAGGCCTACAATGTATTATTTAATATTATTATTGTTATGAATGTACGTAACAAAACATGTAATCCTCTAAAGAAGGCAGATTCATCATCTGTGAACTTCATACTTACATGTTTCAATATCAGCACTAGCCAGTTTACCCGATGAGGCAAAGTGGATTCTGATGAATTTACCCTGTGTGATAATAGCACAATGTTTAGCATCCCTCTTTGTCTATGCATTTCCAAGCGATTGCAAGTTTCCTCGTAGCGTTAACTTGTTTTACTTTTTACTTACAAAGCGAGAGGAGTTGTCGTTCCTCACGGTCTTGGCGTTACCATAGGCCTCCAGCAGCGGGTTGGCTGCAATGATCTGATCCTCCAGTGACCCCTAGAATGTTTGAGGCATCACAGTTTTAATATTGCTCAGTAAATTGCTATTTTGCATTTTGTTGAAATACTATTGCCATTTGTTCATTTGCTCATGTACAAAACTAGACATATTTATATCCTGTACTGTACCTGAATTTTGCCAGAGCTTCCGCCACCTTCACCGGCTTTTTTTCCTGTGCTCGCTGCTGTTGCAAAGTACTGGATGACACGCTTGGTGTTCACAGTCTTTCCAGCACCGGACTCACCACTGGGTTGTGAAATGCACGAGAGAAATCAGTCAGTGAATGTCATTTACAATGTTTGATCTTGCTCATTAGATGCCTTTTACTTTGGTCTCTTCAACAGGGGGTCCTCAGAGTTACTACGGGGGGGGGGGGGGGGGTAGGAAATAAAAACACCCACGTTGACCCTAGCATCTGTATTCCGGGGTCCCAACCACTTGCCAAAAATAGCAGATCTACAAGTTCACAATGCACTGTGAGCTTGTAGATTGGCTATTTTCTGCAAAGAGTTTGGTGTAGAGTCGGGGGTAAGAGCCAAAGGTGTCTGAAAATCCACATTAACGTGAATCCTACACTGCTGGATGAAGCACGTCTATGAAGCTATCAACATGCTACAAGCTATCTGTATGAAACCTACAGTACAGTATGAAAAAGTTGAGTGCAACATAATTTTGAACAATATATGGGGGTCTCTGCTTCATCTCTCTATCAGCTAAGGGGTCCATGGCCTTGAAAGACAATGAAGAGTGCTGGCCTAGTAGATGAGAAACTTACGTGATCAAGACAGACTGGTTCTCCCGATCTGCAAAAAGGTAGAGCAAAAGTACTTGTTATTATTATGTTATGTACAGCACAACACCACTATAATTACAACTTTTTTTTATCATAACATTATCCTGACTAGTACGTACCCATCAACATGAACTGATAGGCGTTGTCGGACACGGAGAAGATGTGGGGTGGAGCCTCAATACGCTTCTTGCCTCTGTAGGCATCCACAACGTCCTGGTCGTACACTGGGAGCCACTTGTAGGGGTTCACAGTGGCACAGAACAGGCCAGAGTATGTCTGAATGGAATGGGGTACAGGGGAGAGAGAACATTATATCAACGTACAAAACGTATAACAGATAACTGCAGCTGGAGTATTACGGTCACATGTTTACAAGTGGCATCAACCAATGAGAATCTTAACTTCAGCGGAGTGAGCTTTTACAGCGTTGTCCCATATGGCAGTGGTTCCCAACAATGGGGGTCGGGACCCCCAAGGGATTCCCCAAATGGGAAACAACCCAACATGTTTTTAGTGTATAGGGTATTTGCACATTTCTAAAGTGACAATTTGAGGACTTTTAATACCAAATTGGCTAAATTGTCAAATATTACATAAGAAATAGACAGAAAATAGCCAATCTACAAGCTCACAACGCCTCACAGTGTTGTCCCGAGTTCAAATATGATTATTTATGTGGGATCGCGGCCTTAAAAGTTTGTGATCCCTCGCCCCTATGAGGCAAACCATCTTGAAATATTTGTCACATTTAAAGTGAATTCATAATTGTAACAGATCAATCAGAGCAGAATACTGTAGTGTTCTCAGCAGGCAGAAATAAAAGCTTACATAGATCATCCATGCTGCATAACGCTCTTTGAGGTTATACAGGACAGTGGCTTCGTTGAGGTGGGTCATCATGGCCATGTCCTCAATCTTGTCATACTTGGGAGGGTTCATGGGGTGAATGTCGGATTCCTTCACCGTTCTTTCCTAAAAAACCAAAAAAACACAACACTTTAAAAGAAATAGAACTATGATGAATAGAAACTAAATAAAAGCTAAGCTATGGTGACTAAAACTAACTATTTTGTCAACAAATAAAGAGTAGAAAATGTTAGGGAGGGACTAGTGGAGAAGAGATCAAGCAGAACTAAAACACAAGTAATTTCATGCTTGGTTGCACTCGGGTGAAAATAGCAGATCTACAAGCTCGCGGCATGTCACACTGCGACATGTTGTGAAGTTGTAGATCGGCTATTTTCAGCATGCAAGCAAGTGTAAAATGAGGCATTAAGAGTAAGACGCCATCAAGGCTCGCCCAAATATCTTTCGGCCGTCAAAATCACCTGCAGCTTTAGTGGACTAAAATCTTATGATATTTAGTCGACTAAAACTAAAACATTTCAGGTGACTAAGATAATGACTAAAACTAATTACATTTTATGACTAAAACTAAATGAAATGCCTCTGTCAAAATCAACACGGGTCACTATTTGTGACTTTCAGTCACACATCGGCAGTGGTGTGAAGTAACTAGGTACTTATCTTGAGTATTTCCAATTTTCAATATTTGTACTTCTACTCCACTATATCTCAGAGGCAAATATTATACTTTTATCTTTTCAAATTATTTTATTTTTGAAAACTTGAAATGGGACATTCGGCATAATGAGTACTTTTACTTTTGGTACTTCAAGTACATTTTGATGCCAATACTTTTGTACTTTTACTTACATTTTGAATTCCGGACTTTTGCTCGTAACAGAGTAGTTCTACATTGCAATATTGATACTTTTACTTGACAAATGTGAGTACTTTTTTTCCACCCTTGGCTGTACTGTACCTCTTTGGTGTCAAGAATCTCGACGGTGACTTTGTCTCCATCCTTCTTCAGCATTTTGCACTTGAGGTATAGCTCCTTGACATCGGACACATACGCTGAGGACTTGGCATCGAAGGGAGCGCTCTGCGCCTCGATCCTCTCCTTCTCCGACTTACGGAGGTACATGGCGGCCTTGCCGTAGATCTGCATCTCTGCGTCTGTGCTCATGGTGGCGGTGTTCTGCGGACACACGGTAGATAGATGCTGGTGATGCCTTTTGCTCGCTTAACCCATTGATAAAAACACCTTCTAAAACCTAACCTAAGTTTTCTGAAAACCTTCAAATTCTTCTTCTTTTTTTTGTATTATATTGCTAGGCTACATGTATAACTAATGAGACACAGAGGTAGCATCCGGAATCAAAGGTATAAAACATATAGGCTGCACCAGGTAACAATGAGTTAAAGCTTCGCTATGTAACCTTTTTTTTAACGAGTATGTTTCAATGCAATATAAGTGATATAACGTTGCATTGTATTTGGTCTCCCTGTTATTGAGACATTTTGATTGTGTCAAAGGTCATGTCTCACCTAGACACAGGATCTGACACAAATGACCTGATGGATTAAATTAATCCAATGAGCAAGCAGGCAGGCAGACAGGCTCTATTCACTCGTTGGTAAAAAATGGCAGGACTTATGCAGCAAACAGAGTTCAAATCCCAGGGTAGAAAGTTAGGTTACATAGTGCTGTACTGCTTTAAGATCTGACTAGAGATCTGTGTGATTCTGATATAGTAAAGGTTTAATAGAAAAATAAAGAACACTCACTTGTTTTCCCTGCTATGTAGTAACTGTGAAACCTTTCAGATGTTCAACTGTGGGAGGAAAAAAAAAACATTGAGCTGACGATGCTTACATGAGTTGGTAGATTCCAATACACTTATTAATGTACATGAATTAAATTAGATGATAAAACTCCTATGCTAATTCTTGCAACACACCAAGAGAGAGAAGAAAGAAATGTCTCAATGGCTCTTCACCTCAGTTGTGATTAGATGTAATTACTATTATTGATGTGTCATTTAGTCTCCCCCAAGAGTTATTCTTAACTTTAACAACTTGCTTTATCCTGTTACAACCAAGTTTGTTTTTTTCCTCTCCCTCATATACACACATTCAATTACAAATTATGAATTAAAGTTTGTCAAAGACAACTAAGCAAAGTACCAAGGCAGTTAACATCATCATTCTCTTAACGCATTGACAGTGTTGTATACTCACGATGAAGTGTCGCTCACCACCACTTGGAATGGAATGGAATGGAATGGAACTGTACTCCGCCATGTCACCGTCGGGCCCTTTTATACTGAGTGGGTGTCGCCAACCCAATAGTAGGCAGATACTATAAGGTGGCCATGCCTTGTAAGGCTCCTTTCACTATTCTGGTGTTATTCCCCCCAACACCTGTGACCAAAATGCCCTCTTGTCTCACTGTGTGTGTGTGTGTGTGGGGGGGGGGGGGGGGGTCCACCTATTCTTCTGTCATGAGAAAGGAAGCAGCTGAGCTTACATTACATGGGCGAGATGAAAGAGATGAACTGCAACAGTGTTTTTATTTTAGTCAACTAAACTAAAGTGTTCTTTCATAAAACACATTAGGACAGTAAGTTCATGAAAAACTAGCAGATATTCAAGCTCACAGCACAGCACAAAGTGCGAGCTATTTGTTTCTTTTAGAAAAATCTTGAGTGTTTGAACAATATTTTGTATTTTTTCAACACAAATCTACTTTTCTGGGGGTCCCTGGGCCTGGCACAATACATTTTCAGATGGGGGTCTGTGGCCAAATGGGCTACATATCATATTTGGGGGGTACTTCATGGCACAAGGTATATATATTTTTAGAACCACTGATTTAGAAGGCATTTGTGCATATGTAGTATCAACTTCAGGTCTTTTTTTCAGTTTGTCTGCTAAAACCTGCCGACAAAATGTGCTAGCGTATGTGTAAACACTGTGTGTGTGTGTGTGTGTGTGTGTGTGTGTGTGTGTGTGTGTGTGTGTGTGTGTGTGTGTGTGTGTGTGTGTGTGTGTGTGTGTGTGTGTGTGTGTGTTTTCTCACTGCACAAGAAGCGTCAAGGCATTTGTTCATCAGCTCATTAAAAACAAGTTATTATAATACAGATTGTTTTATAGAACAGACAGGAGGCCACTAAAGTCAACTGCATTCGGTCTGAAGGTGCTATCACACTCACACACACACACACACACACACACCCTGTGAGGCAGCTGTTTTGAAAGCAGCTGTCAAAACTCCTATGGAAGCTCTTGTCAAATTCATGACTTGTTTTTTCTTAAACCGTATATATATATATATTTTTTTTTTAAATATTTTTTATAGAGAGTACCTCTCTCTATAAAAATAAAAAAAGCACGCAATCCAACTGTATTGAAAATAACCTTTATTTGAGTACGTTTTCCAAGGTTTTGCTCCACATCCACAATGGATCTTCTTCAGATCAGCTTAATCATGCACACACCTGTTCATTCTTTTTTGAAGTGCTTGAGCCCCACTGTGGTGCCACGGCCCCACTGTGTGTGCCACGGCCCCACTGTGTGTGCCACGGCCCCACAATCACAGCAGCTGAGCCTCAGTATCACCCTTTTGGAACCTTTGTTTTTAAAACCCCATTTAGACCTGAGGCCGATTCTACACATATCTTCTCAATCAATTGCATTGTCTAATGTTTTGATTGATTGGAATATTTATTAACAGTTTGCAGAATTACAGTACATTTCAAGCACAAACTCAATACAAAGACTGTTAACTGTGAGTGGACGACCCAATTAAGCATTACACTTGTTTACAAGAGGGTCCACCATGTTCAATTCATCAAAACATTTAGAGACGTACAAATAGACACTTCTATATAGTCAAAGAACAGAACAGGAATTCATCATAGAGGTAAAAAGGGAAAAGAGACATATACAGTGAGGGGAAAAAGGGGGGGGATTCAGATTTTTCCGGGGGCCAGTTTCGAATTGCAAATTGCAATGTTGCTGCATTGTCTGACTCTGACTCTAAATAAATGTTACTCTCATTATGTACCTGTACACGAGATCAGTGATGAATCAGTGATTCTCAAACACATTATGTGTATTTGGCCGTGGACCCCCATCTGAAAAGGTTTTGTGCCAGGGACCTCTAGGAGAGAAGATTATGTATAAAAAAACAAAAACCAAAAAAAATCTTGTAGATCTACTTTTGGGAAACACTGCTCTAAAACACTGTTCTAAATGCTAAGAGTTTTCTGAAAAACTAATGTACAAAAGTACTATACTTAATTACAATTTTGAGGTATGTTTTACTTTACTTCGGTATTTCCAATATCCAATACTTTTACTTCTACTCCACTTCATCTCAGAGGCAAATATTGCGCTTTTACTCCACTACAAGTATTTGAAAACTGTAGTTACTAGTTACTTTGTATGTTTTGATTATTATTTTATTGCATTATTACATCTCTATACATTTTGGCCATTTGAAAATAGCAGATCTACAATCAATGTGTTGCGATGTGGTGTGGGGCAGCGGTGGCCGAACGGTTTTCGGAGCGGTCTTGTTATCGGAAGGTCGCCAATTCGAATCCCCGGACCGGCACGTTAAAATTACCACCGCTGAAGTGCCCTTGAGCAAGGCATTGAACCCCTACCATGAAATGTTCTATGAGCAGGGTCTGGCTGTAAACAAGCATCTCGAGCTTAGTCCATTCACCCTGGGTAAACAAAGAACTTTGCTTTGCTTTTACATTGATTTTATACATTTGAAAACTTGTGAAATGGGACATTCTGTACTTTTACTTTTTTTACGAGACAGTAGCCATTTATCAGCTTAATTTGTATAGTGTTCCTGTTCCAGTTTTGTCTGATCATGTCTTTGTGTTATCACTTACAATTCCACTTTAATGGATTAATCTGTATCCTGACTGGATTCTCTATCCTTTATCCCGACCTGCAAATGCATGTTCTGTTTAATACAAAGATGGAGATACATGGAGACTCATATTACTGAACAAACACTCTATCATAGCAATGCATACTATCACAATATTGAACTTTTTAACACTTATTTGAACAAATTCATTTTATAACTATATGTTAAAGTTTGCACATTGTAATAGTACCTTATCGGTAGCCTTTAATATGGATGATTACAAATTTCATTTATATTGCAGTGTACACTGCCTACCACTCAGAGCAGTGTATTCAAATTAAGATTAGATGGTAAATGGTGCATTCATAGGGCACTAGAAAAAAGTCCCCCCCCCCCCCCCCCCCACACACACACACACACACTCCCAAATATTCCTTATACGAAGCTGTTTATGTGAAAGCCCCCAACCCCACAACACCACCACCACATTACCACTCCATTTGCTACCACCCCCACCCCTCTCACCTCCCAAGACATACTGCCACCCGTCAAACACCCTCTCCCCCCCACCACCACCGATATCCCCCACAGGACTTTAGTCAGAAATGTTCAGCACCTGGTACAGTAGGCTAAAAGGATAACACAAAATATGTCCTGGGGACTTTTTACATTTTGTCCCTATTAATTAATTTCATCAATATACAGTAATATAAAACATTAACAGAAAATACATCAACAAATACAGACACTATGTACAATGGAGAAAATACAAAAAGTGGTGTTAGTGAATGACACCTCCTTTCAATGGAAATTTGCACCTCCCCTTGTGGTCTCATGATAGATGTTTTTTTCAGGCCAATTTTCAAAGAAACCTTTTCAGGCCGTGACCCCCCAAACTAATCATATTTGAACTGGGGTTCAAATATTTTGAGTTGAGACATGACATTTTTTGTTTGACTCAGTTCCACAGATAAATCGATCTACAAGCGCACAAGGCGTGTGAGCTTGAATTAAATAATGGTTCACAAGATTGGCTATTTTCAAAAATGTGCCATCTTCTCTATTCTTTGGCCAATGTTTGATCAGTGTTTATAGTATATAACATGTTGTGACCCACCTGGGGGTCCTGACCCACAGGTTGAGAACCACTGCTTTAATGGATGTTACAGGGCATTCCACATTTTGGTGACAGAGCATTGGAATTAGAAACTCTGTTCCATTCGGGTCAGGGTGCTGCTATTGTGAGTGTTGGCTCACATGAAAACACTCACTCTGCTACACCAGTGGGTCTCAAAGTGGCCTTGAGTGGGTTCCAAATGAAACGTTTGAGGACCACTGTACACTAAATTGAACAGAGCCTGAATTTGTATTATCAGTAACACCGTCCATTTGCCCATGTTGCCCTCTCCTCCACATTTTCCGAGTGCTCGGATCTCTTTTCTTCTTTTCTAAAGTCTATATATTCCTGTTGCTCCTAGAAGCACCACTCTCCTGTGAGCACCCGGTTGGCCTCTGTGTTGTTGGATTTATTTTTCTTCTAGTTGTATTAGTTTATTCTGAGAGGTCTGCATCTGCTGTTTTAATTTGAGTGACATTGAGATGTTAATGAAATGACATTGAATGAGAGCTCCAGCGAGAGCACACTCATTGCATTGAGTGAGTACTTCTTCCTTCCACCACTGAAAGAATTAATCGGGTGCAATGTTTCAAGAGATGCCTGAAGGTCCTTGACCGTAAAGGTTGCATCTGATTAAAACGTTTTTTTCCCTTTATTGAGCAAGTGAAGATGTTGTGCATATTTTATATTTTTTTATTTTTTTATTCATTGACTTTCAGATCTTAACCCCTGATGGGCATCCGTTAGACAGTGGTGGGAAAAGTACATTATTTACTTGAGTATCTACAGTAGGCCTACTGCAATATAGAAATACTTACTCTGTTACAAGTAAAAGTCTGGAATTCAAAATGTACTTGAGTAAAAGTACAAATGTATTGGCATCAAAATGTACTTGAAGTACCAAAAGTAAAAGTACCCATGACACAGAATGTCCCATTTCAAGTTTTAAAATTCAGGCTCCAGCGATGCTTTTGGGCAACATTTATGTTTTATATTTGACCAAAAACAAATATTTGTTTTAAACATCATCATTGTCTACATGTTTAGTCAAACATCATCATTGTCAACATGTTTAGTCTTACAATGACATTGGTCATGATATTTGCATATAAATACCCCCCACAGAGGCAGAAATTCACTTTTACACAATTTTTAACCTTTGACTTTTAACCTTTAACCCTGAAAAATGTCTGTAATATATATTTTTTGTGATCCTTAGAATGTCTAGAACATGTTTTATTTATGATTGTGAAAGATATCCCCTAAATGTAAATTGTTAATTCATTATTATTATTTTAATAATTATTATAAATGTGCATACAATTTGCATGAAACTTTTTTTTTAACATTTGTTCCTCTGCGTATAGTACAAAGTAGTAGTAAGGTTGAAATATCCTTTTTGCAAGTAGAAATATATCCAGGCTTTGAAGGGAAACATATTTTGAAAATAACAGATCTACCAGCTCACAATGTGTCACATCACAACGCATTGTGTGCTTGTAGATCGGCGATTTTCAAATGGCCGAAATGTACTGTATATAGGACTGAAGTGGTTAATGTATGTTTTGTAATAATCAAAATCTACAAAGTAACTAAAGCTTTCAAATTAATGCAGTGGAGTAAAAGTATATTTGGATCCGGGATGTAGGGGAGTAGAAGTAAAAGTATTGGAAACTGGAAATAAAATATAATGTGGTTTGAACTCAACTTCAGTGGAACCAGCTGACTTGTTTTTAAAGATCAAATATTTTAAGGCAAACCCAATGCATCCCTTAACATGAATATGTAATACTGACTCCTGTATCTAACAAACTCATTTTCAAACTGTGTCAAAAATGCATACATGGATTAAGTCATTAATGTCCTTAAAATTAAAATGTTGCATCATATTAGGTTTGATACATAACTCAAAACCCTTATTAAAATGTTACATATTAGCTTTGGGTGATACACAATTCAAAATCCTTATTAAAATGTTACATATTAGCTTTGGGTGAAGCATAATTAAAAATAAAAGCCCAGTGGAGCATTTTAGCACAGGCCAACCAGGATCATTGCCTAAAGTCCTGAGTCCGACGAGATCCCAAAACTACAATTAGCCTATTGTACCTTTTTTTTATTAATTATTTTTTTAACTCTTTGAGCGTTTCAAGGATTTCTATATAGTAGGTAGACTTCTCTATGGCCAGAATGGCGTTTTTGAATGATTTATTGAAAATTCTCTGTTGTGAATGTGTGACAACGAAAGACCTTCAGAGAAAGCTTGACTTGTCTGCTTCCAGGAAAAAAATGAACTGAGTTGATAAAATGTTTAGTTCTTGTGTTGGAAGCCATTTAAAAGAGCCTGCATTTACACTGTTTCTGTTTCTAGGACAACCAAAAAAAGTTATGCCCGGTTGAAGTTTTATTTTCTAAATAACTTTTTTTCTGCTGGGCATACATAGCCATGCAATATCTCATTTTAAAGGGTGAGTTGTCTAGTTCAATTAAAATAAAATAAAAAGTTTCTCACATGTACCACTGTAGATATTTTGCCATCTATAAATAGCATGGTCAGTCATGATCAATCTGACCTATCCAGCTAAAAGTCCCCATAGCTCTGAAATTGGAACATCATATAAACTCAATTCTTTTTTGGGGTAAAATTAGACATTCTAACGCACATTTTGATATATACCATGTTTACATAGTCTTACCAGTACCTTGTCTATTCATGCATGTATCTCAAAAACCTGTTATGAAGAAACACAGTTTTGATAAAAAACACATCCAAGGACATTGTTTTGATATGACTTGGTGCCCATGATATGTATCAAAATATAGACTTGAATGTATACTGTATTATAAAAAAGAAATTGAGTTATTACCATCTACCGTTACAGAGTAAATCACAGTTGAAACTTGCTTAGTCATATACAATAAACCTCACAATAGTGAACAAAATAGTCATGACAGGTCTAACTCATTGTAAAAGAGTCTTTTATTTTTTACGACTACTAACATAATAAAATGATAAATATTACAGAAAATAAATAGGCCTACATACAAAACAGTTACTCCTCCCCTAGCTCTGATCCATAGCTCTAAATGCGCATTTAGAGCTATGGATCAGAGCTACTCCTCCCAAATGTCCCCAAACCCAGTCCTTGACGGTGTGTGTGTGTGAGTTAACCTGACTCCGCCATATGGGGCAGCAGAGTGTACACTGTGTTCCCCCCTCCTGCTCCCATCTGGGAACTCTCAGGCAGACTTGATGCCCGGCCACAAAACGGCCTGGCCAATCAGCAGCAGCTTCTAGCAACTTCTAGCAGCAGCTTCTAGCTTCTACTAGCTGCTGCTGATTGGCCAGGCCGTTTTGTGAGCAACTTCGCTTCTAGCTGCTGCTGATTGGCCAGGCCGTTTTGTGGCCGGGCATCAAGTCTGCCTGAGAGTTCCCAGATGGGAGCAGGAGGGGGGAACCCAGTGTACTCTCTGCTGCCCCATCTGGCGGAGTCAGGTTATGTGTGAGTAGGCTAAATAAAAAAAACACCCAAAAACTGCCCCCCCTGAAATGAATGAATGAATGAATCCGGTTCAGTGTCGGAGAACGCCATCGCAGTCTTGACTCTTCATCCTCCTCCTCCTCCTCCTCATCTGATGCCAGTTCTAAATATATAAAAAGAAATAAACATTTTAGCTGTAGTCAGTGCACGCTACTATTACATGGCGTTTTACCCGGCTGCTGGCGATCAATGATTTTATTGTGCAGTGTCTTTGTGGGCCGAGTCGTGGCATGACAAATACAAATAGATGCTTGTATAAGTAGTATCACGATAAAATAATATGGCAACGTTAGAATGAAACACCAATGAGTGATCGGTGGTAATGTAGCTAGCTGCCCAGGGTATATCCAGCACCATTGCGTCGCAATCATCCAGCAACATTGGTACTGGCTATTGCCCGGGCTTGTGGCCCGGCCAATAGCCAGTACCATTTGTGCAGTGTTTGTTAGCAACTACTACTAGCCAACAGCCAGTGGAATGTGGTGACGTGATGGTGCTGGATATACGCTGGGCAGCTACATTACACGCGATCACTCATTGGTGGTGTCATTCTAACGTCGCCATATTATTTTATCGTGATACTAATTATACAAACATCTATTTGTATGCCACGATGCCACGATTCGGCCCACAAAGACACAGTACAATACATTCATTTGATCAGATGTTTTTGTTAGCTACGTCGATCACCTATAGTACCGACCCTTGTTATATATTCTCCGACTATGCATGTCACGATGACTAAACCAGTTAGATCTATCCATATATGGTTCTACCACATCTATCTGATATCAGCACTAGGTCGGCTCGGGCCAAATATAGGGATCGTCTTACTAGACATGTCATATTAGGGCATTTTCGAATACAATAAAATTACCTTTTAGCGAAGGCATCAGCCTTGGTGGTAACTCCGGTGGGGAGAAGAAAAAACATTGCACACGTGTAATCCGCGAGGGTGGATGTTGCAGCCCGGCCAACGGTCTGGGACTGGAGAATGCCACTGGACACGGATGGATCATTTTTCAGATTGTTTTTTTTGCGGCGACTGCAAACCTGGCTGAAAAACTCTTCCTCCAGTGCCCACCTCGGAGGAGTCAACCAACCCCCCTGTTCACTGGGGGCTGGGCGTCAGTTTCCAATAGGAAAGCATACACGTGTGTCACGTGACACGGGAATTCTGGGAAATGTAGTTGATATTTATGCTCAATACTATATACAGAGGTGCGGACCGAATTAATATATTGGTATTAATAAAAAAAGAGAACTACGGAAAATCACGTACAGGGCAGAAAAGACTAATGCAAAACTCCACGTGTTTTCCAGTAGTAATCTGTCTAAGGGTTAATCATTTTTATCCCACTATTTTGCAACCCAGTTTTTTTTTCACCCAGTGCCAATTATCTAATGTAATCCTGGCCGCTACACTTCCTCTGCCAACCTGGGGCGGCAGCGGACTGACCTCATGCCTCCTTCTATGCATGAGGAGTCCAAGCTGCTTCTTTTCACCTGACAGGGGGGAATTTCGCCGGCCGGACGTAGCGCGTGGAAGGAACACGTTATTCCGACCAGTTCCTTTCCCCTCCATCAGGCGCCCCGGCTGGCCAGGGGGAGGTAGTTTTAGAGACCAGGATTACGGCATGTTTTTGTGAGGGTACCTACCCTAGGGGACACGGGAAAAACATGCAAACTCCACACAGAAAGGCCCTTTTGCCAACCGCGCCTCGGGTATGGGCACTGATGATGCTGAGGAGGGAACACGCGTTGTACCTTATTATACATGCCGTCAAGTTAATGACCACTGAATACATCTCATGTAGACAAGTCTGACAGTAGCCTGATGATTGATTGATTGATTACTTTATTAGGCAGAAATATAAACAGTGCGGAGTACAGTCAAACACTCATGGCCCTATCTTGGGCGCGTCTTAATCTTTATCCCTAAACGTATTTGTGATATTTTACGATCTTGAAAAAAAAAACATTTTAAAATAGATCGACTAGCCAATCTACATCGACATGTTGTGAGCTCGTAGATCGGCTATTTGAACTATTTTAAAATGTTTTTCAAAATAGTTACAAAAATGGCAAATTAGTTTAGGGATAAAGGGGTGGCGCAAGATGTAGCCCTTAGTCTACAAGGATATCACCAAAAAAAATTCCTTGCGGTCTGGTTTCCATTCAGGTCCTGGTATTACATCCACGAGGACACATGTATACTCATAATTAATTACCCTGAGCTGTGGTGCACAGTTGATGGGAGATAGTGTTCCATCCAATCAAATCCATCTAGCACACAACTCCTTCTAAGCCAAGGGTTCCTCAGAGTTACTACAGGGACGTCTCCAAATATTTGTGTAATAGGGATTTATTTTTTATTTTTACATTAACCACTTGAACCCTATAGCATCCATATTCTGGAGGGAACATTACCCGAAAATAGCATCTAGATGATAGAGCTTGTATCAAACGCGTATCCCAATAATACCAAAGATATTTAACCAGATGGTTTTGAGGAGAAATTAATCCTATCAAAGTAAGAGTGACAATGCACCCCATTGTGGCTTGGTAGGCTGGCAGGCTACTTGGTAATCGGAAGGTTCCTGGTTCGATCCCCGCGGCCCCTCCGGGCTGAGGTGTTCTTGAGCAAAGACACTGAACCCCCAACGTCTTCCGGTGAGCAGGTTGGATGCCTTTTGCATGGCTTCTTCCGCCAGTCTGTTTTGTGACTGAGTCAATGTAATGCAAATGTTATAGTGCTTTGGATACAGGCGCTGTACTAATACACAGGCTAGTATGGCATCGGCGGGTGCAATAAGGCATGGCCAGGCAGTTGTATTTGCACTGTAGCACATTTCAACAACAAGGCGCTCCAATGTGCTTTACGCAGAACATAAAGTAAAAGCCCCCTTAGACAGCACTTCTTAGACTTATATAGCATTTGAAACAGACTTATAGCATGTCATGTAGACAGCACAATAAGTGCATTGTATGTAGTCATAGCACTTCATAGTATATATGTACAGCATAGTATAGCATATATAGTTTATATGTATAGTGTCATTATATAGATATGTTCTAGTTATAGTTTATATGTATAGTGTCATTATATAGATATGTTCTAGTTACGTTCTTAGCTTACGCATGTTTCGCGATAAATGCATTTTACATATGTGATGTATTCCCATGCTTTTTGTTCTTGCTTAATGTAAGTCGCTCTGGATTAAGAGCGTCTGCTAAATGCCTAAATTGTAAATTGTAAAAGGAAACAATTATAGCAGATACAGTTACAGTGCAGAAGAGAAAGAAACAACAAAAAGAAAATTACCTCAATCAATGGCAGTGGCAAACAGAAAGGTCTTTATTTATGTTTTAATGGAAATACGAGTGGCGGCAGCCAGTCACACCTGTAGTTTTCTGTGAGTTTGTTCCAGATGTGTGGCATAGTAGCCCTATTAACACATTAGCCGTAATTGGATCAGGACAACCCTGATTATAACTCATAATTTTCATTTTCATTAATTTTAGTTTAGTTCAGTTGTTCTTAATGAATGTCTAGAGCGGATTTGCTAGTTTTTAAAAATGCTATTAATAGTTTTAGTTGTTTTTCTTTTACTTTTAGTTTTAGTTATAAACTTTCGGTTATTTGTCAGTTTGTAAACAAGTGACGTCACGGACCGTCCGCAAGGTGCAATATGGTGGTGCTTGTGCCGACAGCTGGCATAAAACCACTACAGCAAAATAAATAGATTATTTTGAAGACTTTTTTTTTTTACATAATTCAGTAAGTAACAAAATGTAAGTACAGTAAGTATGTACTTCTTCCTCCCACCCTCTCCTGGCATGCCCGTTGACAATAACTCATAATAGTCCTGAGCAGGGGAAAGCTAGGGGACTGGTGCATGACTGAAAAAGGGGGGAGTATATGCCGTTAAGAAAGTAATCAGATTAAAAGCCATAGTCATGTTATTTTAAAGCAAGACGTAATACCATCATATCGGGCTGTGATTTCCTGTGAGAACAGGTTTTTTAGATTACCCAGCACCGCTGTGTTCAGCCTGCCACAGAGCTACCATTCAAATAAGCCCACAGTTGATCCAATTTGCATACACCGTAGAGTTATGCAGTGGTGGGGATTGGGAAAGTACTCACGTTTTCTACTTAAGTAAAATTATCAACACTGCAACATGTTACAAGTAACAGTCCGGAATTCAAAAAGCACTTGAGTAAAAGTACAAAAGTATTGGCATCAAAATGTACTTAAAGTACCAAAAGTAAAAGTGCTCGTTATGCAGAATGTCCCATTTCAAGTTTTAAAATGTTTAAACATAATTATTATTTAAATAGCAGATCTACAAGCCCACGACGCATCACATCGCGACACATTGTGAGCTTGTAGATCGGCTATTTTCAAATGGCCGAAATGTTATTTTAGGGTTGAAGTGAATGTTAACGTGTGTTTTGTAATAATAATCATCTACAAATATCATAATTGTAGTGGAGTAAAAGTACAATATTTGGATCCGAGATGTAGTGGAGTGGAATTAAAACTATTGGAAATTGGATATACTCAAGTAAAGTACAAATACTTAAAAAATGCACTTAAAGGTGATATAGACAAGTTTTACGCCAAAAATTTAAATATATATATATAAATGTATTTTTTTGGCCTTTTCCCCCTCTATCTTTCCCTATGTTATCATGCTGAGGTGTTCTCCTGCAACAGCAGCACACTCTCCCTTTGGCCCCCTCTGGCTGAAGGGACTGTTTATACCCACTAGAGTTTACTGCTCAGGACGTCGCCTCAGGGTATTTCAACTTTTAGCCAATTGCAGCGCGAGGCTGTGACGGTGTGTTCAACCCAGCAGTATTATAATGAAAACGCTATGCAATTGCAATGTATAATGTATATCCCCATATCTTAGTTTCACCAACATGTGTTCATGACATGTGAAATAGAATGTTTATGATTATGAATTGAAATAATGAGAATCGCTATGTATAGTGCATGGTCTGGGGCGGCAGTGGCTCAGGGGTAGAGTCTGGGGCAGCAGTCTGGGGCGGCAGTGGCTCAGGGGTAGAGTGACCGGATGGAAACCGCAAGGTTCCCAGTTCGAACCCGGGCTCCCCCAGAGTTACTGTCGAAGTGTCCTTGAGCAAGACTCTGAACCCCTAATTGCTCCCGATGTGCAGGTTGGTGCCTTGCATGGTTTCCTCCGGCATCGGTGTGTGAATGGGTGAATGTAATGCACAATCTCTGTAAAGTGCCTTGGATAAAGGCGCTATATAAATGCACCATTTATGGTCTGGGTGGTGTGAAAACACCAGCAGCGAGCACCCCTCAGAACTCAGAGGATCCTACAGAAGTCAGAACGTCGGACCCCCATAAAATGTCCTGGTTACATCAATATCGTTCATGTGGAATGGGTTGTATGTGCTAATTTGTTGAAATGGTGGAAGTCGCTATAGTGAGTAATAGTATCATGTCACCACCGCGGCGACCGTGGATCCGGCATTCCAGACAACAGGTCTGGGAATGCCCATATATGGCCTTTTTTTTTACATTTTCGGGCCGGGTAGGGTAGGGTGTAAAATGTGTGCTGGGCGGGGCCTCGGGCCAGCCCAGTTAGGGCCCAGGTAGGGTCGGGCCTTCATTTTCGGGCCTGTTTAGAACTCTAGTTCTCGTAGCCTGCGCTAATAACTTTGGGGCGGGCCCGTCTAGAGTTTGAATGGGCAGGTATCAGTCAAAAGGGAGACATCGAAGAGGAAGGACTGGTGAGGAAGGATCAACATATGGAATGTCAGAACAGGTCAGCTCCATATATGGAGATCTAAGGGTTTGAGGTCAGATGTAGAGTTGCTGGCCGGCTCCATACATGCAGATCTAGGTGATGATCCTGTCTGTCTGTCTGTCTGTCTGTCTGTCTGTCTGTCTGTCTGTCTCACACACACACACACACACACACACACACACACACACACACACACACACACATTCATTTTCGGCAGACACGTGACTGCGACACATTTACATGCATAACCATACCACTCGGAAGCGAGATCGCATTAAAGATGCCATTTTGAAGTCTTCCTGGCGGGGAGCTGAGGGGGGGGGGGGAGGAAACAAATGACAGCATACCAATCAATGGCGGGTCCCATCCTCGGCAGTGCCACGCGGCGAATGAAAATCTCCAATCTGATTAACATCAAAAGCACAATTAAGAGATAAGCGGTTGAAGAAAACCTCCGTGACATAATTGGGGGAATGCAAAAACGCCGCCGTAATAACAATTAAGCCTCCACCACTCCTGGGATAATGGAGCCATGACCGGGTGACTAGATTTCTGGGCCAAGCGGCTATTTGTCAATCCATGTAATTACAGTCTTATTGAATGTACTTCCATTGTCTGCGCGGGTCGGCGAGGTGAAGGGTATTGTACTTTGGAGCGATACAGTTAAGACGTTACTGTATAGCGCCATTCTGCCTCTTACCGTCCCTGTCGGGTGGAAACCTCATATGTCCAAAACTGTTACTTTTCAGGATTCAGATAAAAAAAAACGGCAAAAGCAGCAGATCGACGAGCTCCAGCTTGTGGTCTGCTGCTTTTGATGCTTTTGCATGACCCGGTAGTATGATTAAGTAGGGCGCTAATTTACGAAAAAACACAAGTTAAAATATGGAGATGATGCTGTGCTATTTTTCAGTCACTTTGAACACACTGAAAATTCATTCCTTTGTCATGTGTGTTCCTATATTTTCTTCCCACCCCATTTTATCGCAAAGACACATCAGGAAGGAGTTATTTTGGAATTAATTATGAGGCACAGAAAATTGTCTCTGTCGGGTGGAAACCTCATATGTATGTCAAATTCAAAAACAAAAGTAGCAAATCGAGCTTGTGGATCTGCTACTTTTGAATCTTGTGCGTGAGCAGCGTTATGCTGCAGTATGATCAAGTAGGGCGTTCATTCATGAATATAATGAGAGGTTTCTGGCACAAACGCAACAATTTGACTGGGAAGTCAATACGGCCTTGTGCAAAGTCGGGCTGCGGCTATTGTTTATTTTCCTAACGATTATTGTATTGATTACTTCTTTGATTGTTACATTAATCGAGAAGCTTGTTTTTCATCACTTGTTTATCGTTATTAGTTTGATTGCCTGTTAGACCCTATGTCCTGATGTGCCCTCATTTGCCTCGAAAACTGAATGAAACAAAGATACAGTAGTATGTGTGTCTCTGTTAACCCATCCTACTATAAATGTGCCACGTCTCTGCGTACAACGTACGTGCATACGTACGTACGTGTGTACGGTTGTAATGCACGTAACTCGAAAACCGTTTGACCCACCGACACATTCGACACTCGCGTTCCACACCCCCACAGGGAGTGCAGTGCCAGGTATCGAGTTGGTCGGACCCACGGTTCTCCAGAACCACCACAAAAGGCTCTGGTCAGGCTCTGCCAGTGGGCCTAATAAGGCCAACTCTTTTCACCTGTGCAATTTCCAGCCTCTGCCTCAGCCAATTGAGGCTCAACCAATCAGGCTCTGCCAGTGGGCCGAATAGTTTGCAGTCTTCACACACAGGCACATACACAGATCTCCATGTGGGACACCGGCTGACAGTTAAAACGGGTGCTATGAAAACGTATATCATTAGGTTCCCAAGTTGCATCGTTCCCAAGTAGGCCGGTGGCCGACTGCGACGGGCACGTAGTCGGTCGGACCCATGGTTCTCCAAAACCACCACAAAAGGCTCTGCTCAGGCTCTGCCAGTGGGCCTAATCAGCAGGTAAATCCCCTCACCTGTGCAATTTCCAGCCTCTGCCTCAGCCAATTGATTGCCATGGCAACCCCACACCTGACAATAGAGAGTATGCGTGTGACATCATCATCAAACCCGGAAATTATGCAGGAATGCCTACCATGTGGCAAAAAACTACTTTCTGGCCTTGATAGCCCATATATCGAAACAGAAAAGTCCTATCTGATTGCATTAAACAACGTTAAACAATATTAAACTCACTTTGCATGTTGCTTTGCCACTCGCTTTGCCACTCGATGTGCCATTCACTTTAAGCATGCGCATACCCTCTATAGATTACTTAACCAGTCCACTTTTCACAGTCACTTTTCTGACAGGCAGACAGGCAGATACAACAGTGATCTCCATGTGGGACACAGACAGACAGCAAAAATGAGTGCTATGACAACAGCTATTGCATACTACAGATATCTCCATATACAGTATGGGCACAAAAGGGACACAGAGTTAAAACGGGTGCTATGACAAGTTGACAACGGGTGTGGAAGCCAAACCACTGAGATAACATTTCTTATTGATATTTCATAATTCAGAATGAGTATTCAGTAAAATGTATAAAACATAAATGTTTGAAGATTTAATTGCTAAATGCATTGTTTATTTCATTATATGTACTACAAGTATATTGCCTATGCCTATAGAGGATCTTTGCATTGAGAGAACATTTTGTACCTTGGATAATTGGTGTGCATTGAAATCAGGTGTAGCTTATACTGGTGATTAGGGAGCTGCTTTGATCAGAGTGACTGAGAGGCATGCAGTCAGTCAGTGGCAGAACAGTTTGGAGTATGAAAGCACACAGTTTTCTTACCGTCGTCATCACATCTCACAATTGTAATCATGTGGAACTTTATTTTTGTGTTTTTTGAGAAGTAAACTTTGATGTACATTTTTACCACTGTTTGGACTGAATCATTTTAATACAAGAAGAGATTTGTTTTTGGGAATATTACAGTGAGTGAACGAGTAAGACACATGCTTCTAGTGGACAATTTTCAAGTGGATTTAAACCTCTACAACGGGTATTATTAGGTTCCCAAGTCGCATCGTTCCCAAGTAGGCCGGTAGCCGACGGGCACGTACAATTCTAGTTATTTTAAACTTTAGCTATTGAAAAATAGCAGATCTACAAGCTCATAGCACGGCACCGAGTGCCACGCTACGGACTTGTAGATCTGCAAGAAGATTATAATAATTGTGAATATGTGTGCAAATCTTTGAATATATATTCTTTCACAGCAAACATGTTTAGGGTTGATGGGGGGTCGGCGGCCAATTACATATCATTTTTTAGGTTGATGACATGAAATAGTTTGAGAACCACTGATATATGGAAACATAGGTTTCATCAGAAAACTGTCAGGATTTAGAAGACATTTTGTAGAATCTCGTCTCGGGTCTCAATGGGTTAGCCTCGGAAACCCAGACGTTTGTATTTCCAGGGGGGAAAAATAAGTCTGGGACCGGGTCCACTTCAATTTGGCATAGAGTAGTGCAAACGTCGATCACTCTCTGCTGATTTCTGATCGTCTGCACCTTTGTTAAATTGACGCCCACACGTAGGCCTACACACGCACACTCCTCTCTCTCTCTCTGTCGCTCTAATTAGTCTCATGTCATGCAGCTGTGTCTAGATTCTCCCGGCGGATCCTGCCGGGAGCTGCCTATGCCATAGAAAGCATAGGTGGACCCCAGGCTATCAATGGGTTAAACCTGAATGAAACAAAGATGCAGTATGTGTCTCTGTTAATTAACTGACCGTTCACATTTGTGTTTGGTGTTTCCCGTGACCGTGACTATGATTGGAATACATGGCTACAGTATACCTTTATTGGTCTGCTACTAGTCTTTACAGTCAACGGTGAAAACGCAATGATTTAAATTCTTTATTGGGAACAACCCTTGAGATGAATCATCTCGTTTTCAAGGGCTTCCAGAGATTACAAAATACACACTTTTTAAGTCTCAAAGTGCATTTGCGATATCAAAACACAGTTAACCACATACACCCTATATATTTGACCTGATTCTTCACCCAGGGGTCTATGGCTAGGCCCCATCCTTTCCCCAAAACACATCCCTCTACAGGCTCAAAATGTGATTTTTTTGTTGAATGTTTTCCCCCAGAACAGGGAGGAAGAAAGTGCCAGTGTTTTTTGTTTAGTTTTTATTAGCACCTACTGTAATTATATCACATTTTACCTGCTGCTAGCAGAACTGGAACTAAAAGTTATGAGTTATCAAAAGCGTTTCTGAAATGCATATTACATCTCAGACTGTTAAGTGTTTTCCCAGGTGTTCAGACAGTGAGTCACTCTTAAATGCAACTGTAGATAAAAAAAGGGTCAGCGCAGTCAGTGTCTAGACCCACTGTCAATTATATCATTCCAGTTCCAGTTATAGCGGCACAGCGTATCAAATAACATTTCAGACATTTCAAGACATTTACATTTTGCATTGTTGGCTGATGCTCATTCATTCACTCTTCAAAGTAGAGCAGACATAACTATGTTTTGTACTTACCATATGTAAAGTACTTAAGTAAATGTACTTAGTTACAGTACTTTACACCACTGTATTTCGTATGGTCGTTTTTTACTCCACCCAATTGCTTAGCCATAAATAGCAGAAAGGTTGCTTTTGGCAAACCTGGGGTTCCAGTGGGAAAACACAAAAAAAACTGCAAAAGACAGGGATATTATGCTTCGATAGTCTAGACACTTGATCCTTGTGTTGATCCTTACACTACTTTACTTGATGCTTTCTCATTTCCAGTACTTTTACTTCTATACTCCACTACATCGAGGTGGCAAATATTGTACTACTCCACTACATTTATTTGCAAACTTTAGTTACACTTTCTAGATTTAGATTTGTATGACAAAACATACAGTAACCACTTCAGCCCTATACATTTCGGCCAATTGAAAATAGCCGATCTACAAGCTCAAAATGTGACGCATTGTGAGCTTGCGACGCATTGTGAGCTTGTAGTTCACTGAAATTCAGGTCTGTTTCACTATCTACACTATATCGACTACAGTATAGTGGATAGTGGAAGTCCTCACTGAAGACATAGAAAAATAAATGACCAGCTTGATTGATTGATTAAAGTTTGTATTGACAAAACAATATGAACATAAGTATTTCTACATGTCTGTCAAAAGAATATACATTAAAAAAGAGAACTCAGTACATTTATTGGTCAAAACCTAGCTAGTGGCTGACCATATGTGAAATGCTGCAGATACAATTTAGGCATTTAGCAGACGCTCTTAATCCAGAGTGATTTACAGTAAAAGTAAGTAGGCTACATCACACACATGGTAATACATCAAATACATAGTAGTCAGATAGTGTTGGAAACCATGGATACAGGACGCAGCAACACTTCATTTATCTTTAGCATAGCTTAATCCTGTATTTTCTTTTACAAAGTGTTCATGGCACTTCCTCCGGCCTTGCACAGCGTGAGTCCTGTTTAATGCCTACAGTAACATGTAATTGCAATTGTGACCAATGAAATGACGAGGCATTTGGTCCATTATATTGGATAGGTTCAGTGATCAAGCCACCTCTGCCATTAAGCGGCCGACATGTCTTTACCGGGGGATTACTCCATCAGGATTCACGGATCCGACGAAAACGCTAAGAAAGACAAGTCAAGTCGTTAGACGTTCCGTGGCTGAGAAAAAGGGGAATGTCAAGCCGAGCCATCGTAATGTGGTGCGATGTATGTGCATTAGCATAATTATTATCCTCATCTGAATAAGGCAGTGTCGCCTGTGAGGGAGAGACGGCAGGGAAATCTTCAAAGAAGACGCCCCACTTTGAAGGTGACGCCGCCGGTGGCTTCAAAGAGGAACATGCACACTTCCCAATGGAATGGAAGCCCATAAGCCCACAACAAGAGACGAGCGGGTGGAGTACCATCTTCAGATGAAGCCCTCTAATGCCGACCTATATTTTCTCCTTGGGTCTCTCTGCGTTAGCCGCTATGGGCTTCCCGATGTCTGTGCTCCTGCGATGAGCTGATGAGTCTTGTTTCGTGATTGGTATCGCCCCTTCATATAAAACACGGCTTGACCTACTAAGCTGATGATTGTCTCCCGGAAGGCAATCGTGTCTCAGTGGTTGGTGGAGTCGCGGGCAAGCGGACTCAAAGGCACAACTCGGAGGTGGAAATGCTTCTTCAAAAGTTGCATGTCCTTGCACATGTTCAGTACAAAGGCTCCAAGCTGGAACACGATCGACTAATTGATCCTTAAAATAAATGTGCTCTGAAAAGGCATGCAACCCACCTATCTGACCACTTAAAGGGACACTTCACCCCTTTTGCAACCAGATCTTATTTTAATTATGTTTGGGAGACAATAAATATATATAATATGTGTTTTTAGATATTTTAGTGTCCATGATGTCATGGATACTGGACTCACTTACTTCCTGGACTACATGTTGTCTCAATAAGACAGCCCTCACCATATCCACAAGGAGGAGCAGTGCACCAAAGCATTATTGTAGTCCAGGAAGGAAGTGAGCCCAGTGTCCATGACATTATGGACACTTTGAAATACTAAAATATCTGCGTTTAACAGCGGGCGAACAGCGGCAACTCTGGGTGGTGTTCCTTCTGTCATTATCGCATGTAATGTAAACGTATCAATATTCCGTATGGAGGGTAAAGAAAGCAGCACATGAATTTGATTGGCTATTGGCGGACGATGTCCTCCAAAAGATTACATTTTGCAGACGATCAACATGTACATACAATTTCAATGGTTTGGCAACAAAGTTAAAGTCTGACTCATGTGTCATTGGTTTGGTATCAGTCCCCACAATATGCAGATTAAGTTGGAGGATTATTTCCACATCTTGTTTAGCCTGTCAGTCAGCCTCCCTGGCTCCCTCTCTGCTAAAACACACACCGCTGTGGCGATGATGGGGAAATATAGTGCTCAAATGAACAGACAAACAAACAATCCCCACTCTCCTTTAGGACGGTAGCTTAATATTTACTCCTCTTGATGGGGGGATTTGAGGCCCATTTGCCTGCTTGATTGGATCTGCCGCAGTCTCCAATCTGGCTCTGTTTGCCCACAGAGAACTTAATAACTCAATCAGCAAGATTTGGGAAGAGGAGTGAAGCAGAAGTAAAAGTATTGAAAACTGGATAATACTCACGAACAGTGAAAACAATAAAAAGAATACTTCAATTGCATACACAGGAGTCCAGTAGTTGAGCACATGCTATTATCGCACTATTTCCTTTCAGTCCAGCATTGCTTCCCGTCGAGATTGCACTGAACGAATCCAATTTTTCATTCTCTCAGTTTTATTTATGTATTTATTTATTTGCTCACACGCTAGTTTGCTGGCTCTCTCTTCGTCTCCAGATAAGCCATGATTATGTATGAGAGTCTGCTTCAGACGAAATGTGTGAAGAGAGAGGGGGGAAAAAAAGGCTGTTGTGCTTGCATAACAGCCTGAGCTTACTGACATGTTGAGTGTGTTCACTCAAGGACCCCTAAATTATGTATGCATTTGGCCATCGGAAAATATAGCAATATTATTGAAAATGCCATATCTACAAGCTCACAATGTGTCACATACTGCGGTACATTTAAATGGTGCTATTAGTGCTACATAGCACCATACACCCCATGCACTTAGTTGTCCGGCATGCCCCAGGGCTCTGTAGGTTGACTCTACACCAAATCTCTTTAATTATTGAGGTTAAGTTTGGTGCTCTATCGCAGGGGTTCTCAACGTTTTTAGCCGGGGACCCCCAGAAATGCTTTGGCAATGAATCGGGACCCCCGCCCCGCCCTCTCCCGACCCCCAATATAAATTGACTGCTACAATAACCTTAATAATAGAGACAAATAAATACTGAAACCAGATATAATCATTAGGGAAGGTGTATGCATGGACTATGTGTACTATGTAAACTCTTCATTTCCATTTTCCAGCCATTCAGTTATTTTGGCGACCCCCTGAGTGGTCGCGACCCACGGGTTGAGAACCCCTGCTCTATCGCATCAAAGGAGGTTGTTCCGAAGAACCACTTTTAGTGCCTCTTCGCACCATTTTTCTGTAGTGTGACGAAAGTGTGTTTGCAGGAAAATCCTTTGTTAATAGACAAAGTGTGTTAATCTTTAACGCGTAGAATGGAACGTTTTGCAAAGTTGTGGTGATTTATTTTCTTAAGGTAGTCCATAGATTTATATATATATATATATATATTTAAATTTTTAAAATGTTTTGCCCCGAGTTTAAACCTCCATGAATGGCATTCCAATAAGAAGGGAAGAAAAAACTACACTTGAACCATTTCATGGATTACCCTCCATGCAGCCTTATCTAGTCCCTTCCCCCCCCATCTCCCAGTAATCAATAACCCAGGATCCACTGTCTAGTATCTCTTCAGTTACAGACCTGAAGCAACCTCAACTGCTCAAAGATGGAGGGCTTATCAGTCTTAACCAAAAGAAGAGATTTATCCACACATGTAACCACCCCACTCTCTCTCTCTCTCTCTCTCTCTCTCTCTCTCTCTCTCTCTCTCTCTGCCTTTCTTTGAAGTTCATCAAGTTCCTTTCTCTGTGTGATGTGTGATTATAAGACACCAAAAACAATATCAGATCTATATTTTTTACATCTGTTAACACCTTGGAGGCCCGGAACTATTTAATCCATTTCATCCATGTGCCCATCATTTATAGCGCACGGACCACTTTTACCGGTGCACCGGAAGTTGGTGTGCATGTCTGTGTAGCAGCTAACAATAGCCACACCACTCTAGAGTCGATCGACAACAACGGGAGGTAATAATAAATCTATCGCGACTAGCGACTGGACCGCGGAAGGCCGTCAAACACAGGATCTTTTTTCAGAATTAGACGGGATGATTTAGATCGGGAGTTTTCGTCAGCTAAACAGGCAGGGGACATTTTCGATGACGTGTCACTTTTTGACACGTCATCGGAATGGGCAACAAGCGCTCCAAGGCTCTAGAGCGATGCGAACGGTTTTGTTATGAAGTTGGGCACATAAAGATCTTTGTATTTTGGATAATGGCACACAAACATACTTTTTGTAAGGGTCCTCGTTTTGTAGGGGGAGGGTGTCACAGCCCCCTGTAGCTTGGCCTACCAGGGTCTGTGCTGCTTACTGTATCTGTCTCCACAAGGCCTGCAGGTTGGGGAATTGGGTGCCAATCAGTACATTGTGAGCACCTGGCCAGTATTCCCAGTGTGCTCTATAAGGACTGGGTGTTGGCCACACTCACCCTCTCTCTCTCTCCCTGTTGGCAGCAACACTTTAGCTTTAGTTTGTCCTTTGTTTTGCAATTTGCACCATTCAACACCCCACACTACATTTACCACACATCCACTCACCAGTCACACTACTGATTTCACTGATTAACACACCCCACATGATTAAGTTGTTTATATTGTAAATAAATATTACTTTGTTCACTTTTAAAAGCCGTGTCTTCCTCCTTTTTGTTATGGCCTAGAGCCAGGTCATGACAAACAGCTTTTTATCATAGCAAATGTTCTCAGCTTTGGTTTGTACAATATGTCCTGTGACCATTTTGTTCTGATATAAACTATAAAGTGTGTCTTTAACCATGGATATGTTTACAATACTGTTATTTAGAAAACTGTCATGTAACCCAGTTCTTACAAGAGTGTCCTCTATTGCACCTTATGTCACACGGCTCCCATCCCATGTCTCCTGTTATTGCCAATACAAGCGCGAAAATATGCACTCCCAGAAAATACCATATGGCCCTATTCTGAACCATTTGTCCTTTAATATTCATGTTTGAGCCCCATATTCCTGCCATATAGTCCATGACAGGGCAGACACATGTGTGAAACAGTTTGGAGTAGGCAGCATATCCCAAATCACCCAGCTGTTTAGTTTTGGCTATTATACCACCTAGAGCCCTACCTGCAGATCCTGCCAATACGATGTACCATATTCATAAAGTAAATGTTCATCCAAGTTAAGACCCAAGTATATATGTAATTGTCAACATACTGTAATTTTTGTTCCCCTAACTGAAACTGTTCTGACTTGTCTGAAATGCATGATCTGAGTTTTACTATGATTAACAGTTTACACACAGTTTACACTTTTTACACCACTTTTCTGTACACATCTGTGTGTGTGTGTGTGTGTGTGTGTGTGTGTGTGTGTGTGTGTGTGTGTGTGTGTGTGTGTGTGTGTGTGTGTGTGTGTGTGTGTGTGTGTGTGTGTGTGTGTGTGTGTGTGTGTGTGTGTGTGTGTGTGTGTGTGTGTGTGTGTGTGAGAGAGACCGAAAATGGTCGCCACTTGTTCTATTATAGGCCAATAAGGCCGAACCTCGACCCTGTTTGTATTTTCTTTGGAATCAGCCTCACAGTGATACTATGCAGTACCGTCTGGGCTGCTTTGTGTTTTGGCCTATAACTCTTGAACCGTAGATTCTATTGTTCATTTACCTCTGAACCACTTTTATTGGAATCCGCAGGAATACACTTTGCCCTTGACAAAAAAAAGGTTTCCGTGGGCAGCTTTTTCATCAGTGCCACTGTCGGCCATTAGACAATCTTCTTTTCCACCACGGAAAGGTCACTGGGTTAATGCATTTCCATGTATCCGAACCGATATTCACCTCTAAATAAGCGGGGGGATAATAATGAAAAGAGAGAGAAGAAGAAAAAAATGTCCAGCCGTCGGATCTTACGACCCCAAGAAAAGGCAATCTCCCACGTTGCCCGGGAAGAAAAAGTCATTACTGCCCTCGTCTCTCTGTCTCTACATACATTAACCCATTCAGGCCTGACGTCGAAATTAAAAAAAAAAAGTTTTCTAAATCATGACAATTTTCGGAAAGATTTGAGGCACATTTTAACGATTTTTCAAAAATAGCAGATCTACAAGTTCATAGCGCGCCACTCGGTGGCGCGCTATGAGCTTGTAGATCTGCTATTTTTCAATAGCTAAATTATAACATAATGTTTAAAACGCTAACGCTAACGCTACCGTGACATGGATGCGTTCCAGGTCTCAATGGGTTAATTCAACATCTGAGATTGATAGGAAATCTTCAATCTGTTCTCTGATTACAGGGGCAGCGCTCTGTGAAATCCCCAATCCAATATGATCCTTTAATTCAACATGTTTGCAGATATGGAATCTACACGCGCCAGGTCAGACCTGGAAGGAATCCAGTCAATCACGCAGGCCTCCTCTAATAACCTCATGCAGGTAGATAATTAGAATCGAAGCCGCCGTGTTATTAGATGAACGCTGCTGAGAGCTATATTGAACACGCTCGAACGGGTGCGAAATGAGAAAGAAAGAGAGAAAGAAGGAAAGATAGAAAGAGGAAGAAAGACTGTTTACACTGAGGTGTGTGGAGATATTGTACTCCATAATGAAATACACAGTGCTCTCTGGCTGCTTGAAGCCGTGGTTCTTAAACACTTTTCATCTCAAGAACTCACACATTTGCATTTGGGGAAGAGGGGATTTTTATTTTTAGCCAATATAAAAAAATACCGAAAAATATCTGTACCAATTTATATTGGTGCATGGGCAGCATATTTTAGAGACATTTAGACCCACGTGAACACTGTTTTCCATCAGTACTGTTAACCGACAGGGTGCTGATGGAAACTGGGTTACTGTTGGTCAAAGAAGGAGAAGATAGATGGATGGATAGATAAACTGATATGATGATAGCATAGTTTTCTATGCATTTTGGAGGTTTACCCGCAGCACCCCTAGTGGGGCAGGCTAGAACCAGCCCTGGTGTTTTGCTTCATATGGCACAGCCAAGTCTATGGACATTTAATGTTTTTAAACACACAGTACAAGGTGCCCTCACTTCGCACGAGTGTGATTGTTTTAAATTCCCAAAGTATGCAAAGACATTGATGATGATGATGATGATAATAAAGCATCTTAATAGCAATGTATAACGTAATGAGAACATATACTGTAGGCATTCTGAGAATCTAAGGCCACATCTCTCTGCGCACCAAATCGGTCAAAGCTGCCAATTAACAATGGATTACTGTATTGATAAGGTAAAGCTTAAAATGGCAGGGCCTTTCAACATGAAGCCAATTGCCGTGCCCTTTACAAGGCTGTCAGTAGCCCAGGATTATTTGCCGCTGAAGCTCGTGCCTTTTTGTGTCGATACGCCGCAATCATCCTCCTCCCCAACGTTGAGTTGTGTCTTAACCCTCGCCTCGCTCAATCTCTTTCCGCTAAACGTTGTGTCCCCCTGTCTGGATATAGTTCTGTGCGCTCCCAGACTTCAGGAATGAGAATTGATTTCCATCAACAGCGTGTGACCTTCCTACATTTCACATGTCAAGAGAAGATATTGCCTATTGACTGACATGGCTCTCAAACTCGCTGGCAGAGGGGGCAACTGTTTTAAAATTCCATCAGCACTTTTGGACAAGTAGACAAATGGACCCAAATACCCTCTTCTATTATACACAAGTGCTCACACACTACACCGCACATACGCATGCACACGCACACAAACACACACACACACACACACACACACACACACACACACACACACACACACACACACACACACACACACACACACACACACACACTGAGGCAGGGAGGGAGAGTCTAGCAGTGATTTGTTAATGAAATATTAACAAACTCATTTACTCACAGCGAGTGGCAGTGTGAAAGGTTGCACAGGGTTGTCTGTCTGAAATACCATGTCCTCGTTGAATACAATTTGAAGACTCCCGTGTTGGCTTTATAGCAAAACAGCTGCAGACACAATCCTGAGTGCTAATTCACCTCTGAGATCTGGGTCACCTCTGGGTCAATCTGAAAATATTTAGTTCCAGGGACCCCCTAGAAGCAAATATTTGTGTTAAAAACGTTCGCTGTGAAAGAATATATATTTATTCAAAGATTTGCACACATTTTCACGATAAAGAAATAGCAGATCTACAAGATCATAGCACGGCAATCGGTACCACGATATGAGCTTGTAGATCCGCTACTTTTTAACAGCTAAAGTATAAAATAATGGTTAAAGTGGTTAAAAGCTAAGGTGACAGAGATGCGTTCCAGGTCTTATTGGATTAAATTAACACCCAGGGTTTGACATGTGTGTAATGATGCCAGACATACAGCAGCTAGTGTACTTGTTGACCTTGAAAATGGTGACAACGCTGCCTCCAGCAGTTCACAACATGAACGCGTCTCGCACAGGCTTATATTAGATATGCAATTATGAATTATGATTATTCTCTTCCTCTGCTGAAACCAGACAACTGAAACTTGAATGTTGACAGGTTTGACAGGCTTCTAATCATGTTCTCTCCTGCGTGGTTGGTAGAGGGAGCATTTGCAATAGCATCCCATTAGATTTTCCAAGGGCACAAAATAATGTACCTTTTCCCTTGCTAGAAATGTAGTGAAGTCAAAAGTGCAATATCTGTTTTTGAAATGTTGTGGATTTAATGTCATTAAGTGTCCAAAAATTTAAATTGTCATGTACAGGAACTGAAGAAAATTGTACTTTAGTGCAGTTCTCAAGTAAATGTAGCAGCCTACTGTGTTACTGTTACACCAAAGTTCATATCCATCATAAAAACATTCTATGAACATTTTGAGTGTAGTATCATCAATAACCTCTCTGAGGTGTTCCCTGTGCAGTCCGGAGTGAGACAGGGGTGCATCATCTCTCCTATCCTCTTCCTTGTCGCCATTGACTGGATCACCACAAACACCACAGCTGACAGACTGAGAGGCATCCAGTGGACCCTATTCTCCCAGTTGGAAGATCTTGACTTCGCTGACGATCTTGCTCTCCTATCCACAAACCACAACAACATGCAGGCTAAAACGGACAGGCTTAACACCTTTGCCAGACAGGTCAGACTCGGTATCAACACATCCAAAACACAAGTGTTGTGTGTCAACTCTACCCCCACACAACCCATCCTCGTCAATGAAGAACCACTTGAGTATGTGGAAGATTTCACTTATCTGGGCAGCCTCATCAGTAAGGACAGCGGGGCATTAAAATACATCAGAGTAAGGCTGGGAAAGGCTCAGGCTGCCTTCTCCCAACTCTGTTCCATGCATCTGGAGATCCAAACAATATAGCCGTAAAAGGAAGATGCAGTATTCAACAGCAATGTCAAGTCTGTTCTGCTGTATGGTTCTGAGAGCTGGAGAGTTGTCAAAACAGACACTAGGAGAATGGAAGTGTTCCACAACAGATGCCTCAGACATACAGTATATGCCAGATCTTTTGGCCGAATCCAATCTCAAACAATGAACTGTACAAACAAACAGGGAGCCAGAGCATCACCAAGGACATTACACACAGACGCCTGAGATGGCTAGGACATGTACTGAGGATGGAGCAGGACTGCATCACAAAGGTGGCCTTAAGATGGACACCACCAGGCAAAATAAAACCTCGGAGGCCCAAAACCACCTGGCGCAGAACTGTAACACAGGAGCTGGAACAGACAAACCTTTCCTGGGGAGGGGCGCAACATGCTGCCAAGGATCCGATGCAATGGAGAGCGCTCATTGAAGCCTTATGTCCCATAGGGGACGAAGAGGAGTAATGCTGCATTCACATGGAATCAGGTAAGCGGTAGACGGAAAACGGCAAAACTTGCTGGACGGCACGGCACGGTAAAAATTAGAGATGTCCCGATACTGTATCGACATCGGGAAAAGTATCGGATCGGCCCTAATTTGTCATATCGGGTCATATCGGTATCGGTGAATATGCCAGTCTAACCACCGATCCGACACAGGGGTAAGGGGTTGACACTATGACACTATAATGACACTATAGCAGGTAAATAAAATGTTGGGACATGTGGAGTTTGCTTTGGAGTTGCCCAAACTGCAAGTGCACATTTGAGTGAGGAGTCTGCTATAAACACAACACGAGATATATATAGCTAGATAGCTATAAACACAACATGAGATCATGACACTGGTATCGGTATCGGCTAACACAGAAATTGAGGTATCGGGATCGGATCGGAAGCGAAAAAAGTGTATTGGGACATCCCTAGTAAACATATTAAATATTTTAACATTGATGCCGTCTACCATTACCGTCCTGTTCCGTTTACCGTCCTGCTCCCGTATACTAAAATGAAGTCCGGTTGCCGTCTACTGCTTGCCTGATTCCATGTGAACGCAGCATAAGTAAAGTAAGTACTGTGTTACTGTGCACTACTGCATACAGTATTAGTAACGTTAAGGGAATTAGGAATGTTGAATAAATGTAGATCTCACACTTTACAAAAGTATCCCGATGAGTAATCCAACATGTACGCCTGTGTTTTCAATTCAAATCAGCCTGGCATGCAGGTACTCTATGCATGCATGCAGTATTATATCTGATCCTAAACCAATCTAAAACATTGCACAAGATAAACAGCACTTCATTGCGTTTGACTTTCACCAGTGGCAGCGCGTCACAGGCACCAGTATTACAGGTCTTCTGGGATACACTCATCCACATTACACATAATGATAGACAGACCTGAGTCCTGCAACAACACAGCCGATTCCGACCCGGCCCAGAGTGATTATGATTAATGTAAATAGATGATTACACAGATGGGACCTGTACGGGTCCTGTCGGGTATTTGTCGGGTGGCCCGTGAAGAGCTCTACATCATATCGGCCTACAGTACGTAGAATTTAATATCACTCACATATTTCTACATACAAACCTGAAGGTAGAAGTCAACGTTCTACTGGCAGTATGTGCATACTGCAAGTCTAACCCACTTTAGCCTCTGCTTAGCCCAGGCTTTTATTTTCGTTCGCATTCGGTTAAAAAAAAAGAATAGCCTGGGGAAACACAATGGAAGATCTGGCATATAGGAAGTGGGAGCCAACTTGTATTTCGCTAGCCAATAACAGTGCAGAGAGGTGTCGCTCCAAATATGGTGACGTCAGCGTTCTCCACTGTTTTCTACCGGGGAGAAGAGAGGAGGAGGGGGGGTGGGCGCTCAGATCGATGAACCAATAGGATCCACCGCCTGAAATCACCCAGGCTGGGCCAGCCGAAAACCCACTACTTGTAAACATTTGGAGAAATGAGAGGTTTCTGTTATGCACTAGCACTAATTGCTATTATTGCTGAGCAAGAAAGCCTAAGTCATGAATTTAATTGTCGGTCTTTTTGTTTCCTTTTCAGTTTTCACCCATGATAACAAACTCATTCTTTGATATTAATTAGCCACTGAATGTCTTGTTTACTCCTGCAGAACAGAGGGGATACGTGGAAAGAAAATTACACAGCCATGTTGCACAAATTAATCTGGATGTGCCCGTTCCTCTTCACGTTAAGTATCCCTCCTAGATACACATCCTGTTTTCATTAGAGAGATAAATGATCCACATTTCACTTTCTCCATACACACGCACGCGCGCACACACGTGCACGCGCACACGCACACAGACGCACACGCACACACACACAAAATCGGGAGCAGTTAGGAGGCTCAGGGCAGTATTATGCGTGTCTTAAGTACCAGGTCTTATTACTTAACTTAAGACCTGGAGGCGTGATCAATGCCATTTGGCTATTCTGAGTGGCCAAACAGCATTGACCACAGGTCAAGGGTCCATTTGGTTACCAACTCTCCATCGTTTAGCTGGGAACCACCTGGAATCCCCTCAAGGTCCACTGGTGGTCCACGGACCACTGGTTGAAAACCACTGGTCTATCTAGTGGGGAACTAGCCTGGCTAATAAGCCACACCAAATCAGCCGTTGGCAAAAACAAATTGCCTGCCGGCGGACAGTGTGATTTGAGTCTGGCTTATTAGCCAGGCTAGTGGGGAACAGCAACAAAGTGCATTTATACCTGAGTAAAGTACTTTTGAATACGTAAAGTCTGCTTGCTTGCTCGAGGGTCGAGGGATGAATTGAATCTTGACCATCAGGTCAAGTTATAGTGTCAGATCCTGTGTCTAGGTAGGTGAGACATGACCTGTGACACGATCTGAATGTCTCAATGAGAGACCAAATACAACCACGGTATAAGTTGTATTGTTAACATACAACATTTTATTTTATTGAGTGAAAGAAATGTTAGGAATTTTCTTTGACTCAAATACTGGGGTAGAATACTTTATCCGCTGATCATAATCAGGTGATTTTTATTTTATTTATTTTTCAGTGCATTGAGGCCAAGGAATTCCAAGGGCTCACACATTTCCGCTGGCCCATGCAGCGCTACATTAATGATCCGTCTTGATTGATTTCCAACGACGGACACGAGGGACAATGGCACATTCATTCCCAGGGTCTGTCTGTCCATTCGACATTTCAATATCGCACACGGCGCCTGTCTGCAATAAATTTCAATGCAGTCTGACAGCTTTGAAAACATAAAGATTTCTCCCCCTTCGGGGTGCACGCCAGGCTTGGATCAATGATCTGGAAGTATGTTTCAAGGCGAGCCGTGATCATCTATTCTCATTGGGACACAGCGTGTCCCTGTCAAACAACACGGGTGACGTGTCTGATGGAAAATAGTCCATCCCGGTTCCCATTAATTACACAGAGAGTAAACAGGGCTGGAAGAAGTAAATAAATAACCAATGGTACAATGTAGAAATACTCTATAGTATTCAAAATGTAAGTGAGTTGACTAAAAAGTACAAAGGTGCATTGGTGTTGCCAAAAAGTACAAAGGAATTGGTGTTTCAATATACATAAGTACCTCGTATTTAGTACCTTCGTCCTAAACTTATTTGCCTTTTGTACTATTTTGAAAAACATCTTTAGCCGACTACATCGACACGTTGTGAGCTTGTAGATTGGCTATTTTGACTATTCATAAATGTTTTTCAAAATAGTAAACAAGGCAAAGTAGTTTAGGGATAAGGGGTTTAGCATATACTCATCATGCAGAATGTTCCATTTCAAAGTCTGTCAACATTTTTCGAAGACAGCAGATGTACAAGCTCAGCTCAATAGCAGATCTTTGCATTGTGACACGTTGTGAGCTTGTAGATTTCAAATAGCAAAGTAAATAGGGCTTGATTGTACGTTAAATGTATGTTTTGTAATCAAAATTGTCAAAGCAACTATAGTAACTAAAGCTGTAAAATAATTGGAAATAAAATGGACTTACTCAAGCAAAGTAAAAGCACCTAAAATGTACTACTGCTACTTACAGTATAAGTACAACAGTGGTTCTCAAAGTGGGTAATGAGACCCCCAGATAAGGGTCCATTTGGTTCCATTTGTACCCTCTCAGAGTTAAATTAACACTGCATGTATAGATTGGGGGGTTCCAGAGATAAAGATGTTATAAAATGACGGTGCATGAACTAAATCCATGTCCTCAAAATTAAAATGTTTGAGAATCTTCTCTGATGGGGGTCCCTGGCATATCTTTTCAATTGGGGGTCCTTGACATATAACTTTTGAGAAACCAGTGTACAGTATTTGACTAAATGTATGTAGTTCCTTTCCACCTGTGTGAGTAAGTATCAGACAGACCCCAGAGAGATGTGGATTTATTTATGTTATTCATGTGTACCGCTGACATCCTAATGGGCATGACAGAGACGGTTATTAATTGGCCAAACGTCAGTTCAGAGAGGCATATGTTTAGGCTTCAAGTTTGCTAATTTTCTCGTTAGTCACACACGTCTGGTTCTTTGTAACGCCATTCCACTGTACAATGCGATGAATCGCTGCCATGGCTAATGCTGACAATGTTCTAATTCATCGGGCAGCAGCTCGATTAAACCAAGCAAGTTCTCTGATGGATAACAAGGGTCATTTGTCAACTCATAGACTTTTTTTTTTTTAAAGGAAGAGGTTGAAATCGATGCGAAAGAAAATGACACAAGGTTTTAATTAGCTGCGGAAAAAGTCATTCAGGCTGACTGGAGATGCACAAGAGATGCACGAGTGCAGACTAGCCAACACCCACTGCCCTCCTCCTGTCCTGTCTATTATGATGGTCTTGAGACCTGCAGTTGGTTCTAGCTCCACTGTCACACCGCAATCTAGAGCTCTTCACGGACCCCCCCCATTCCTGCACGGGTCGCCACTGAGTGGCGCGCTACCAGCTTGTAGGTCTGCTATTTTTGAAAATCGATTTAGAAGATTTTTTTTTAAATTTCGAGGTCAGGCCTAAATGGGTTAACTTGTGCGATGTTTTAGGGTGGTAGTGGTTTAGGATCAGATTACTACAGCCGTGCAGCGCAAAAAGCCACTTAGACTAGTCTCTATATACCAAGTATCTTAACCAAAAATAGCAGATCTACAGATCGCCTATTGCTGCTGAATGTTCCCCGCAAAATAGGGATGCGCGTTCAAGTAGTTATTTTCAATCTGTCCCATAATATTCTCTCAAGTTTTCCTTGTGATAAAATGTAGTATCTTGGGAGGATAAATATTACATAATAATAAATATGTCAATATGACATAAATGTAAGGTGATATATATAAAGTATCAATGTAATTCAGGTGCATGAAAACATTATGTACAGGTTTGAGAACCAGTGTTTATTTTGCTGACTAATACTATGACGAAAAATGTTCGTCGACTACCTTTTTTCACTGACGAAAACTAATTGGAAATTAAATGAAAAGTAAGCTATGATGATTAAAACTAAGACTAAATAAATTTAATTTTGTTAACAAATTATAAACATGTTAGAAAGGGACTAGTGGACACTGGGCAAGAGGTCTAAAAGACACAAGTCATTTTACACTTGGTTGCATGCTGAAAATAGCCTAATCCTACTACAAGCTCACAATGCGTCGCAGTTTCAGCAAGAAAAATCTGCCATTAGGACGGCATCATGGCCTTCCAAAGTACATTTTGGTAGACTAAATCAGGGGTTCTCAACGTTTTTGGCTGGGGACCCCCGGAAATGCTGTGGCCATGTCTCGCGACCCTGCCCCGCCCCCCTCCCCACCACCAATACAAACTGACTGCAAACATAACCTTAATAAATAATAATAGAGAAAATATATCATAAATGAATACTGAAACCAGATATAATCATTAAGTAAAGTTTATGCATGTACCACATACTATATGTAAACTCTTAATTTCCATTTTCCAGCCATTCAGGTGCAAACCCAACACCCCCAACCCCCTTTTTTTTGTTATATATAATTTGGCGAACCCCCCCCCGAGGCGGCACAACCCACAGGTTGAGAACCCCTGAAATCAACTGTAGATTTAGTCGACTAAAATCTTGTGATAGCCTATTTAGTCGACTAAAACTAAACTAACACTACAGAAAATGTGACTAAAACTAAATGTAAACTATTCAAAAGACTAAAAACTAAAATCAAAATTTGCTGTCAAGATCAAAACTGTTAAGAACCACAGCAGTGTAAAGTAGATTATACTGTGGACACGAACATCTTGAGATCATATCCCATCCCATGTTATATTTCTCCTCACCCTCAAATAACAACATTAATAGATCAACATCCCATATCCCTCAGTCACACCTACTCCCTTTTTTTCTTGCACTTTAACATGCTTGAACTGTTCCTACAAACTGCTATAGATTCAGAAGATACTGTGAAGAAGTTAAAGTACTGTGACAGGCAGCTATTAAAAATGCTCTTGGTGAATATAATATTATACCAAGCTTATATGTACGTTTGTTGTACATACGCTGATGCTCTTTCTTCCACTATCTCTCTCTTCTTATTCTTATTCTTATTCTTATTCTTATTCTTATTCTTATTCTTCTGTGATAAAACAGGAACAATGCATCAATATACAGTAATAACACATTACATTACCAATACATTTCTAATACTCAAGATTTTTATGTTTTGCATTTCACTAATAGCACACATTTAGATTTGAAACCCTCAGATTTAAAATGCAGTTGCACACAGACCCCCCCCCCCAAATGATAATTCTAAATGCACTTTATCAGCATTTTATGCAGGCCCGTTGGGACCTGTGAGCAGACCCACACACTCTCCTAATATGTCATAGTCTGTCTGTGTGTGTGTGTGTGTGTGTGTGCGTGTGCGTGCGTGCGTGCGCGTGTGTGTGCGCGTGCATGTGCGATAATTGTGTCATGCTACAAGTCAAACGTATCACACTTAATCACATGTGACAAACGGCGCTACAGTCGGTACATCTGAATTCCCCTACTTCAGCAGCTTCTTCTCGCTTTACCTCTCCCGTCACAAGCAGTCTGTGTGCTGATAAATAAAACATGCGCCACAATTGCATAATTTTCCGCTCTAAGCCGCGGTGGGGTGGGGGGGGTTTGAAAGGCTAGCGTGATCGCTCTTGTGGCACTCGTGGGGATTGGAGAGCGAGGGTGGAAAAGAGACCGGTGCACCTAGCTGCAAACCTGCCAGTGGGGAAGGTGATAAGGCTGTTTACCCCGCGTTCATGGCCAAAGCGCCGGGTTTACATAAGCCCACAGGCACATCAAAGCTAGCCGGCCGTGCCAGCGCGCAGACTCTTGCGGTGTCTTATGGGCTTGAGAGAGGCAGAAATGTCGAGTGCCTTCGAACCCTTGCCAGCATCCGCTGCACTCTGCCGAAAAGTACAAACAATACCGTCTGTGTCCAATGGGTCTCACTCGTGGGATTATGCTACGGGTGAGAAAATCCTTTGTTCAGTGCAGGGAATACCCATGGTTATTTCTTTATTTATGAGAGCTAACAGTAAGTTCACACAAAGGCCACGGCAAGTCCAAGCGGAAATGCACCCCGCGTAGCCCATGGGGATGCATGCGTGCTGTGTACATGGAGAAAGATACAGTATCTCAGCATTAGTATGAATTAGCGTATTAAATTAGTCTACACCAGTGGGTTTCAACCCGTTATTTAGTCGGCATTTGCGCCACGGACCACCATCTGATGACATTTAGCCTCTTTCACACCCAAAACTAAAGTATATTCTGTTTTCGTTGGATAAGATTTTGTCTACAATTCCATGCTTTTGGCAAACGTTGATCAAAATAAGAATTATTTACATTCTCTAATTGTGTAGAATTCATGAAGTAGTGCAGATGTTTAACAATAATGTAACTCTTGAGAGCGTAAAATAAAACCAAATGGACCCGTATGGGTCCAATTTGATTTATTTTACGCTCTCAAGAGTTAAATATATATAAGGGTCCATTTGGTTACCAACTCCATAATTTAGCTGGGGACCACCTGGAACCTCCTCAAACCAGACCACTGGTTGAAAACCACTGGTCTACACCAAATAAATAGAAACTGTAGGTAATATTAGTGTTTACACGTGGCTTTTTAAAACGCATTTTGTTTAATTCCATTGGATATTTGATATTATACACATTCCAATTCCATTCTAATTATGTAATCAATAAAGGACATCCTATGAAGCAGCTCAGTACTTGAGTCATTATTTTAAAGTAACTTTTTACTCGAGTAAAAGTTTTTGGCTACTCTACCCACTTTTTCCCCCTTTCTTCTTTGCTCAGAGATTCCTTGAAAATGTTTCACGTTGCATTGGAAATGGGATGTTGCTCAGCATATCAACTCAGCAATTTGCTCAATACGTATTAAGCATTCATTTATCAAATGAATGATAAATTCATAATGTGAATTATTGATCAATATCATTCCTCAACTTACTGTAGCAACTTAGTCAGGTCTTGACCCTCATGTGGTATCTCTCAGATTATAAATGCTTTGCTCATATCATTTAATTGGCATAGGCCACAGACTGCCCATTTGATATCATTTATTTTGATAACTGGGATCAAGTGCTTGCTGTGGAGGGCCCATTACAGAATAAGGGTCCATTTGGTTCTTATATATCAGTCATTTAGCTGGGGGACCCTTCTGGAACAACCCCTAAAGCACCCCTGAGGATAAAAACAAAAATAATAATAATAAAAAAATAAGCAACCTCATATTTAAGGTCAACTTGTGAGCAACAAACACGCCGCAGCACGCTCTGCTTGTCAATTATTCACAGAGAATAAGTGGAGTAATTTGTTATCAACTTAGACATTAATGTTTCAAGCGGCCAGACCAGACCATCTGGTTCTCATTCCTGTCTGCTTTGTCTTAACGCTCACATCATACACTCACTACACACTGGAAGGGCCGAGCCGAGGAGTACATCATTTACAAGTAATTACTTAATGAACATAAGTGCATTTCTTTAATATGGCTCTGAGGATGTATTGGTTCGTACAGATGTGCTGTCTGTCCAAAACTATGTGGTCTTGTCCCTTAATGGACCACTTTTCAAACTATTATCATATAATTGGTCCTTACAATGTTCATGATAAAATAGCACAAAATAATTCTACTCAATCTGTGTCTCATTACTCATAGGAGGGCTGTGCAGTTCAGAAATCCGTCTTCCAGTGACATCATCCTTAGGCAGATGTATTTATTTATTTCATGTGTTATTGCTTTGCAACTTCAAGAATAAAAAGTGTGCAGTTTGGATTCCAGACATACACACCACACGTTTATTTTGCCATTATTCTGAATGTCACATGACGTCACAGATATCAATGCATTATAAAATCCAACATTACAATATCAACATTCACCTTCACCAACCTGAAATGGCTGGTTAAATAAGAATGTCTTTAGATTTAGTCGAGGACTCTGTTTACTCATGGAAGAAGTACTGGCATCATGGTTTATTTAAGTGAGTATCAATATTGCAATGTAGTAGTACTCTGTTACAAGTAAAATTCCAATATTCAAAATGTGCTTGAGTAAAATATTGTCCCATGTCCCATTTCACAAGTTCAAAGTGCATAAAAATAATTTGGAAATAGCAGATCTACAAGCTCAATGTGTCACATTTCAACATTTTTTTAGATCGGCTATTTTCAAATGGCTGAAATGCTGAAGTTGGTAATGTATGTTTTGTGATAATAATTTAAAGGTATATTCAGTGATTTCACTTAATTCAAATATCACTTATTTTTTTTGTTTTGTTGTGATAATCCTCCCTACTATAGAGTGTGCTGACCATATAATGAGTTCCTCCCTGTCCCCAGTTGACCCCTGGGGTAAAAAAAAACCCTTAGGTTTAGTTTTTGGCTAGGTGGCCCAGCCTTCATCCAATCAGGATAGGGAGGGGCCTTCCGCCAATCATGATCGTGCGGGGGCGGGCTGTTGAACTGTCACGTGTCCCCCCCACTGTAGTGCGTGCATGTGCACATCTTGTTACCGGGGCGGACCGGAGGCTTTTCCAAATCACTGAATGCCCCTTTAAGTCTACAAATTAATTACTAGTAACTAAAGTTGTCAAATAATTGTAGTGGAGTAAAATGTGCAATAGTTGCCTCTGAGATGTAGTGAAGTAGATGTAAAAGTATTGAAAATTGGAAATGCTGATGAAATGCTGATGAAAAAAAAAATCTAAGTACATTTTATTTAATACAGTACTTGAGTAAATATACTCACACCACTGTTTGTTTCTAAATAATGCAACTCTAAAACTACTGGGTATATTGCTCTTCCTCATCCCTGGATGATGAACCCCTAAACAAATGAGTGACCCCAAGGCCTTGCCTCTAGCGCCATCCTCAGGCCAAAATGTCAACTTTGCACCCAATATGTCTATAATCTAACGGGCAGGATGAACACCAGAGATATTGATTACCCCATTCCACGATCCTCCCTCTGAATCCTTCAGTGAATATATGGTATCAAATGTATTGATTGTGTTTAATAGTTCGAGTTAATGGCCTTTTTTGATGGTGAGTGAGAAATCTATACTGCTGGAAAATCTCATTTAAGCTGCAGAGGACTGTCAAAATCCAGAATTACAACCATTCACAGATCCTTATCATATTCAGACATGAGACAATGCATGTGTTGACATTGACGATTTAGAGGTGCAATCGTTCATTGTCACTGGCCTTGATAAGCATATTTGTATGCTGGTTGTAAACGTGACAAGTATTGAAAGTTGCATGACCTTACAAGTCTTTAAATATCTATTCATAACTCTTCTTATAGCTCTATATTCCAATAGTGATTGCAAAATTGCTTGCTCGGGTTGGGATCTCTGTTGGGTCTCTGCTCTGCATGTAAAGTGGTAAATATGAGACAACTTTGTAATGAATTGAATTGAACCGGTACACAAGCTGATTTATGATCTTTGTGGGATTCTCTCTGGATGGAATTTCTACCCCATCTGAAATGTCTGTTTACTAAAGAGCTATAGAGAGATACTGAACAAACTAAACACTATGATAGCAATGATTACTATCAGAATATAGAGGCCCCCCTGTTCACTGAACAAACTAAACACTCTATGATAGCAATGATTACTATCAGCCTGGTCTAGGTGTTTCTTGACACCCACACACACCAACAGATGTAGGACAAATCATGCAAACTAGAGACAACAGCTGCTTAACTTGAGCTCAAAATCAATGCATCAAAAACTAAGGTAATGCGTATCAACAATAAAAACAACTCTCCAATAATCATTGACCAAAATCAGCTACTGTAGAGGACGTATACTATAGCCAGTTGTACGTAGTCAGGTTTTGTTTTGAGAATTGTAGGGGTTTTCTTCTTTTGTGACTAAAGGGTCTAGTCGAAAGGATCCATGGTTATACTAAAAGACAATCCACTGGATTGTCTTTTAGTATAACCTCCAGTCTTCCGCTTTGTCTCCTGAACATTGCATGTTATGTATTATGCATTTTCAGAACGATTCCCAGTGTGAATCATAACGGCCAGCACCTCTGTCATTCAGCTTGTCGTCCTAGCAGGGATTGAAGAGGAGTCACACTCTGCCAACAATCAACCGCAATTATTGCAATTTAGACCACTTGACATTAGGCTGTAGTTATTACAGATAAAAGATTTGTTTTTTGTTCAACAGAATGAATACCAGTTCCCCAGTACTTGAGACAAAATATAGGTACTCTTCTTAGAATATTAGTCATGGTCAAATTTGTACTTTTACTGGAGTAGTTGCTATTACAAATAACAAAGTAGGCCTACAAATTACATAGTACGTTTTCCTTTTTTGTATCAATACATTCTTCTTTTCCTTTTGGCTTTTCCCTTCAGGGGTCGCCACAGCGAATCATCTGCCTCCATCTCACCCTGTCCTCTGCCTCCTCCCTTCAGGGGTCGCCACAGCGAATCATCTGCCTCCATCTCACCCTGACTTTTCCCTTCAGGGGTCGCCACAGCCAATCATCTTCCTCCATCTCACCCTGTCCTCTGCCTCCTCTTCTCTCACACCAACATAAATGTTCTCTTTCACTACATCCATAATTCTTCTCTTTGGTCTTCCTCTAGGCCTCCTGCCTGGCAGTTCCAACCCCAACATCCTTCTACCGATATACTCACTATCCCTCCTCTGTACGTGTCCAAACCATCTCAGTGTGGCCTCTCTGGCTTTATCTCCAAAACATCTGACATTCGCTGGCCCTCTGACGTACTCGTTCCTGATCCTATCCATCCTGGTTACTCCCAGAGAGAACCTTAACATTGTAGTCTCTGCTACCTCCAGCTCTGCTTCCTGTCTTGTCCTCAGTGCGACGGTCTCTAGTCTAAACCATACAACATGGCTGGTCTCACTGTCTTGTACACCTTCCCTTTCATTCTTGCTCATTTCCTTTCACACATCACACCTGACACTATCTACTCCCTGTAACCTCACTGTTCCACTTGGGTTCCTCTCATTCACACACGCTAACCTTCATTCCTCTCCTTTCCAAGGCATATCTCCACCTCTCTAGATTGTCCTCTACCTGCTCACATCTCTCACTACAGATCACAATGTAATCTGCAAACATCATGGTCCATTGGGATTCCTGTCTAACTTCATCTGTCACCTGTCATCTGAAGGGGATCAGTGCTGATCCTTGATGCAAACCCACTTCCACCTTGATCTCCTCTGTCACGCCCATAGCACACCTCACCACTGTCTTACAACTTCCATACATGTCCTGCACCACTCTAACATATACTTCTGTCACTCCAGACTTCCATCCTCATACAATACCTCAGTTCCTCTTTCAGCATCCTATCATATGCTTTCTCCAGATCTACAAAGACTCAATGCAGCTCCCTCTGACCTTCTCTGAACTTCTCTGTAACATCCTCAAAGCAAATATTGCATCTGTAGTATTCTTTCTTGTCATGAAACAATACTGCAGCTCAGAAAGTCTCTGCCCTTAGTCTAGCTTCCACTACTCTTTCCCATAACTTCAATACATTGCTGTATTAAAACATTTCTATTTTCCAAATCAAAAAGGGTTTTGGAGACCGCTTGAGCTTGTAGATATGCCATTTTTTTTAAATAGTGCTTAAGTGGCTAATTATTATTGTAGCCTACTCCCAGTGTTGGGTATAACACCGTTAAAAATAACGCCATTATATAACGGGAATACTTTTTTGGTAAAAGTAACTTAACGACTTAGTTTAGCAACTTTGTAGTTAGTTACTTAGTTAAGTTTCCAAAAAAGTAATCCTGTTGTGCCCCTGTTCATTTTGTTGGCAAGATTAAAAAATAAATAAAACCCTGACGAGTCTATGTCTCCATACTTCTGTGTGATTTTTCTCCCAAGTCCCAATGCGAATACATCCTGTGTCTACTACATCCTGTAAGTTCACTTAAGAAATAAAACTAGTGTTGACAAGTGGCTTTTATCTTGAAGAGGAAGTCTGTTTCGGTTGTAGCCAGCAGCCATGAAAGTGGCTGTAAACAAGCAGTGGTGTTGGTTGTGGTGGATTAACACGTGCTTTTTAGCAGCAGAAGAAAGGAGAGCTAGGTGAAAGGCACTTCAATCGGCGTCGGCAGCGCATTCAAATGCCATCACTGCCAAAGAGACTGCCTCTCACGTGTTGGGCTGCTCAGAGTAGACACACAAAGCACTGTTCCCTCAGCACCACCTGATCCAATCCAAGTGCACTTGAGACTGAAGGCCGCTACTACTATTTACCATAATATGGTAAATAGTAGCATGCATCTTTGACTTAAACAATGTACACACTTTGGAATTACGTTAAGCATGGTAGATCCTCCGTGGCAGCGGCGGCATACTATAGTACTAGTTAATTTATTGTATAAGCCTTACGCTAGTATCATCAACAACAGCTGCCCCCCCAAAACACATGAACAGGCTACAGATAGACTACAGTACTGTTACTGTCACTGCCTGCAATGATGTGTTACTGTCACTGCCTGCAAGGATGTGTTACTGTTACTGTCACTGCCTGCAAGGATGTGTTACTGTTACTGTCACTGCCTGCAAGGATGTGTTACTGTTACTGTAACTGCCTGCAAGGATGTGTTACTGTTACTGTCACTGCCTGCAAGGATGTGTTACTGTTACTGTCACTGCCTGCAAGGATGTGTTACTGTTACTGTCACTGCCTGCAAGGATGTGTTACTGTCACTGCCTGCAAGGATGTGTTACTGTTACTGTCACTGCCTGCAAGGATGTGTTACTGTTACTGTCACTGCCTGCAAGGATGTTGTTACTGTTACTGTCACTGCCTGCAAGGATGTGTTACTGTCACTGCCTGCAAGGATGTGTTACTGTCACTGCCTGCAAGGATGTGTTACTGTCACTGCCTGCAAGGATGTGTTACTGTTACTGTCACTGCCTGCAAGGATGTGTTACTGTTACTGTCACTGCCTGCAAGGATGTGTTACTGTTACCGTCACTGCCTGCAAGGATGTGTTACTGTTACTGTCACTGCCTGCAAGGATGTAGGCCTACTTGGAACTGTTTGGCCGCCGTTCCATTTAAGCAGTGCCACACGTAAAAGTACTGGAGAAGGGCCCATTTCACAATCTATCATTGGATTGTAATTAGTAATGCATTCAAGTGTTCATAACTTTAATTGCAGCTAGTAAAAGTGGAGAGAGATTTTAATTATACTTTGTGTGCTGCTGCAGGGTAGCTTAACCTATAATAATGCATCATCAATGATCAGTTAATGTATGTCTTGCATTAATAATCTAAATCTGCAAAGTATCTTAAGCTGTGAAATGATTTTAGTGGAGTAGAACAATATTTCTCTCTGAGATGTAGTGGATAGTATAATAAGGTACCTAAGCATGGAAATACACAATTAAAGTAATCTGATTGTACCTAAAATACATTACAGTAATTCGTGTCTATCGGGTGGAAACCTCATATGCCCATAATACTATTCAGGATTCAAATAAAAAAATAGCTAAAGTAGCAGATCTACAAGCTCAATAATACTAGTTATGATGGAGCCAATTGAATATGAGTTGCTATTTATCTGTTTCAAAACTAAAACAACATTTTCAAGGTTTAAAAAATACCATGATGTCTGGCTGTTTTGAGTGGCCAAACAGCATTGGCCACACCTACAGGTCTTAAGTTAAGTCATAAGACCTGGTACTCAAGACACAAAAAATAGAGCCCTGTAAATACCCTTGCAGCCCAGTGTTGAGAATTGCTGTACTAGTCAACTGGTCCAGACCAGTATGACTGTGTTCAATAAGTCTCTAAAAAGAGAGTGTGTGTTCCACTGCTGGCCAGCCAGCCACTCAGACAGCTATGGGCAGCAGCAGTTTGGTAGTATATATATCTTTGTGCCCATGAAGAGCACCATGACATACAGTAATAAGCAGTTACACGGGGAGAGCGTGACTCATTCACATTCCCCGACCAGAGATAATACTTTCGCACCTGATCTTGGGATTAATGCTGTCAACCTTCACGCCCCGGAGCCCTGCTGCTTCTCCTTTAACCTCCAGGCTACATGTGCCTGTTAAAAACCACATTACGCCACTTGGGTGAATCTGCCATCTAGTCAACTTTGTGTTTGACCACCCCCCCACCAGCCCGGTACACCCACCATTGCTCATTATAGCCCTTACCATGACAATCTGTTCACCTGCAGTGGACTGCAGCGTGGCAGGTTAGCATCAATGAGCTGGCCTCAAAGTCATTGTCATCGCAAAAAGCTCCGGGAACAAATACACCATTTGTGACCGCTCTGCTGACAGACTGGAGACTAAAGGGCTACAGCAAGAGAGATAGAGAGTGTGTGTGTGTGTGTGTGTGTGTGTGTGTGTGTGTGTGTGTGTGTGTGTGTGTGTGTGTGTGTGTGTGTGTGTGTGTGTGTGTGTGTGTGTGTGTGTGTGTGTGTGTGTGTGTGTGTGTGTGTGTGTGTGTGTGTGTGTGTGTGTGTGTGTGTGTGTGATGCGTGCGTGCGTGCAGGCATGTTTTCCCTAGGCACTAGTGAGAGTCCATTATGCTATTAATTCGGAGCTGGAAGTTTAACAGCCACCTAATGCGGCATGACATTACCTTCCATCTGCCACGAGACAAGGGGTTATGTTCGTTCCAGTGCCCTCTAGTGGTATTGGGGGGCGTCACCTGATTTCAAGGAGGGCTGACCGACCTGTGTGAGGAGAAGACGTGCTTCTATGTGTGAGGAGAATGCGTGCTTTCATTACTTTCCTTGGCACCAACATGGAAGGTAGCCCTCACTTGAGAGCATACGCCCCAGAGAAGTAGGCTTCTTTCTATGCCCATATTACCTAAGATGGCTCCTTTCCAAGTGAAGGAATAGCGGTTGTACTCCAAGTCTCTCACGGCTGAGTGTCAGTCATTTAACTGTGAGAGGGTACAGGTCAATTTGGTTGCGTTTGTACCCTCTCAAAGTGGAGCTTTGCAGTCACATCCCCTCACACTAATAAACTATAGGCTGCTGTGTGGTTATGGATTGTAGCTCACACTTACAGTATTGTACACACACACACAGGCACACACACGCACACATACGCACACACACACACACACACACACACACACACACACACACACTCTCAGACATTGTAATTGGGTTCAATCAACGGTTGTATTATTTATAGTTCACATTTACAGTGTGTGGCTGAAAACAGCCACCTCTCTACCATCCATATAGCATTGAGTCTTCTCTCAACACAGCAGGAGCGGAACATAATATATGTATACATTCGAAACCCAGCCCCCCTAAAGGTATTTATTTAAGTCACAGGGCCATTATTCATATTCCCGGAGGCGTTAAGTGATTGGCGAAGTATACATTGTGCGTGTGCGTGCCTGTGTGTTGGTGCGGGCCGGTGGGGGGCACACTGTACATTCCACTCCCTGTCAGCAGCACCCTGGTTCCTTGGCTAATGCCCGCTGCATGGTCCCCGGGGCGGTAGTAGGAGTCGGTCGTGTTACAAAGGCGCGTTCCACCGTGGCGAGGAGGCTGCTTTATCGTACTGTGAGCGGCTGGGCGAAGCAAAGAAGGAGGGGGGGGGGGGGGGGGGAGAGGCAGGCAGGCAGCCCACGGGGCAAAGAGGTGGTGCGGATTTGTATTCGGTGCATTTCTGACAAGCGAGCAGCACGGTCGGGGGTTGTCCCAACAGACTGCTCAAAAGGAGGATCTGTGAGTCCAGGCGTTGGATCACATTTGTCCCACCCTGAGGCGAGACTTTGAAATGCTTTCCTTCAACCCGCGTTCTTCTCTCTCTCTCTCTCTCTCTCTCTCTCTCTCTCTCTCTCTCTCTCACCTTCTTATTGCCAGTTATGTTAGTTCCCGTTATGTAATGGTTGCCTTCACCTTGCGTGACCTTCGCCGACCTCCGCAGTGCTCATTGTTCATTCTGAATTTGTTTCTTTTCATCCTCCGCGCCGTCGCCGTCGGGTGGAAACCTTGTATCTCCAAATTTCAAACTTTTACGTTTTTCTTCTTTATTTTTTTAAGTACGGTTTAATGGCCTAGTACTTTGTCTAAATAAGTAGTAAAAATATCAGATATACAAGTTCACAACAACACGCATCACAATGCGCGCTTGTACATCGGTTTTTCAAATAATTTTAAAGTGAAAGTGGTTACGTGTGTTTGTGGATTCGATTAAGGCGATAGTTCACCCACAGATTTATTATTTTCTATCGATTACTCGCCCCATGCATGGAGACTTGAATGTATGTTTTTTGTATTCATAAGCCAATCATTTGACCATGGAGATACAGAGTCTCCTTTGTGTCTCCATGGGAAAGCACTGCTGGCCATCAAATTATTGGCTTAGGAATGTGACAAAAACTAAAACTATCATTTTTATTATGGAACCAATGAAAAGTAGGCCTACTAGCCACAGAATGTGAATACATTGGATCCATTGGACCACTGGCTCCCACCCCCCCACCCCCATTTCCAGAAAAGTAACGCGTTTTGGGAAATACAAGTTTCCACCCAGCAGCAGCTGTGATTTGAGCTTTGATTCCATCATCCTCTTTTCTTTTCTCGGATGTGACTGCCCTTGTTGTCGCTTCCTTTTGATGCTGTTTTTTTAACCCGCCCCCCCCACCCTTGGCCCTGCTTTACGATGTTTCCCCGAAGATCAATGGAGCGCGCCTAACATCGTCACATCTCGTTTTGTACGTCTTTTGTGCTAGAATTCAGAGGCTGTCTTGTATAAGGTTGCGCTCCTTCGCACGGTGACACATTGTGCCATCTTTATTCACATTAATTTGCATGGATACACAAGGACATACGGAATGCAGTAGTTATTGCTTTCGGGGCTGGAAACGATGATTGATTGCTGAAGTAAAAAAAATAGCTCAATTTATATTCGCACAATGCGTCGTTGGCTTGAAGATCAGTTCTGGGTATAAATTAGGCATGGTGGCTGATTTATACTTCATCGTACCACTGAGGATAAATTAAGCATAAGGCTCTCTGCCTCATGCCTGTGATTCATTCACAGCCGGAGTGCTGTTAAACCCCAAATGAAGGCTCTCGTTCCCTTTCTCTTGCCAGAACCTTTCAGAAGACGAGAATGACCTTCCTGACCCCTCTCTGCGTCGTTCCTTTTCCATTACTCTGAAAAATGTCTGCTATCATCCGTCTCTGCTCTCAGATATGGCTGGCTTTTATGCTGGATCTTTGATGATGGCGTGTTAAGACCTATGTCCTTACGGCATCTTTTATTTTACTTTATTTATTTTTTTTGCTTGGAGTATTTCTTTTTCTCCAAAAATTAAAATCATGTCTTTTCATTAGACCATGAAACCTCTTTTCATGCAGAGTGTTTCTGCCCTATGGACCCGAGAGCAGATTAATGAAGAATGAAACATTAAGGTGGTGATATTGAAGTCATGTCCTTAGAATAGTCACTCAAAATTAATTTCTCTCTAGCTCTCTCTCTCTCTCTCTCTCTCTCTCTCTCTCTCTCTCTCTCTCTGGTGGAGGCAGATGGTCGCCCACCCGGAGACTGGTTCTGTTCAAGGTTTCTTCGCATTTTTTCCACGCCACTGTTGCCAAGTGTCTCCTCACGGGGGCATGTCGGGCCTCTGAGCAGCATGGTCACTCTCGACCAGCGCTATGCACGTGTCTCGAGATGACCTGTTATGTGATGTGGTGCTACAGTATATCAATTAAATGTGTTGATTGATAATAACTTCAATAGTCAACTTTTGGAAACCAATGTGCTGCAACGAAGACGGACATTAATGTTAAGGAATGGCTTTCTCACCTGCCCATGCCATCGTGCCAACACACTGGTCCATGAGCCAAATTCAAAGCATTTTTCAGTTCTTCAGATCGTCTATACTAAACCCTAATATACTTCCCCCAGAGCACAATTATAGGTCTGGTCCCTTTTCCCCTCCTTCAACTACAACAATCACACCCGTGTGAAGTGAGGGGCGCCAACACAAACATTAAACGCCATTAACAACAAAGAGACAATATGACGTCAATGGCGTTTACAAAACAAACATTGAACTAAAGACAAAACATTAAACCTGTATATAGGAGGGGCTAGCGCCCCTCAAATGTTCGCACGGAATGTTCACAAGAATTACGGTAGCTAGGGTTCATGTGGTTAACTGATTGACACACCCATAGCAACCTGTACTATATATCAGGTTTTATGCCCATAACTTTGTTAATTTATTAATAATTATGCTGTGCTAATTCCAGTGCACACTGCTATCGAATCATGTAAGATGACTATAAGACATGGTCAAAATCTGTCATGTTTCATGTACTAGCATGTACACTTCCCACCCCTGCTCCATAAAAAAAGCTTAATAAGCCAACAGAGAGAGAGAGAGTACTAATTGCTGGTTAATAATAATTTGCACAGCTCGAATGGTACAAAATATATTTCCTCTCGACCGGGCTGCTGAGCCAAGTTCAGCAGCCCGGGAACGGAGGCAGCTCCATGCCTGGGAACCAGCGATAAGACCTGGGCTGCCATGGAAACAACCTGAAGCTCTGGTGCTGCCAGTCTGGGTCGTTTCCCCGCCGGTTGATGTGGCCATTAACAATTTATGATGAAGCAACCCCCCCCCCGTCCCCCCAATCGCAAAAGTTGAAAAACTGGAAAGGACATTGTGGATTCCTGCACCGACAATATGGCCAGGAGTGCCAAAACTACCTTATAGCGGCATCGGCCTGGATAGCAACGGAGCCCTAGAAGTGACTTAAGAGCTCAGACGCACTAAAGTGAGACTTTCTGGAGGACATTTTCTTTTTCAGAGAGTCTAGGAAGAAGTTCTCCACGCTGCTGAACCCAGGATATCGACGGGAAGGAAGCCATCACCAGCTGAGGCGACACGGCAGGCAGAGTCAGCACTCAGTCAGTCAGTGGTGGAATAAAAAGTACTTGAAGTGAAAGTGCCAATACCACAGTCTGACACAGTCAGTATAAAAAAGACATATATATATATAATGTCATATATATATATATATATATATACACGCACGCGCACACACACACACACACACACACACACACACACACACACACACACACACACACACACACACACACACACACAAATACAAAAAGTCCTTCAAAAATCTTTTGCAAAGTCAAAGTTCAAACGTATTACCGTCAATATTATTGTTAAAGGAATAGTTCACCCCCAAAATGACTTAATTATATATTTTCTTTCAATTCATGGATTTCTTTCTTTTTTTTGTTACATTCCTAAGACAATCGCCTAAAAAGTAATCCTGGTCGCCTGCACTCTCCCTCTGCCGACATATACAGTAGGGAGAGCCCCGAACTGAGCTCATGCTTCCTTCAATACATGAGGAGCTTCTTATCACCTGACAGGGGGGACTTTCCCCGGTAGGACGTATTGTAGTGCGTGGATTAAGGAACACTATATTCCAACCAGTTGCTTTCCTGCCACGGCTGACCAGGGCGAGGCAGTATAGCGACCAGGATTATAATTTGATGACCAGTGGTTCCCTATGCAGACACAAAGGACACTCTTTGTGTGCGACAAAAAACAACAAAAATGCAATGTCACGCATTGTGGGCTTGTAGATCTGCTATTTTCAAAAGATTTCTACATTCTGCATAATGAGTACTTTTACTTTTCGTACTTTAAGTACATTTTGATGCGAATACCTTTGTACTTTTATTCAAGTAGACTACACTTTGAATTCCGGACCTTTACTTGTAACAGAGCGTTGCTACATTGCAGAATTGCTACTTTTACTTAAGTAAATGAAAATAATATGAGTACTTTTTCCACCACTGCGGCTTCTTCACCCGTCGGAGAAAACTCACTGTTGTGACAAAAAGAGAGCTGAGCCAAAAGGCAAAGCTCTCTGTCTACCGAGTATTCTTCGTTCCTACTCTCACCTATATGGTCATGAAGTGTGGGTCATGACTGAAAGAATAAGGTCGCAAATACAAGCGGCCGAAATGAGTTTTCCTCCGACAAGTGGCTGTCATCTCCCTTAGAGATATGATGAGAAGTTCAGTCACGCGAGAGAGACTCGGAGTAGACTGGTTAGGATGCCTCTCGAGCATCTCCCTAGGAAGGTCGTCGATGCACGTCCCACTGGGAGGAGACCTCGGGGCAGACCAAGGAGGAAGTTACTAATGTTTCTCTGGAGAGGGAAGTCTGGAGCTCTCTGGTGGAGCTGTTGCCCCCGCGACCCGACTACAGGTCGAAGCGGTTGAAGATGGATGGATGGATGGATGCGGCTACTTCACACCACTAAGCTGACAGCGTCAGTCAAGTGCAGACTGGAAGGATAGGACGGGTAGGGGGGCGTTCTTGGCTCGTGCTCAAGCAGACCCATCTGGCACGGAGCGGCAAACACCTCAAAAGGCAGAGGCTGGCGGGTGGGGGAGGTGGTAGAGCAGCGGGCGAGACATGCAGACAGACATGTGAAACCAGCATGGGGCCTGCCTGGAATCAATCACTGTGAAACGGTGGACTAGTAGTAACACCAATGCCATGTCCCTCACTCCCTGTAAGGCCAACAACCATTCAGTGTCATATTTTACTATTTTTAAAAAACATTTTAAAACTAGCCAATCTACAACCTCACAATTTTAAAATATTTTTAAAAAAATAGTAAAATATGGCTAATAAGTTTAGGGGGAAGGGGTGTGCAAAATTGGGTTCATAAAACATTTAAACAAGAAATGATGAAATAGTTATATTATTACCAGCTGCTTTCATATTTGCGGCGGTGGTGGTCCACAGTAAAAAATAGCAGATCTACAAGCTCACAACGTGTCAAGGTATGAATATGATGCATTGTGAACTTGTAGATAGGCTATTTTAACTATTTTATTTATTTGTATTATTATATATTTTGTAAAGGAATGGTTTGGTCTTACAAGGTTTCCACCTGACAGCAATATATTGTTCTGTATCAGTCAGTTTGAGCAGATTCCATTCAAATTGGCTACTATGACTGTCTATGAATTCCACAGGCCTGGGTATACAACCTGACCTGGCGGGGATATGCAGCCCGGGCCCGGCCGCTCAGCACTCACATCAAGTGATTTGTGTCTGTTGCGCACCAAAAACGGCTTGAACAATGTCAAACTGTTGTGATTCTTTCTGTCATGATTGTTGTAACAGCTGAAAACTTCCCAGATCAATGTTTAAATGATGAAGTTGTAGCATAGTATAGTAGACTGACTGCTGCTGCTATATTATTATCACAACATGAAGTTATACCATGATGTCGACCTAAATGGCGTCATGAACAAGGATAGAATGATAAACATGAGTGCTGTCCGTCCGTTGTGATTATCGAAAACGATAGTCAGTCCTTTTTGGACCACAATTATTATATGAGACGAAGTCGGACAGTGACAGTGTTTTAATGAAGCTACTCCAACCTCTAAATGTTGTCTGTTGTTGTGCCAGTCAATGGGATCGCATGAGAAGACGGTCAACTTCATCTGAAATAATGTGAATAATTGTGCCTTTTTTAACAGCGGGAAATGTCCGACTCACTCACACAGTTGATTTTATTGACACCCGAACACGTTGACATGACAATCTTTCCTTAAAAAAAAACTGTAGAGTCTCTACAGTTGTATCCGATCGCAAACTTGTTGGCCGACGGCCGTGCATCCCCTGGATGCGCTGCCTGTATGTGTGAGGGGAGGGGGGGTGCGGGGTCGGGGAGGTGAAATATCACTGCACTCAGTGAGAGAGAGGAGGCAGACGAGGCAGCCAATCAGGAGTAGGGATTCAGTATGACTAGCTGATGACGATGTCGTCTACATTTCATGAGCTTTCACTAACCAGCCGCTAAAGCAGCTGGTAAAAAAGCCTCATACTGTGACCGATTACATTTTTTTTAAGCATTCATCTTGTAAAGCCCTACAAGGCCACAGTCTTACAGTTCGTGTCACATATAGTCCCTGTGTATACTGATTTGCGACTCAAAGTGGACTTTACCATAAGCTCTGTATCTTTCCGTGCTGTTAATCCAGAACATAAAGTCTGTTCTATTGGCCTCGTCAGCCTTTCAGAAGGATGACAGCCAAGAACAAGCCTATTAGACATCGAGACACAAAACAATACCACCCCATGAGCAACACCCTGGCATGCTCTGCGGCTCCGCGCTACTTCCACAAATAAATCTGGATCTTTAGCCTTTAACTCTTCAGCACATCTCTGAAGCCACACATCTTGCCAGTTCAATTGGGCTGAACTCGGCCTATGATGACAAACAACCATATCCCACGCAGCGTAAATATTGGAGGACATCCAGGCTATTGGGACTTGTGGGCTTCTGTTTGTTTGGATCTGTGGTGGCGCGGTATGGAGTGGCTTCTGGGGGTGAAATGTGTTGTTTTGTTCTTCGACACTGCGACTGTCCTCCTTGGGAATTTAGCCGTTAGACAGCTTGGGGGATTACACTGATACCAAAAAGGTTTTTATTTTCCTACACATGCTTCTTGTAAGATACTTGACAGATGGGAATAAGTGTCGTCGGCTGTGAACGTTTAAGTATAACATTAGAACAGACGGTAGTGGGGGGCCACCATAGCTAAATGGCAGTGGCATAACGTAACTAAGTACATTTACTCAATGTACAATTTGAAGGTATTTTTACTTTACTGGAGTATTTCCAATTTCAGTACATTTTTCTATGTTTGTAAAATGTGTTTTTTTTTCCATTCAATCAGTTAAAGTCCCAGCCCTAGTTTCTTTTTACTTTCTGATTGATATGCGGTTATTCTTTCACAGGAGTGAGGCATGAACATCTCCAAGGCTCTGCAGCCTGTTGAAAAGCACACGTGTGCAGCACCGTAGACAGATATAGCCTCAAATCAAATGCCATCCGTGAGCCCACAATCAGCAGCTTAGAGCTGTCATACCGTCACTGTAGGAGTGGAAACCTTGCAGATTTATCATTTTAGTCACAAGCTCCTGTCAGTACTTTTCACCACTAGTTAATCATTTTTTACACAACCCCACTTAACACAACATCTATTCAAGCTCACAATGCATCACGATGTCACCCGTCACGTTATGAGCTTGCAGATCAGCTCTTTTTTTTCTCTCGCTACTCTTGCATGACCCTCTTGTACGACAAACATTAACCAGTAACTACTTAAAGCGATAGTTCACCCAAAATGTTTTTGTTTTTCCATGGAGACTTGAATTCATGGATATTTTGTGTTTTTGTCAAATTCCTAAGCCTATAGTTTGATGACCATGGAGACACAAAGAGTCTCCTTTGCAGATTCTCCATCCATCTCTCCCTCCTCCGCTTCCCTCCATCTCTCCATCCTCCGCTTCCCTCCATCTCTCCCTCCTCCGCTTCCCTCCATCTCTCCATCCTCCGCTTCCCTCCATCTCTCCCTCCTCCGCTTCCCTCCATCTCTCCATCCTCCGCTTCCCTCCATCTCTCCCTCCTCCACTTCCCTCCATCTCTCCCTCCTCCTCTTCCCTCCATCTCTCCATCCTCCGCTTCCCTCCATCTCTCCCTCCTCCGCTTCCCTCCATCTCTCCCTCCTCCGCTTCCCTCCATCTCTCCATCCTCCGCTTCCCTCCATCTCTCCCTCCTCCGCTTCCCTCCATCTCTCCCTCCTCCGCTTCCCTCCATCTCTCCATCCTCCGCTTCCCTCCATCTCTCCCTCCTCCGCTTCCCTCCATCTCTCCCTCTCCCTCCCCTGCCAGTCATTACGGCTCTGTGTGACTCATGTCTGCATGGTGGCGCTCTCTGTCTCTGGGGGGGGGGGGGGGGGGGGGTGTAATTGTGAGCGCCAAATGTCACCACAATAAGTATAATTTAGAGAAGTTTTCATGGTCCTCCTCACAAGAGAAATGTTTTTTAATGTTTTATGGTAAGAAAAAAAAAGAAAGAAAACAAAAAAAGATCTGAAGAATGAGGCCATACTGTTGGGTGGGCCGTTCATAATACAATTCAGGTATGAAGCTGCGGGCCGTATAAAATTCACCCCAGGGCCCGCGGGTCACACTTTGGACACAGCTGCTATAGGGGATATAGCACACGTGCACAGTCTGCACACACACATGCGCCCACGCATATAAACATTTGTATTACTTACTGTGAGGACCTCAACCTTTAGGACGATGATTTTATGAATGGCATTTGTACTATTTACTATTATTTATTGTTTTGTAAAAAATTTAACCCTGGACCTAAAGCCAAAAATAACCGCTCTGCTAGCTCGCACCACGTGCGGTGAGAGAGTGTGTGCTTGTAGATCGGTTATTTTCTGTTTGAGGCACCATCGCACTGGCACACAACTAATAATCCAGCCATTACAAACCTCTCCAGCTCTTTATTAAACATTTTCAGGATAGTGAACTCAGTGAGGATGTGAGCAAGTGCAATTGGAAGTGATATATGACAAATAACAATTGGAACTGGAACATCATAGAAATGAAGCTGATAAATAAGTACTCTGTCCTGATTTGCTAACATTTTGTCATCTACATGAAAATTGTAGAGTATACTCGGAGTAAACCTGGTGAAGGCCACAGAGGCCCTAACGTTGCGTGTATTTTCCTCTTTGGTAATAGAGGGTATGTGCATGCTTAAAGTGAATGGAAAATGGAGTGGCAAAGTGAGTTTAACATAGTTTAATGTCGTTTAATGCAATCAGATAGGACCTTTCTGTTTGGATGTATGGGCTGTCAAGGCCAGAAAGTAGTTTTTTGCCACTCAGTCTGCGTTCCCGCATTACTTCCAGATATATGATGATGATGTCATGCGCATACCCTCTATAATTGTTTTGGGAGCATTCAAAACGGTGTGCAGACTTCCTCCTTCTTTTCAGTTTATCTCTTTTGTTCGATCACCCGTTGAATTTACCTGGATGTGCGTGCACCTCCTGACCAATCATGCTGAACATTACTTTTAGTATTGGAGTCAATTGGCGGAGTTGCGGCGGCGACGAATGCAGCCTTTGAATCGGTGAGAGCACTGTAACTTACAGTGCTCTCTGTGAGAGTGGTGTATTGACTCATATAGAGCAGGAGTTATGGTAGAGATGTGTGATCATCCGTTACTTCCTGCAGTAGATTAGTGGCAGAACGTATGTTTTCTCTTAAGTAGACCAATCCATTCCACATCTCCGTTCCCTGCGGTTTACTTTACACCCACGCCGTCTGTAATTGTGTCACCAAACGGAGTCACTAATACAATAGGCTTAAATAAATGACTGAGGTGCTCCGGTGTCATTTTTCAAAATGTGTCAAATAGTTGGTCTACAAGCACAAAATGTATCTTCATGTTATGGGGTTAATTTATGTTTTGTAGTTGTCTAAATCTGCAAAGTAAATGGTAACTACAGTTGTCAAATACGTGTAGTGGAGTAAAAAAGTGCAATGTTTACCTCTCAGCGGTAGTGGTGTAGATGTCAATATTCAAGTAAAGGAATTGTACCTCAAAAGTCTACTTAAGTACAGTGCTTGAGTAATACCTAGTTACTTTCCACTACTGTCCTCTGCTTTAAGCCATCGGCGTGTGGAGCTTATGGGCTGAGCGCATTTTGATGAACGTGCTTTGACATCTGTATGCCGTATTTCATCACATCTTTGTTTTATACGTGTGAGGATGTCAGGGGGATGAAGAATGGCTGTGTGGAGATAACATGTTGTACGTCATTGTGATTCGGAGAGGAGTCTGTGAACCACTTGCAATAATGGACTATGGTTTAAATTTACGGCGATTTCATTCAAAGATCAGCCGGCGAAGAGGTTGGCGTAGCCGTGCGGGTGCTTTTCTCTCGCACCAAGCAGCCAATTAACAGATGTATGATGTATTATTCTAGAGATTGGCAGCCCATGAAGATGTGTAATGAACGCCAAGGTTCATTAGCATAGTCGTATTAAGACTAAATGTTGAAATGAGAACATGGCGGGGCATGACACGCCACAGGGCTGTTGGAACACCTTTCACAGGTACTACATCTACAGTTTTCAGTCTTTTCATTTAGACTTTTCGAATGATTGATTGATTGAATACTTCATTAGTCGGAAATGTAAACAGCATGTGGTGCAGTAAGACATTAAGGCTAAAAGGATAACGCACCAAAGTCATGGGGACTTGTTTAATTGTGCTTCTATTTAAGACCAAGTGAGTAGATCAGCTAATAGAATGGAACGCCCAGTAGCAGACAACCTTGACGGGACATGATGTGAATTATTATGTCAACCTCAAACCATCACACGAGAGAAATGTGCTTGGAATAAAAACAAACAAAAAAGGTCTGAAACAATTTTCTTTCTTATTTTCACTTAATTCTTAGCTAACATTAATGCATTGCGAGCTTTTGATCTGCTTGTTTCTGTGCTACTGTGTGTGTGTGTGTGTGTGTGTGTGTGTGTGTGTGTGTGTGTGTGTGTGTGTGTGTGTGTGTGTGTGTGTGTGTGTGTGTGTGTGTGTGTGTGTGTGTGTGTGTGTGTGTGTGTGTGTCGCTTCAGCTGTCCGTGACACAGAGACAGACACACATACCGTACATACACAAATACATAGGGACACACATAGCTGCGTATTGGAGCGGAGGCACTGCTCAAACAGTTAGTTAAACTATTGCAAACGAATGACGTTTTAGGGCTATAGTACACGTCGGACATATCTACGAGCTTTTCACACGACAGTTTTGATTTGAGTTCAGTTTGTTAATGGCACACAACGGAATGCTTAACGAGGAAAATATGTAACCTATAAAAAAAGGGACATCCGTATGCCATGCAGCCCTGAGAGTCATCACACGATCTAATGAGAGAAACGAGCCACAGTAAACACCCACATATTGCTGCCGCGGCATATCATTCACAAGCCTCGAGTCCGCGGTCGCTCGGGGTGATCAGCGTCGCTATAGCCAGCCATGCAGCAACCGAACCAAGCCTAATTTATACCTTGACGCGTGACGGTGTCACAACAGGCCCAGGAAAATAGCCGATCTATAAGCTCGCGATGTGTCGCGGACGCAACGCGTCGCAAGCTTATAGATCTGCTATTTATTTCTTTTCACCGCACTATACAACCGTCAACCTAACCAAGCATATAAATTAGGCGTGAAGGCATCATTATGCAGGCTGGGAGGGGAGCGGTCTGCGCTCCCACAGTAATCAGCAGCAGGCATCCGGTGTGGCTGCCTATCGCTAATGGGCTTTTCAGGTGCTTGATTTACACCTCTCCTTCCTACCTGCCGCGAAGCGCTGGCCTAATGTTAGGCTTCAACCCGTCTCCCGGGAAAGCATTAAGTGTAGAGCCTGTCAAACAGGAGTGCCGATGCCCATAACTAAAGCTAATTAGAAAAAACCATTTGGTTGTTTGTGTGATTTTTGTGCGTGTGCGTGTGGGTATGCAAGCCTATGTTGGTTACTACGGGGGTACTGTATGTGTTGCATTATGTGTCCGTGTTCTTGCAAGGCGTATCTTTGATTATAATGTCAGAGTGCTTATCGAAAAACAAAGCACTTTACGCAAACCAGTGCTGTGCTAACAACATTGCTAGCTAACCAGGTAACGTAAGGAGCATTATGGCTCGGACGATCGAATGCACTATTAAAGCGCAATTGACAAAGGTCTTCAGCAATGGCGTTAAGCGTCAGTATCAAAATTAGGCTTCAATTGACAAAGGACTTCGGCAATGGCGCTGAAAGTATTAACAACGCAAACACGTGCAAAAATAGGAGCAGCGTGTGAAATAGAGAAGAGACTCAAAATAAATCAACAATATAATCACATCTAATGATGAAAAGGCATATTTGACAGAAGCAAGCAATAACGCAAGATTAACAACAGCAACTGAATGCACCCTTGTTTGATCAAAAATATGATTTATTGTGAGAGAGAGAGAGAGAAATAGAGAGTGACGGAGAGGGAGAGAGTGCTTGCATGTTTATGGCTTTACTTGGCGAGATGATGACACATCTTATTGATGTTGTTATGATGGGGTAGACGGCACCGTGATCGCTTTGACCCCTCATTCATTTCCTCCTCCTCCTCCTCCCGCTCCCAGCAATGGTGGTCACACCAGGTCACGGTGCAGTCAGCCTGTCCCCGGGCGCCTGCTACATGTAGCTAAACAGACAAGCGGTATGCACTCTTGCGCGGTCAAGGGTAACGCGAACCCCTTGTACCGATCCACCCACCCACAGCCTCTCATCTGGAATGACTATGCATAAAGAGGGCACACGCAAACCCCGATATTGACGCGGTTGTGGCATAACTTTCCTGCCTGACCGCTGCCGTCTTCTGACCATCAATCACGGCGCGGCGCCATCCATCAAACGGCCCCGCCGGTCCGACCCTCCCCCGTGACACTGCAGCGTTTTTCCAATTTAAAATCTGATATTGATGGAGCACTGTATGGGCCTCTGCCGCTGCTTCTTTGAGGCCTTGCACCCATACCTCGCTCCCCCTCCACTCCCTGTGGTCATATAAAAATAAATCAGATTTTCATATGCAATCTTTGATACATATCTTTTGATCTTGTTGTGGAGTACCGCCGGCGCTGGGTTAAAAAGGCCAGTCGATTTCCTTAATTGACTCATCGACAAACGCACTGTAAAAGAATATTTTGCGTTTGTTTGTTCATTTGCAACTCTGACAGCGTACCAAACGTAACTAAATGGACCCTTATGGGTCCATTTGGTTATGTTTGTACGCTGTCAGAGTAAAATGTATCTACTTTTTTTTTTACTGTGTGGTCAACCTCCCAGGGGGTGTTCACGGTGCTGTAGTTATACGCCAAGGGTTATTTTCACCGCCGTCGTCAAACAAGTCGGGCGAGCTCCATTTCATTCTGCGGACCACGCATTCTCTCTCTCTCTCCCTCTCGGGCCGTGCACGATCACACAATCTGTCTGAGACGTTAGCGGTTCCACTCGCGGTAACACGGGCTGCAGGGCAGCGCTGTTAAGCATTCATCATTAGCAATCGCTGTAATGAATAGAGTCAGACACAGCGAGCGGAGAGGCGAGTTTCGAGTTGCGCCTTTTTTACAGGAATTAAGTGAGGGAGGGAGTGGAGGCGACGGTCTCCTTCAAACCAAAGCAAGGCGGGGTCATTTGAACGGAGATTGTGGATGTGGAATGGATGAAGTGATGAAAGCGTTTCAGCGTATATTATCGCCATCCTGAGCTCGACTGACAGAGTACTAATAACCACGGCCCACCTTTTAACCTGCGGTTAATAAGCTGTATATGCTGATTATGTTTTGTTTTGTTGCTGCCAATTTTCAGCCCGGAGCACCCCCGGAAAGCTTTTCTTCAGTAATCCAGAGCAATTAGAAGGACGGACAGCTTGGCACTCACGTTTCATCAACACAGTGCTGTTGTTGTTGCTAATATCATGCAGTCTGGTCTGATGAAGTCCTTTGATTAAGCGGCCGTACATCAACCAGCAATTAAACACTAATCGGCCAGTCATTCCCCCCCGAAATAAATTGTTTAATATTTAATCCAGTCTGACCTGAAGCACAGATTTACCACTGACCGTCGATAAACATGAATGACCAGGCTCGGGGGTTATCAACAGCAGAGGCGTAGACCCCCGCCACCTCCCCAACCAACCTCCCAAATCGCCCCTTGCAAATCAAACCCTGCCTCACCGCTGCCTTTTTCATACTGTAGTTGTGTGGACTGTACCATCCAGTTGAATTGGAAATGTATACTTATATTTATAGTCATAGTTATTGGTGTGGATGGACACTTTAATCATTGAAACTTCACAAGTGGAAAAGTCAACATCCCTGAAAACAAGTTGAAAACTTGACTAAAGGAGGCATTAGTCATTGCCAGACATCGCCAGCATTGTAATGGTAGTCGCATAGCAACGGCCAAATGTCAATGTAGCACCAGCACCATTGGTTAGCGATGGTTCTGTTTAAACATTGTACAACAGCTCTGGTCTCCAGTCATAGAAAATGTGTACTGTTCAGGATATCGCCATTAGACAAGCATGCAATTCCTGATAAACTTTACTGTGGCCATCTTTTACTTTGCCAAGAGGTTGCATGTCACAATGGATGTAGCCTGGAACGATCCGCCGGCAGAAACTGTGCGCAGCTGCTGAACATGAGACTAATTACTTAGAGCGACAGAGAGAGAGAGGAGTGTGTGTGTGTACGGGTGTGCGCGTGTGGGGCAATTTAACAAAGGTGCAGACGATCAGAAATCAGCAGAGAGTGATCGACGTTTGCGCTACTCTATGCCAATTTGAAGTGGACTCGGACCCAGACTTTTTTTTCTCCCTGGAAATAAAAACGTCTGGGTTTCCGAGGCTACAATGGATGCACAGTCAAATTGGTAGTGTTTTCCACTGAGGTCCTTGTAATGAGCATGATGTAACAGGTGATTAGAGCACATATGTGTACATACGTCCTGATAACATGTTTAGTGACATTATTATGTGTCAATAAGACTACACAAGTGTTATAATAATAACATCAAAGCAGGTTTATTGTTGGATTATAACACAGTTTATAGCAATTATTAGGGACTTGTTATCAGTTTATTGTATTGTTATTATGTTGTTTTAGGAACATTGACACACTCTTGTAAAAATTTGGCCTGCATTTGAAAAGTTTGGAAAGGTAGACAGGCAAGCAGGCTGTCAGAAGCAGTAGAGTATGTAAACAACAGATGTATTTGGATACGTGACGTGACAGCCCAGGATGCAATGCATGGAATCTATTTACATATGGCTGCACTCCCACTCCCAAGTGAGATCAATATGTTTTGACACAAACCAAGTAGAATAGCTAAAATGTAATCATTATTGAAATAACTAGACACTGTATTTTTTTGCAAGGTACCGTTGGCCCACATAGTTCTTTGCTAATACCCCATAGCATCACAGAATGACACCTAATTCAAGATTTTTAATGACATGCCTCGTCGGCTAGGCTGCCCCACACAACTTAAGTAAAGGAAATACAAGCCACGGGCACCATGTCACAGCTCAACTCAAATGGTTCCTGTAAGTACTAGCTTGTGGTTAAATGTGTGGGCAGGCAAGTAAACAAAATTATGTTGTTTTGGCAGCATTTTGACAAAAGTACGAAAATATCCCTCGCACGTCAGGGACTGGCAATGCCAAAATGCACCCTTGGCTTTTCACGCCCTGGCTGTGACTGTATGCATGGCATGAAAGCAGAGCGCGCTCTGTCGAGTTCCAAACCAGCGAGGAAATTAGTGAAGTCTGAAGTGAGGTGGTAAGTTTCTCTGATGTGATTATTGACAAAAGGCTTATGAGAGCCATCAGTCTCTAAGACACCCAGTGGAGCCAGGAAGCGAATGAAGAGCCATGCTGTTGTCTCGCCCAGATGAAGGAGCTAGGAGAGCAGCCAAGGCAACAGTTAAGCCTCTGCAAATTAACTTGTGATTGCATAATGTGCTCGTGTGCATCTGTGAAACTCAGCGTCTTAAAGTCGTAGAGAGGAAGAAAGTATGCTGGAGAAATGTAACAATTCCACCTTTAACCTGCTGGGGATGGTTAGAGCATCCTAATTATCTCCTAACTGTAGTGAGGCACCATAAAGTATAAGCTCTGGAGCCATGCCAGCTATTTTCTCATTCATGTTGAACATACAGAATGAGGGTTACAAAGCTTATTATGCCCACCTTATTAATGATTAAAATAATTATCCCGTGACGATGAGGGAAACAAAAAGAATAGAAAAGCAAGAACAGAAGCAAAAGGAAAACTGATTTTCGACAATGCTTTTCTGTGCTTCTTAAATATCAATTATAACAAACAAAAAATGAAAAAAACACATTTGGCTTGTATGCCTTTATATATTTGAAATGGTGGCTTCAAATATATAGTATATTATTTATATTATTTAATATATACTGCCTATGAATATATTAAAGCGGTTCTATATATTTGTCAATTATCTTAGCTTTATAGGATCTTTTAAATGTTCTTATGGAGTTGCTCAATTTAAGTTCTGTATCGAGTTTGTTCCACAGATTCACCCCAATGGCAGATAAACATCTTAGTCCTTGAAATTTTTACATTTTTATATTCCAGTTCCTCTGAGTACACCTTATTTGTTTATTTGGATCCCCATTAGCTACTACCTTAGTAGCAGCTACTCTTCCTGGGGTCCACACATAAAATACATTACATCATATGAAATACATTTTACAAGACTGAATAAAATACAACTAAATATAAAACAAGTGATTATAATAACATCGCAACCATGAATACAATTTCAGTTTGAGTAGCCTACCGTTACAGTATGAAAGATTTTAAACAGTGTTCAATGACCATCATCAAAAAGCAAGTGACATGAGATATTTCTTTAACTTATTTTTAAAATCTGATTTACTTGTTGCCTGTCTGATATGTGATGGAAGACTATGCAGCTCTTTCATTGCTCTATATATTGCATTGCATTCGTTTTTGAGATGGGAAACGTAAAAAGACCTTGTGCTGAATGTCTGGTATTGTAGGTGTGTTCATCAGAGCTGAACTTCAGCCTGCAATACAGGACAGCCGGAACTTTAGATGAAATAATACCTTTGACAAAAGACAGCAGGGGAATATGAAGTCTGTCCTCCATCAGTGGCCATCCTAAAGTGGCGTGCATTCTGTTGGTGTTTGTTCTTTTTGTACAGCACAGAGCAATACGTGCAGCGCTATTTTGGACCAATTGTAATTTCACTAAATCCTTTTTTGCAGCACTAGACCATACCATTGGACAATAATCCAAATGAGTGAGGGCCAGTGTTTGCACGATTTGGGGAATACATTGTTGTGGTATATATTTGGAACATCTCTTAATAACAGACAGACTTCTTCCCATTGCTGCAACAGTCTTATCAACCTGCTTTGACCATGTTCATTTACTATCTAAAATGATGCCTAGCAATTTTGTCTCCTCTACCTGTTGGATTGGCATCCCTTTGACTAATAGATTCAACAGAGGTTTATTTTTCATCGCAAACTTTGATCCAAATACAATACTTTTAGTTTTTGCTAAATTAAGAACTAGTTTATTACTATTGACCCATGTTATGACAGATTGTAATTCTATGTTCATAGTGGCTGTTAGATAATCAATTGATTTTGCTGGCATATATAGAGTTGTATCATCACCTTATACATTATACATTATTGTAGCTGTGTTGAGGTTGACTAGGTCTTCATGTTTCAGTGTGTTATTAATACATTGTGTATTTGTTGGTGCATAATATTCAGCCAAATTGATAATTATTATTGCTTTCTTTTGTAAGAGAGAAATGGGATATATTATTGTTTTGTAGGTGTTTCTCCAGACTTCGGCACAGTATGTTAGATAAGGCAGTATTAAAGAGTTATAGTGTCTGGAGTGATTTTTTAATTAATGTATTTCATTTTATATAGAATTGCTATAGTTTTTGATATTTTTGTTTTTAAGTTTATATGGTGTTTCCAGGTAAGTTTGTTGTCAATAATAATTCCTAGAAATGTTATGTGAGTTGCTTGTTCTATTTCCTTATTGTTTATAGTTAATTTGATTGGTGTATGTATTTGTTTATTACCGAAGATGATGAATTTTGTTTTGCTGATATTTAAAGATAATTTATTGTTATCAAACAATTTTTTAAAGATTTTTAGGTCATCCTCGACTACCTGCATGAGGTGCTCAAGGTCTGCCCCGGAGTAGCCTCGGAAACCCAGACGTTTTTATTTCCAGGGAGAAAAACGGGAACGAGTCCACTTCAATTCGGCATAGAGTAGCGCAATCGTCGATCACTCTCTGCTGATTTCTGATCGCCTGCACCTTTGTTAAATTGACGTACACACACACTCCTCTCTCTCTGTCGCTCTAATTAATTAGTCTCATGTCGCGCAGCTGCGTCTAGATTCTCCCGGCGGATCCTGCCGGGAGCTGCCTATGGAAGCATAGGTGGACCCCAGGCTAGCCCCGGAGCAATACAGACTGGTGTCGTCAGCAAATACAATAATGTACTATAATAATGTACTATAATGATTTCCTATATGATGTATCTTCTACACTGTAAAATCCTCTTCATTCAACTCTTGAGAGGTGTGTGTGTGTGTGTGTGTGTGTGTGTGTGTGTGTGTGTGTGTGTGTGTGTGTGTGTGTGTGTGTGTGTGTGTGTGTGTGTGTGTGTGTGTGTGTGCGCGCGTGCGCGTGCGCACGCGTGCGTACAGTATGTGAGAGTCAATATAAGAGTTAATATGAGTCACATGAGACTTAATATCAGTCAATACAGACAGTTGGACCCTTAAGGGTACAGTTCCATTAGTCCCCTCTTCGATTCAACATTGGTTTACGCATGTGAAGCAGTAGTGGTCTGTGATTTGTTACTCTGGCACAGGTGACGTGATGTGCATTTTATGATGGACAGCTATGCTGAATTCCCCCGTTTAAATATGTAAAAGTTTTGTTTGATGTTTTGTCTTTTTAAAGAGGTGAAGACGGGCAGAATGGGCTATGGTCAGCAGGCCCCCAAAATGTCCTTACATACTCGGTTGTCTGGCCCATCGTTGGACATCTGCCGTAATGGACATGCAAGCATTCCACCCCTTAAGTGCTTGGACATCTTGCAGCCATAAATAAAAGGCTAACAGGGCCGCTCTATTAGGCTAAACAAGGCCCTGTGTGTTCCTCCAAAAGCCAGGAAGTGCCCCCCTAATGGTACGCTAATGCCTTTATTGGATTACCCCACCATCTCCTCTTGCAGCAGCGGCACGACTGCAGGATTTCCAAAGGCCCTTACGCTCGCTCGCCCCAGCATTCTGTACGATTTGATGGAATGGAGATGTGCGTGTGTGTGCGGGGGGGGGGGTGGTTGATATCAGCCAATGCCTCAGATGAGTGCAATTAAAATTATTTTCAGATTCAGATCATACACTCCTCTCCGATTGCGTGATGCCTTTTTTTGCAGACGCCACTTTGCGGACCTTCTAGCGTGGGTGAGCTGGATACACGAGATAGGAGGAGGGCATAACAGCTTTTTGTAGAGAAGCGGGACTGATACCGTAATAAGATTATGATATCAGACCGCTCTCTTTTTTTCATTTCTTTTTTTTTTTTGCCACGGGGGCCTCCCCGGTTTAGATAGCACACTCTCTGCACTCTGCGCCGCTTTGGCATGTCCAACCAAAATGCGAAACACTGCTGCTTAATATATAACGCCGAAACGATTGCATTTAAGAACGGGCTAGCGCCACCGACGCATTACCTATAGCAATCGTTTCTGAGCAGCTCAATGGAAAGAACCTACCAAGGCACTGTTCTCAATGTGGGGTCCGGTGGACCTGCATTGGGTCCTTGAGGGCATTCCAGTGGGGAGCCCCACCTTAATGATCGATGGATGGTTATAGGAACCAAATGGACCCTTACCAGTCCACTCTGAGAATGTACAAATGGAACCAAATGAAACCAGTCTGTTTGGTTCTACACTCTCAGAGTTAGAATGTTACTGTTGGATAATGTGGTTAAATGGCATGAAATGGCAGCTCTGTGCATGGCCTAATTAAATGCATATCAGGATCAGTCTTTATTGTCACATCACATTACAAGTGCATAATATGACTAATCTGCATGATACTATTGTGTGGGCAAAATAAATAAATGGGCCATGAATGCAATTCAACCCAGGGGCCCAAGTTATTATTTTGAGAATCTCTATATTCCATGTAACTTGACCCCTCAGCAACTCGGCGATGACAGAAAGAAAAGCACCAATCTAAACGCCCCGGAACGCCATTCCATACCACAAACGCGGTCCCCTGGTGGATAGGGGGAAAGACTATTATCATGTCTAACAGTACATCATTTACACCCCCCTGGAGGTCGCAAATTCCAACCTGCAAACTACGGAAGCAATTACTGTGCAAATGATGCAGATGGCGCAACAAACCGGGTACTTAAGAGAATGGTTTTTCCATTAGCCAGACACTTTGGTCTGCATAAGGACCTTGGGGTGTGTTGTGTCATCGCCTTCAGATGAGGGATTAGTGTGTGTGTGTGTGTGTGTGTGTGTGTGTGTGTGTGTGTGTGTGTGTGTGTGTGTGTGTGTGTGTGTGTGTGTGTGTGTGTGTGTGTGTGTGTGTGTGTGTGTGTGTGTGTGTGTGTGTGTGTGTGTGTTCAATTTTCCAAATTGAACTATGTCATAAATATAAACTAGAGTTGTTGTTGTAAAAAAGTATAATAATAATGTCCTCCCCTTCTATTTAGCCTAGAACTGGAGGTCTAGAACCTTGGGGTCATGTGATCTGTGACATCACGAAGATGTACTTTTTTTGGCTTGCAGAGTACATCTTCATTATGTCATGACAGTGATCACATGACCTCAAGTTCTAGACCTCCAGTTCTAGGCTACACAGAAGGGGGGGGGGGGGGGGGGGAACTCCAAGGTATATTAATGACATAGTTTAATGTTGAAAATGAGTAGTATTCCCCTTTAAAGTACCAAAAGTAGAAAGTAGGCTACTAATAATGCAGAATGTCCCATTTCACAAGTTTTCAAATGTATAAATGAGTCCAGCAGCCAGGGGTGTGGAGTGGGAAATTTGGTATATCGTTTTTTATTTGTATTAGCCTAAAATATTGTCTATCTATTATACAATTGAAAAGGTGTGCCCAAAACGCTGTTCCCACCCAGGAACAAAAGGCACCAGCTACTACGTCACTGACACACTGCAACACACACTGCAACAACCCACTAAACACACTAACACGTCACAGACTTACCCTCCGCGTCGACCCTCCGCTATCTCCTCATGTCGCGCAGCACGCCCACACTCAACATCACCCGCGTAAAAATTGTCATTGCACTGCCACTAAAGCCGCCTCCCGTCCAGACTCACAAACAATATCACTATCAATAATAAACACAAACACGCCACAAGCACCGACACCCCCGCCTAATTTGTTGCCAGGTCTATGAAAACAAGCCCAGAAAAAATGCCATTCAACACGCTACTTACAACTCGCTTACAATTCGCGGACCTGGCAACACTGCATCCTGTTTTCCCATTGCCTACGGTTGCTACAACACGCATTTGCACTGCATGCTGGGAGCAACACAGCTTAATGTAGGGGTCACCGATTGCTGTGCTACATCCCCCTCATGTTCTCACCACCCCGTTCGGCTACACCACACACACTAACCTACACAATTCTCCACATGCAACACCGGGCCCTTATTGGCTAGCCCCCTCACATGGCGATCCCCACGCAGCAAAACACAGGCCAGCCAGGCACACACACACACCCACACACACACAACGGCCACGTTCGGAAATATCGCACTGAGCGCACTGTGCAAATGCAATGCAAACTAATAGGCGAGTGTGCTTCGGTGCGGTATTTCCCAACGCGCCCATCTCATCGACACAACGCGCGCAGTCGGATGCCAAGCTCTTCCGCGCATTATTCCTTTCCCAGTCTCACCACACCACGGACTCATTGTAACCTCGCATCAGTGTCACTGCAGACACGTAATCACACTGTGGAGGATTTGTGACTGAGTGACTGTGTGTGTGTGTGTGTGTGTGTGTGTGTGTGTGTGTGTGTGTGTGTGTGTGTGTGTGTGTGTGTGTGTGTGTGTGTGTGTGTGTGTGTGTGTGTGTGTGTGTGTGTGTGTGTGTGTGTGTGTGGTTTGATCTCAGCATGTTTTACACTGCACAGTTGCGCAGTGCACACCATGGGACAAATCGGCTTTTCACCCCCTGCCACTGTGCCCACAAACGCATGTACAAGAGGAAAACAATCTAAACATTATATACTAACGTCAGCATCGGGCAGATTAACACACACAAGCGTTATTAGTTGAGTTTTCTTATTGAAGTGCCTCTGAATTGTAACTGTGCGTTTATGTCAGTCAGCGATGCGATCCGTTGTTATTCAGCCACCAGCAGCAGCATACGCACGGACTGGAGAGAGGCGACGTGTTTCTCTCCCTTCGGCTCATGTAGCCCTCATTGTAACTACAAATATTGTTCCCGAAGAAACAATGTGGGGTCACTGCAATCCAAAAGATTGTAGGCCTACTATAATGCAGTCAAGGTCCCCACAAAAATATACTACAGTATGTTCTGCTCCATTCTCAACATCTTTTGGTTTCCAAAAACAGTAACTTATTGTAAGTAAACAAAAACAGTAAATTCTAGTATATACACATTCATGACTTCATGACATACACTTGCTAACCGGCTGTCAGTATTGAGCAATTCTTTATAGGGGTTTATATATGTGACCATACCATTAACAACCTATAAGGCAAACATGCTTTAAGTATTTCATATGCTTTAAGTAGCATGTGACGTGTCAAACTACAGGGATTTCATGATTCTGAATCCATTCCAAGCATTAGTTTTGCACAAAATACACTCATTGGGCTAAATAGCCGTTTTTTACCCAAGGAGTGTACATGACTGTAGCGGCGAAAACGAGTCTTCTGTGTCTAACACCGGGGCTCCACCGGACGCGTTGCGTCTCCGTCGCGTCGCGTCAAAAAACGCACCGGTTCAATTTTAATGCACGCGTCGCGTCTCCGTCAACGCGGGCAGTGGAGCCACCCTTCATTGATTAAAAAGGGAACATTCCCTGACGGTGACGGAGACGCGACGCTGACGCGCCCGGTGGAGCCCGGCCGTAAGGCTGTATAATGGTTTGGTCACATATATATCCCCTATATAACAAATTGCTCAATGCAAGTGGATTCATGAATGTATGTATACAGTTTAGACTATTATGTCAAGGGCCAATAAAATAAAATAAAAAAATCTATACCAAATTTCCCACTTTAAAAAAAAGAAGCCTATTGGCTGCCAGACTAAATTGTGCAAAAAATGTTTTGAAAATAGCAGATCTACAAACCCATAATGTGCCGCAATGTGACATTGTGAGCTTGTACATCTGCGCCATGTGTGTCACACCACAAGTGGTGACCTATTGAATGTGGTACATTAGAATCATTACGCAATCATCACAAACTGCAAAGCATAATGGGTCACTGATTTCCGTGTAACACTGCGACACGACGGCAGAAGGAAAGTCTGATTGGAAAAGGTAACTAGGTAACGGATTACTGTGTGTGTGTGTGTGTGTGTGTGTGTGTGTGTGTGTGTGTGTGTGTGTGTGTGTGTGTGTGTGTGTGTGTGTGCGTGTGCGCGTGCGTGCGCGCGCGCCCGCGGTTGTATATGTGCACGTACAGTAAGAGAGTAAGTGCACAAGGCCATTAGTGACCTGGGCCTCCAGACTTCATTAAAGCAAGATCTTAAGAAGCTCTCTTGGACATCTCTGGTGTTAATGTGGTGTGCACGACACACACACACACACACACACACACACACACACACACACACACACACACACACACACACACACACACACACACACGTTTGTACTACCCTACTTGTGAGGACATCTACATTTTAGGACTATTTTATTATAATGTTTTAATCTTAACACTAATTAACCTACAGTAACTCCTTATTTTCCGAATTCTAAACAAAATGTGTGTATTTGTGGTCCTCACAATATTGTTTTTTCCCCCAAAAATTCTACTATACTTACATATACTTATGTATATTTGTGTGTACACTACAGTAATTCTAAGTACACACGCATGCACGCACTGCATGCGCACGCATGCACATAAACACGCATGCACATAAACATGCATTGCACGCACATGCACAGTATACAACACACACACACACACACGCATCCCCTGTGTTTCACCGGTGTCGTCTCACATTCCTAATGGCCACTCGGTACTGGTAATGGATCCATTGAGCGTCCAATAGAGGAAGGCCGCTCACACCCCAGAGGAGCGAGGGGGGAAGGGCTACATGCGCTAATGAGCGCTGCTGACGGGGGCGGATACCCTCAATATGTGCCATCACCATAAATCCAGTGAGTGACCCCCCACCATGCAGCCCCTCCGGTTTAGCACTCTGCCGTTTTAATCAGGGGAGGTTTATGTCATCTCCCACTGCTGACTGCTTCTCTTTCCTCCGCGTTCCCTACCTCGCCCACCCGCTGGCATCCCGAGGGTCTTCCAGAGCTACTTGTGAAGGAGCCCATGTATGCACTGACCCCTCCCCCGCCCCACACCTTCCAGCGGCCAGCTTCCTTCTCTGGCCCTTTGCGGGGCGGGGCCATGTCACTTAGCTCCCCCACGCTTAATGCATATAACTTATGGATGCAATTTGGTGAGCGTCGCACAGAAGCTGCAAGCGGCTGCCGTATGTCAAAATACCTTCTAAATAAGGTTCTGCACTGAAAGGACCGTGGCATAAGTGTCGGAAGAATTAATTAAGTTCAGGTGGGTGGTGCAAAGGTGAAAACCAGGTATACTTAATGAACTGGTGGGTGTATCCACATAAAAACATAATTTTCTGTACACTTTTATGAAAACAATCTTCCTAGTATAATCATAGTACCTGATAATCATGTTTTGGGGGGCGGCTAACCACCTACGTGATCATACTACAGCGTCACTCAAAAGTAGCAGATCTGCAAGTGAATCTATGCGTTTTGAGCTTTTGGATCTGCTACTTTGCCTACTTTTGAATTGGAATCCTGAAAAGTAACAGTTTTGGACATTATGAGGTATCCACCCGACAGAGACGAGGTGCTCTTTTGCTGCCGTTAATTCTCACCAAAACCTGTTAGAGATTCATCATTGTCGTTGCGACTCGCAAGGGATGTTAACAATGCTCTCTGTGTCATGACACTTGGGGTCACTTCACTTCAAAAGCACGGAAGGCCTTGATGTTTTGTTTTTTAACCAGAAGTTCCTCGTTAAAATGGGGGAAAGCCTAATGGCTTCACTAACGGCAATTACTGTAGCATCCGTTTATCCAGGAATGTTTTTATTTTTTTTACTTTTTGCTGCATACTTTGCACCATCACATGTACTGTATATCTGTGGTTCTTAAACATTTACGCTACAGTATATTCATATATTTGGGTTGCAGACATCCCATTTAATAGATTTTGTGCCACGGACCCACCTAAAATATTTGTCTTTTATGTGTCTTTAGATTTTTTTATCGCGGCTCTAAAAGCACAAGCGTTGCACTGTGACACGTTGTACACAGTGATATACTGTGATTTATAAACATCGCGACTGCAGTCAAGTGACTCAGCTATTTTTGAGTATAGCCCAAAAATAGTAAATAAGGTATAAGTATATATAAGCCTATATATTACCCCCGAACCCCCTCATGGACCCCTGGGGGTCCCACCTAGGCCCTACTTTGAGAGCCAGTGATATATAGCATGTGGTTTATAAATATAGCACGTAGCACTTTCACACCGCTCACTCTGGTATACCCGCCCAGTGGTGCCACAGTCACAGCAGTCGTGTTCCCATCTGAAGCAAATGGATGCTGAGTGCCTTTGCAACCGAGCAACCTTGATAGAAGCTGTTGAAGGTGGAGTATTCATCAGCCAGCGTTATTTATTCACCTTCCTCCCCATACACTCAGCGCCTTCGGTCTGGGAATTTAAGCCCTGCAGCCTATCGCTCTCGAGCCCACTTCCGTCGACCATTAAGTATTGAGCAAAGACATCATTTGTTCGATAAGCAAACACCGGGACCACGCACACGGTACGGGGGCAAGGGACGGACGTCTCATGTGTCCTGCTAGGTAAAACAAGACATTCATCTTTGGACAATGTCTCGCAAGTATAGAGTGTGTTATTAGTTCTGAGAGAAATCTTTTTGCCCAGAGGGGCGAGGGAAAAAGGGGGCCCGTGCCAAAGCAGCTGCTACCCCGGAGGTCTTCAGAGAGGACTTCTGGGTAAACTTGTCCTAAAAAACTGACAGTAGACTGATGGATGTACAGTAGAGAGAGGCGGCTATTATTGGAAGCAAGGTGACTTCTAGCGCGGCTATTTTCTCAATCCTCTTTGCGGGACTATTCCCATATCTGGTGCATCAAATGAGCGAGAGACATGAGACCTGGGAGAGAGAGAGAGGACTGTCCATAAATGGCTCAAATGAAAGATTAGCACCCCATACACAGTGAAATCCTCAGTGGTATACGTTAACTCAGAGAGTGACATTTTGTACACTGGCTGCAGTTAGAAAAGGATGAATTATCATTGAGGATTTTTACTGTATAGTAAAGTAACTAAATCAAAATAAGTCCAAGCTGACACTCGGGAGAGCAAGGTTTTCTGGGACGTTGTCGGACTGACATTGTGACGGCGGTTTGCTGAACAGGTAGCTTAGCGTTTCTCAAGGGCTTGAGCTGTACTGTATATACATTAGGCCTACATGAACAATATGCATGGTGAAAAATAGAGCTTGAGCTAAACTTAAAGTGCCTGAAGTGTTGCACATGTGCGGCGTCCATTTGTCCATTGGTATTCTAAATTAATCATAGAAACTATGCCGCTATATTGCATGTCCTACTTAACAATTAAGTTTTTCACATGCAGTGAGCATCGACGGTTTGACCTTGGCAATTTAAATAGTTTGCAGAAAAGTTTGTCTTGGATAAAATTGTATTTGGTCTTCACATTGTGCTTTGTCAGTGGTGTGAGCTTGCGGCTAGGGGTGAAACATTTAATTATATTAGAATGAAAGAAATGATAATTCTTGAAAATAATTGATTAATAATTGATCCCAATTTGCGGCATATCATTATAAGGCCTGGATTTTCACAATTTGACGTCAACAAAGTATAACATAATATGCACAAAATAATCGTTCATGCAAGAAGCAATCTCTGATTGTCCAAGGTATATTTTGTATTATGAGCTTCAGACAGCACTTGTCAACCAACAATAATAATATTAACAACAACAACGACAACAATAATAAAAATATGTTTTATTTGTAACAAAGTACTACATGGCATAAAAAAGGCAAAATGAATAATTAAAATAAAAACAATTCAATTAATTAAATTCAGATCAATGATAAGAGAAGACCCTCTCCAACCCCTCCACCTTATGAAGTTTAAAAACACACAAAGACTTGATGCCTTTGTGTGTTTTTAAACTGGACTAAGTCCATGTAGGCCTCGTCAAAAAGGAATGTTTTCAAAAGCACCAACGGGCTGTGGTGCTCTCAGATGGTCAGGGAGAGCCTTCACCAGCCGAGGAGCATCTGAGCAGAAGGAAAGTCATTTGGTGACCCCCTGAGGGGTCGCAACCCACATGTTGAGAACCCCTGTCCTAACCTACACTCACAACAAATGGTCTACAAAAGGGAGAACACAGCATGTACTAGTTATATTGTATTAACATACTCTACCATACAGACGTACTAGTTATATTGTATTAACATACTCTACCATACAGACGTACTAGTTATATTGTATTAACATACTCTACCATACAGACGTACTAGTTATATTGTATTAACATACTCTACCATACAGACGTACTAGTTATATTGTATTAACATATTCTACCATACAGACGTACTCGTTTTATTGTATTAACATACTCTACCATACAGACGTACTAGTTTTATTGTATTAACATACTCTACCATACAGACGTACTAGTTATATTGTATTAACATACTCTACCATACAGACGTACTAGTTATATTGTATTAACATACTCTACCATACAGACGTACTAGTTATATTGTATTAACATACTCTACCATACAGACGTACTAGTTATATTGTATTAACATACTCTACCATACAGACGTACTAGTTATATTGTATTAACATACTCTACCATACAGACGTACTAGTTTTATTGTATTAACATATTCTACCATACAGACGTACTAGTTATATTGTATTAACATATTATACCATACAGACGTACTAGTTTTATTGTATTAACATACTCTACCATACAGACGTACTAGTTTTATTGTATTATTATTACACAGCTTGGTTGAATGCTTGATTCTGATCAATCGCTGAATTCAGTGGTGTGTTATTTGATAATTTAATGACAGATCAGCTCTATATCAGACCACTGTCTAATCAAAGCCTCAGAGCACGCTTGGATTTTTTGCCTATACCCAACATGACAGCCATGTAAACAAACACAATGTCATTTTTACAGCTAAATATTGCTCTTGAGCATGTTTTTTGAAAACATTTAATATAGGGCAAGACAAATACAATGCAGTAACTGAATTATATTGTATTTACACACTACATATATTGTTGTATTGTATTCACACACTCTCCAATACATATTTGTTCAAATCATGTTTTATTCATAAACATACATTCAGCGCGACAGCTTTATCTAGTACACACAACAATACAGATTGCCAGGTGCACGATTGTGTGTGTGCGCGCGTGTCAGTGTGTGTGCGTGCTAAATCTCCATCATCTTTTCACACACGCCTAAATCCTTCCATTTTCTTTTCTCTAAATCCTCCACGGTGGGCAGGAGAACGCATGTAGGGAGAGTTGAGGGAGAATAATGTCGTTTCAGGATAGCCCCTTATTTAATTTACTGCAGGTCGATGGAGGTTCTCCAATTGCCTCTCCCGGATTAATAAGTAACCCACACAGCGCTGTCCATCACTGTCCATCTCCCATTAGGCCTCCTTTCCTTCTGAAATGGGGCCCAAATTGCCTGGCGCAGGTTGACTCTGATGGAAAACACTCGCTCCCTCTCTCGCGCATTCCCCCTCTGTCTCTCCATCTTTCTCGCTCTCTCGCCAGCCATTTCCCTCTCCACTGGTCGAAGAAATTATCTTTTTCTTTAGGAAAAGTAGCAGTACCACAATGTATAGGAATACTTTCTTACAGGTAAAATGGCCTACATTCACAGTTTTACTTAAAACAGTACAGTAAAACACCAAACAGCAAAGGTATTGACCAAAATAAATGCAGATAATCGCTGTACGAATGTACGTCTGTAGATCGAGTGCATGTGTTTGGTCCGACGTACTAACAGACACGCATTAGTCCGACATCCTACCCCAAACCCTAACATAATCCCACATGCAGGGAAGCTGTCGTATATTACAAAGCCACATTACGATGAAATATCCATATAATGTTGTATAATGTCATATACTGTTTATGCAGGACAAACCTGCACTGACTGAGTTTCTGCATGTGAGCTCTGAGAGGCTTGATATTAGCTGGCCCACAGACACATTCCAAGTAGGGCCTATGTGATCAGTTGAAAAGGTCTGCTATGAAATTGTAAAGGCTATTGTATTGAACCGTGGATACCATTGTGTTAATAATCTATAGAAGTGACCATCTACTTAGTATGCGGTGGTCTGGGGACGCACATGCGTACACACATACAAGGGCGTTGGGGTGCACACCCTACACGCACTATTTGGGGAGAATTATAAAGAGGGTCTCAAATGTGCGGAGATCCAGAATCCAGGGAGAATCCAGTGAGAATCCACAGAATCCAGTCAGAGAGGTCAGTCGAGAATCCAGTCAGTCAGAGTGAGATCTGTAGCCAGGTTCCAGATGAGATCGGGGACAGCTATGAGGGGACTGCTCTAGGATGGCTCTGGAATGGACTGATCATGAATTTGGTAACTAAGCTTTGTCCTTAATAAAATGATACAGAAATAAGGACATGCCTGGCCTCTCCAATCATTTATGCAACAGGGTAAAAAGTGCTTCCTGGACACTCAATATATGACAAATAATGGCAATACACTACAAATAATGGCGAGCTAGATCGTGGCCTCATTGTTCGCGCTCGGGGGGGCAGTCTGCTCCTCTGGGACGGATTGAGGAAAAGAACTTTGTTTTGTCACGGAGTGTGTCTGGGAGTGCTTGGACTTGTTGTTTAGGTGATTGGAGTGCCATGACAACTTGTAGGGATTCAGAGTATTGGAATTGAGGATTTAAGTTTAGTTCAGTCTGCTCGGCGGGGACCGTCATCGTCTCTGCTACGGCTACGGTCGACCAGCGGCTTTCAGCAGTGGTGTGCGTCGTCATCACCATGGTTTTCATCACCACGGCAGCAGACGGCCGGAGAGAGGGGCTGCAGTCAAGGGTCAGCGAGCACCACCAGCGTCACCTCTTCAGCAGCGATCGTGAGGGGGGTCCATTCTACTCTGCTCGGCTCGGCGATTCAGTGTTCAAAGGGAGGCGTTCATCGGCCACGGACACCGAGAGGAGGAGGCTCGGCTCAATTCAACAGATCTACAGGCTCCCAGCAACGCATCACTTTGCAGCATGAGTTTCTGCCTTGCAGTGGCCTACACTGTACAGAGTTGCAGTGGCTTTTGCGGGCCTCACCTTCTCATTTTCAGTCATTTTGTCATGACTGAAAGGGGGGGAGATGGAGAAGTCAGTTCAGTTTGGGAGAGAGGACAGCTCGACAACAAGTGTGCGTGCAGCGTCAGTGCAATGCATGCCATGCATACAACCTGTTGGCATGGACAGCCTCATTTGGCCATGCTGGCTGAAGGAACAGTCGACGTGAGATAACGAGAAGAGCAACGTTACAGAAGAATCTTTATATCAGATGAATATCGTTACATCTGATTTCAAATGTGTGTCTGTGTTTGTCTAATTCAACATAATAGGCATGTATGTTGATGGTTTTGTCGTAGGGTATTTTAATTAGAGAAATTGACTTGATGGGGATGAATATGCCTAGATTTGGGAAAATGAATAATAATGTGTACCGGAATAATATTAGTAGATGTCTCTTTGTTAGACGAGAGGTAGTGGCCCTGCCGTACGCTTAAGTGTAATCCGTCCTAAGATTAGATAAAGGGCGTATTGTTATTCAACTAAATTTGTGAAGGGGGAAAAGTCAATGAAGGTATTTGGCCAAGACTGTGGAGTTATCTATTGTTACATAGATTACTCTGTTTTTTGACGTATATGTGTTGGAAGTTGATCTGTGAATCAGCTGCATGTTGTGAGGGATTAATGCTGATACTCAGATGTGATTTGTACCGTTATCGTTCATTGGGTTGAAAATAGTGGGGTTGTATCTGATGTTATCTGATGTTTTTCCCCGGCCTTGGAAATATGGAGGGTTGAAATAATGTATGGATAATTTCTGCATGTCCTAAAGGAAAACTAAACTTTTGAGGGTCAATAGTATTGGATGATTATAGCTATAATTTAGTCATGACATTAACTGAAGCTAGGTGTTTTAGATGTCACGATTGAAAGGTTATAACACACATTGATCTATAATTGGAGTGCTTTTGAGTAAAAGCAAAAGGGGTTGGAGAAGCGACAATGCATTGTGTTAAGTGTCAGATATGTGTACTAATCATTGATGCCATTATTCATGTTTGAGTTATGTGATTGTTGAAAGTGATAGGGATTATACTACATAGAAGTTATTGGGGTGTAAACGATTTTTACTGTGTTTTTGTGTTAAAATGAAATGAAATGAAATGAGATGAAATGAGATGAAATGAAATGTAATGAAGTAAACACAGAGAGAGTCAAGCATACTGATGATGAGGATGTAAATGTAATGAAGATCACTGGTGATGATTTTAAGTAATTTGAATGCTGGAAACTTTTGAGGGTATTTTTGGATTCTATTGTAATTGTGTGATTTCTTTGAATTGCTGATGTTCCAGTAAGTAAGTCATGTATCGGCCAGAGGGAGGATTCTAATGTGGCTCCTTCCTATGAGTTTTGTGACACATGTTGGCTCATGTGTCAAGGGAGGACCTGTCGTATATTACAAAGCCACATTACGATGAAATATCCATATAATGTTGTATAATGTCATATACTGTTTATGCAGGACAAACCTGCACTGACTGAGTTTCTGCATGTGAGCTCTGAGAGGCTTGATATTAGCTGGCCCACAGACACATTCCAAGTAGGGCCTATGTGATCAGTTGAAAAGGTCTGCTATGAAATTGTAAAGGCTATTGTATTGAACCGTGGATACCATTGTGTTAATAATCTATAGAAGTGACCATCTACTTAGTATGCGGTGGTCTGGGGACGCACATGCGTACACACATACAAGGGCGTTGGGGTGCACACCCTACACGCACTATTTGGGGAGAATTATAAAGAGGGTCTCAAATGTGCGGAGATCCAGAATCCAGGGAGAATCCAGTGAGAATCCACAGAATCCAGTCAGAGAGGTCAGTCGAGAATCCAGTCAGTCAGAGTGAGATCTGTAGCCAGGTTCCAGATGAGATCGGGGACAGCTATGAGGGGACTGCTCTAGGATGGCTCTGGAATGGACTGATCATGAATTTGGTAACTAAGCTTTGTCCTTAATAAAATGATACAGAAATAAGGACATGCCTGGCCTCTCCAATCATTTATGCAACAGGGTAAAAAGTGCTTCCTGGACACTCAATATATGACAAATAATGGCAATACACTACAAAGCCACGGGTGAATCTTAACCGGCCACGCATGTGTCAGAACCGGCAACGCATGTCGGGACTCGGGAGCCACAGGCAAGTCTTAACCAGCCACGCATGTGCATGACTGTTGTATGTCGGAGCTGTGAGTACATCGGACCAACATATGTGCCACCTGTAGATCACGTATCTGGAGAACTGTTCGACCGACCGACTTCAAATTCGGTCGGTCGGATACGAGGTTGTTCAGAACCACCAGATAATGCTCTGGTGATGGCCCAAATCAGACAATTGATCGCCATGGCAACCCCAGCATAAGCTCGATTTGGCATATTCCCCATTTACCCACACCTGACATCAAAATATCTTACAATAAGGCAGTATAAGGTAGTATCTCGAGAACTGTCAAATGCAGGCATCGGTCTAGTACTTATAATACCAAACGTAAAAGTACTCAATTATGCAAAATGTCCCATTTCCCTTTCATTAAATGTTTTTATTTAAGTAGCAGAAATTTGCATATCTGCAAGATCACAATGTGTTTCTCACAATGTTTCTCACAATTCAAAATCTATTAATTATATTGGAGAAGTATAACTACTCAAGTAAATTACAGTAGCCTACCTTACATCATGTGCCACCACTGTCCTCCTCCTGCCTCCTCGTGTTTTGCTACAACGCTGAGAAGGCCTCCCGTATTGCGTTTCACTTCAAACGCGCTTCCGCCCGCGCAGGAAAAAAAACGAAAAGCTCCCCGGCCGCCGCTGTATTAAAAACACATGCTCCGTGATTAATGTGCCGTGATGTGGAGCAGACAAAGTTCACGTGCGAGTCATGCGGCTCTAATTCCTAATGCCGGGACTCTTTCACCTGTCGTTGGCTTTGTGACATGACATTATCCCATTTTGGGCGGGATCCCCTTTTGGTGTTAGCATTAGGTTATGCTTTAGCTATTGAAAAATAGCAGATCTACAAGCTCATAGCGCGCCACCGCGCGCTACGAGCTTGTAGATCTGCTATTTTTGAAAAGTCGAAGAACGACTGACATAGAAACATAGCTTTTTCAGAAAACTGTCAGGATGTAGAAGACATTTTGAGAATCTGATCTCAGGTCAAAATGGGTTATGCTCCATTTCACAGCGTATGTCGGGGCGGGTGCTAAATGTGCTCAGGGTTTGTAGAATGGAGCCGCAGGGCGGGCTGTACGACACGTTCAGCTCCGAGGCTTACACCACAAATCTGCCAAATCCCTGTCTGTCACGTGGCAGTCGGTACAGAGGTGCTCCGCCGTACCTGAGAGTGTGATGAGCACTCCCTGACGTATTGTGCTCTACACCAGTGGTTTTCAACCCTTTTCATATTAATGTCCATATCAAGGCATTTAAGCCACGGACCACCATTCGATATGATTTAGCCTCTCAGGCTCAGATGTTGTCCACAATTCCATGCTGTGTTGATCTTGGTACTAGAGCTAACAGGCAAATGTTGACCAAAATAACAATTACTTCTTGTAAATTAATAATGCAGTGTTAATGCACAATAATTTAACTCTTGATAGCATAAAATGTCCGACCCATAAGGGTCCATTTGGTTGCATGTTACGCTCTCAAGAGTTAAAGATCTATAAGGCTCCATTTGATTACCAATTCTCCATCATTTAGCTGGGGATCACCTGGAACCCTGTCAAGGACCACTGGTGGTCCCCAGACCACTGGTTGAAAACCTCAACCTGAGGGTCCCCATGATGACAGTGAAGTGACAATTTTAAGACCTTTTTAATACCTCAAAAAGAAAAAACATTACTGCATCAAATGTAATCAACAAAGTCTTCTATAAAAACTGGTCAAACATTGGCCAAATTGTCAAATAATATATGAAAGAGGCAATTGAACACACAATGCCTCACGGTTTTAAATCTGCTATTTTGTATGTATCTGTGGAACCGACTCAACCGAGTCAAACAAATGCCTCAGTGCCTCTTCCCCTACAGGTCAAATATGATTATTTTGGGGTTCTCTCATGTTCAAAAAACATGGTCTCACACCATCTTTAGAACCAAGGAATCCAGGTTGGGAAACGGTGCTCATTGATTGATTGATTGATTGAGTGATTGATTGAATACTTACCATGTAACGTAACATGATTGTCAACAGTACAGGTAGTAAAGTCGGCGGCTAAAAGGATAACACAAAGTCCCAAGGGCTTGTTTCCATTGTACTTTTTTTCATTTCAAGTTTATATATCTGGGACCCCGATCTATTCTGTATAATCCTGAGTTTATTTAATTCCAACTATCTCGACCCGTCCATTTCATTGCTCTTAAGAGCAGACAGACACAGACAAATATAATCAATATTACTATATACATTCATGCAATTTTAAACGTACTAGACAACTAAAATAGCATCAACAACAACAAAGCACTTTCATTTCCCCACACTCTCTTATCTAAGAAATGAAGCAGAAAAATACTGAAGAGTAACATTCTCTACATTAAACAGCAGGAAAAAACAAACTTGAATTACACGAGAAAGGTAAAGATTACCTTAATGCTAAGATGTATGCATGCAAGAGGGAGCAAAGAGATTTCAGTTCAAATGAGCATCGTTTGGCTGACGTGAAGACAGCACAGTATGAGCCTTTTCTTCAGTTTATTCCAGAGCATACAGTAAATACCATATGTCACAGTGTATTTGTTGCTGTTTCCAGTGTATAGCAAGATCATTACCACAAGTGTACATGTACTTTTCCAACGTTATTCAATATTTATCTTTTGTCCAAGTGTTGCTGGTGGAACGTCACGTATTTAAAGGTTAGGGTTTTTGTAAACTGACAAGATATGAACAGCTCCAGTTGGAAAACAATTCGTAATAATGCAAATACTGTACTATAGAGCCACCTGAACTCCAACGCTCAAAACATTTTGTGTGGGAGAAACGTTGTTTGCACAGCAAAGACTAATGATTCATCACATGCCTGTTTGACTGACTGCATGCCAGACTGACACTGTCTGTGTCCCGCCCTCCAACAGCTCTTGTGGAGCGTAGGATAATAACGTGGAGGAAGACGGAGAAGAGGGGCTCCCCCGACTGCGCTGAGCTGTGGCTGATGCTGCTCTGGTCACAACAATCATGGCAAGTATACGTTCACAACAACTATACTGTACAGCAGCGGTTCCCAAACCTTTTTGGCCATGCACCCCCAGTTACCTCCTGACCTAGCTGACCCCACATGGAAATATAAATTGCATAAGCTATATAGAGACATACAGTTGGGTGCCACCGATATTGTCCCTTATCATTTGACCCATTTAGGCCTGACCTCAAAACTTTTAAAAATCCTTCTAAATCCTGAAAAAATCCTTCTAAATTTTCACGATTTTAAAAAAATAGCAGACCTACAAGCTCATAGCGCGCCACTCGGTGGCGCGCTATGAGCTTGTAGGTCTGCTATTTTTTTTTTTTCAATAGCTAAATTATAACATAATGTTTAAAACACCAAAAGGGGTTCCCGCCCAAAATGGGTTAACTGTCCTTTTGCGCAGATCACGCAAACCTCAGCAAAAAGAAAAGGACAATATCGATGGCCTCCAACTGTACATTTCCTATTTATCCACATATATGCACATATATTAACCTGAATATGGCATATCTATGCAGCATTGGCTATATTCTGCATATATTCACCATATATTGGCATATTATGTTAATATATTTAAAATAAAACCATATAGCACCACCATTAGCCTTTTCATGTCGCGCACCCCCTAGAAGGCGCCCGTGCACCACAAGGGGTGCACGCACCACAGTTTGGCGTGTACAGTGTACAGTATACGGTGCTGTTTATTGACCGAAATGCGCAGTTTGGGGCGCACACGGGTGGGGGTGGAGGGCCCGCGGTGACCACCCTGCGTCGGGGGCCCACTGTCGTCTCGTTACGCCGCTGACTGTCTGTGTGATACAACTGACACCGTCTGTGTGACACGGCTGACAGCAGACACCGTATGTGTGAAATATCTTCATTAAATTACCAAGTTGTTGCATGTGTCCTCATTTGCATAAGATCTTCCGTGAAGGATCGTGATGGGACACCACCCTTTAAGTGTGTGTGTGTGTGTGTGTGTGTGTGTGTGTGTGTGTGTGTGTGTGTGTGTGTGTGTGTGTGTGTGTGTGTGTGTGTGTGTGTGTGTGTGTGTGTGTGTGTGTGTGTGTGTGTGTGTGTGAGGGGGGGGGGGGTGTCACAAATTAAATAAAACAAGAGGGTTTCTATTTGAAGTTAGGAGGCTGTGAATAGGAACACTCACTGCTGCATTTCAATAGCTGTTGTCAGCTTGTCTTTTTTCCTTCCTTTTGTGTGAGCATCGATGTCACACATAAGCCTGGTTTAAACTTTGTGCACACCAAAGTAGCCGATCTAAGTTCACAATGCATCACTTTGCGAAGAACTGTGAGTTTGTAGATTTGCTTTTTCTGTTGTTCGATGCTGCCATATGACGGGTTGGACAATACGGATTACGGACACAATCTAATGTCACAATATATATAGGCTATATATTTTTTAAACATAGCATATCTACAAGCTCACAATGTGTTGCATCGCGAGCTTGTAGTCGATCTGCTATGTTCCCTTCCCTCCTTTTTCCATAATCTATTTGGGTATAATTCTCAGGTCCATAATTACTCAACATGTAGCTCAAATCACCCAAAGGCCCCCACATCTCAAACTCAGTTCAATATAGGCTTCAGAGGGTCTAATGGAATGCTCTGCCTGTAGGCCTACATCTAAGGGAGTTGTCATATCATCAATTCAAGAACGGTCTTAAAATCACTTCTCTTAAACACCACATACTTCCCTTACGGTCTGCCAATTTAACCTGTTTTGTTACTTTGATTTTGTTGTGATTTGTTCTGCTGTTTTCTTTTCTTGTTATTTTGTCCATATATTATTTTTCTGTGTAATGTGTATTTGCTTTATAATTTTTATCCCACGATTTTGTAACCCATTTTTCACCCCTGTGTCAATTATCTAATGTGATCCTGGGCTCTACACACCCTCCGCCAACCTAGTCCCCATATATGGGGGACATGGGGAGAGCAACGGACTTGAACTCATGCTTCCTTCATGCCTGAGTGTCCAAGTTGCTCCTTTACACCTGACAGGGGGGAGTTTCCCTGGTTGGACGTAGCGCGTGGAAGGAACACGTTATTCCAACCAGTTCCTTTCCCCTCCATCAGGCGCCCCGGCTGGCCAGGGGGAGGCAGTTTAGAGACCAGGATTACTGCATGTTTTTTGTGAGGGTACCTACCCTAGGGGACACGGGGAGAACATGCAAACTCCACACAGAAAGGCCCTTTCGCCAACCCCGCCTCGGGTATGGGCACTGATGACGCGGAGGAGGAAACACGCCGCCAGCACCCACAGCGCCCCGAGCGGGAATCGAACCCACGACCTTCTAGCTGTTAGGCGACAGCACTACCAACCTGTTCCACCGTGCCCCCCGGTAATGTGTATTTGTAATAGATCTGCAATTGCAATGTAATGTAATCTTAGATGTTATTGGAGAATGCCACTTCTTAAGCCCCTGGAGGGTTTTTACTTTTTAGGCTTTCTCCTTCACATTTTTTTATTGACATTTTTAAATATTTTGTAAGTGGAAATAAACAAACAAACCTCTCGCCTCACAGATCGCGCATGCTGTGCCATTGTGATATTATATTGCATCGATGCAATATAACATAACAATGGCACAGCGTAGCACAGCTTTGTAAGGGCGGCAGTGGCTCAGGGCCAGGGGTAGAGTGACCGCATAGGAATCGCAAGGTTCCCAGTTCAAACCCGGGCTCCCCCAGGTAGTGTTGAAGTGTCCTTGAGCAAGACTCTATGCCCCTAATGTCTCCCGATGTGCAGGTTGGTGGCTTGCATGGTTTCCTCCGGCATCGGTGTGTGAATGTGTGTGTGAATGTGTGTGTGAATGTGTGTGTGAATGGGTGCACAATCCCTTTAAAGCTCCCTGGATAAAGGCTCTATATAAATGCATTTACCATTGTTAAAATCACTCGGACCGTGGTCTGATTGGGAGGCTGATACCCAAGCTCTGGAGGAGTCAACATAAGAAATGCAATTTCCTTTTTTTAGCTCCCCGCGGATAATCAACGCAATCTATTCCAAGCATGTAATTTGACTGTACAACAGCAGATCCACGGGGTTCTATTATTACTGGAGTGCACGCCTGCACGGAGGCTGCGGGAGAGTGCACAATTCATTTGTGATTCATGGGATAAAAAAAGGCCAGAGAATAGGATAGGGGGACCAATAACAGTGTAAGATCTTCAGTATTAATTTGACCACATAAAACCCTGGCGACCCCATTCTGGGGTTAACGTTCTGGCCAACATACTACTGTAGCTGATCTACAAGCTCTATTTTTCAGCAATAAGAGGTCTGTTTTTGAGGGAAAACAGGAATGCGCCTAGTACAGACCCCTGGGGGACTTCTATGGGGTTGCAAGTGGTTGAAGGACCACTTCATCCATTTTCAACCATAACTTCATATAATTGATCCTCACTGATGCTCGTTATGAGGCTGATGTTTCTGAACTGTCCACAGCCCACCGATGACGTTAATTACTTATTGAGTGGGCAAAACCATACCTATATTAAATTGTTTATACTATAGGATCAATCTAGGTAAAGTAATATATGATAACCCTTCCACAGGAGTAGCTTTTTCATATATGTAGGCTATCACACATTTTGTTATTTTTACCTACAGTAGGCCTACATATTGAAAATATGAAACAGCTACTACGGTGGAAGGGTTATGATATATCAATTTAATATAGGTATGGTTGTGCCCACTCAATTCCACACAGTGCATGAGTAGACAGAAATGGTGAGAGGAGATGAAGTTCACACTTTCCTGCTGGATCCTATTTCTAGACAGAAATGGTGCCATCTTATAATGAGCATTGCTGAGGGTCAGATGAAGATACGGTTTAAAATGGATCCTTTAAACACTGCATGAAGTGCAGTGTTTAAAGGATGGACCCATGTAGTATGTGTTTAATGTGTAGCAATAGCTTTCCTTAACCTTCGAAAATAAAGGCATTTGAGATATTAGTATATATTATTACTGTCAGTCAGAAACCTTGCATCTCCATATTTCACCGTTTTATGTTATTTTGTCTTTGTGTAAAATCATTAATGCCCTGCATTAATCAGCCGTTGGCAAAAACAAATTGCCTGCCACCACACGACAGTGTGATTTGAGTCTGGCTTATTAGCCAGGCTAGCAACCATGTGCCCGTGGCCCCCATGCAGCACTCGCATGACTATATTTCAGTACTAAAACACATGCACACGCACACACACAGACCCTCCTCCTATACAGCTCGTGAAGATGTCCGTCCAACTGGCAAGGCCGGGATCAGTGTGAGGACTTCTAGCGCATCACACTTAAAACCACTGCTTCTGCAAATAAACCACGGGATAAAACTAGCAGTAAAGGTTTTATTAAAATGGTTGAAATGAACAACAGCTGTGTGACACTAGTGCACAAATTCTTCAACAGATGTTTTATAACGGCAACTGGCAAAGCACTCATCATATAATATATCATTTTAACCACTTGCGCATCCATATTATTCTGCGGACGGACGGACGGACGGACATACAAGAATTGTCCCGGAAGCTTGCAACGCAAGCTTGCAGATCGGCTATTTTCGGCTAAGAGGTTTGGTGTATAGAGGGAGGGGAAATGATCGGACCAAACACATGTACCTTTTGTATCTTGGATCCCATTTACATTTATTTCATTCGGCTAAAGGTCACATCAACACTGGGAGTTGAACCAAGGACATTTGAACGCACACACACACACACACACCACACACACACACACACACACACACACACACACACACACACACACACACACACACACACATGCTGTCCTTGTGGGGTTGAACCGGTGACGTGACATTTTCTTAAATCACCAAGCCACCCATCAGGTCCCTTATCACACAAAGTCACAAACCTATTAATGATCCCACAAAGCAATGGCACATTGAGAGCCCATGAGCAGCATGGCCGTAGCCGAGTCGTAGATCCAATCTGGGGATTGGAAGGTTGCCGGTTTGACCCCTGGGTCGCCCAGTGTCGCAAGCACAAGCTTGTAGATCGGCTACTTTTTCCCCCGGAAAATGGATACTGCATGGGTTGACTAACCTCAAATGATCATAACAATTACGTCTAGCTATTTTTGCTATACTTCTGTTTGAACGTGATGTACTAAGTATAAAATAGGACAAATTATATTCAGAGATGGCAGGTTTCTCATGATCTTATCTTCATCCAGTGCCCTGCATCTAAATTCATAAGAAAACATAATGACAGCTCAGAAGCAGCAATTGGAATGGTTTCATGGTGTGTATAGTAGCTTACTGGACACCATCATTAAATCCCTGAAACAAAGGCCTGGCAGTGAAAAGGAGTTTGAATTTGCATACAGAGCCAATGCCGAGATCTATTATTATTCATGACAAACTAACAGTGCAACTGTCATATTTATTTGCTAATAGAACGCAGAGATAGATTTAAGGAGAACAGGGATATTGCATTGATGTATATTTTTCACAGTGTGGGAGTGATATTTGAGTTTTATTCCCTTGTAAAGGGTGTGTGTGTGTGTGTGTGTGTGTGTGTGTGTGTGTGTGTGTGTGTGTGTGTGTGTGTGTGTGTGTGTGTGTGTGTGTGTGTGTGTGTGTGTGTGTGTGTGTGTGTGTGTGTGTGTGTGTGTGTGTGTGTGTGTGTGTGTGTGTGTGTGTGTGTGTGTGTGTGTGGCGTGGGCACGGCTGCATCATGGGGTCACAGATTGACAAGCTGGCGTACGTACTCTGTGGGAAACAGCTTGTGCCCTGCCTGCACCACTCCGCAGGGGAGGGAAAATAAATAAATGTACAAAGAAATATAAATATTTCTAGATGTTCAAATATAAAAATACATGTTTGAATAGGAGCGCTTTCTGGATGCCAAAGAAAAAAAGTTTGTTTGAAGTGCTCCTCGTGTGTGTGTGTGTGTGTGTGTGTGTGTGTGTGTGCGTGTGTGCGTGTGCGCATGTGTGCGTGCATGCGTGCTGCGCGGACCTGTAACCCGCATGTCCCGGGCTGAGCCGAGTCGAGATATTTTTACTTTACTGGCAGGGCGGGCTGAGGCGGGTTAAATTATGTATACTGATTTTTACAAATGGCTGTTTTTGCCACAAGTCCTGGGAGGAAATTTGCGCAGCCTACCGGATTGTTGTGTTGCTGTGCTGGCCTGGTTGATATAAAAAAATCCCCAAACAGCGTGACTGTGATAGCCGCGGAGCGTGCCGTCCGTGCGCTCCCAACGCACGTGCATGAGCACACCCCGCAGGCACGTAGTGTGTGTTTGAGCGACAGTTTTGTCTTTTCTCACCACAACGGACATTCTGTTCCAAACCTTTTTTTTTTACATTTTCCCTGTGCGTCCTTGAACAGTGGTGAGTTGTCTACTACCATCTTGCCACATCCTTTCTGACCGACACTCCAGAGCGAGTGCAATATTTTATAACCACCAGCAGTCCAGCAGCACCTATCCCTTTCCTTCAGTGCGCAGCGGTCATAAAAAACCCTGACCCGCGCGTGCGTCACATCTCAAGCTTGTACCTGTATATTTACTGTAGCCTATATAACAGTAGGTGGCCTATAGTATAGAGCCCTGGAAAGAGAGAGAGACAGCCGGAGACATGCAGCAAAGGTTGTCATCAACGGGACTCGAACACGTGATGCGCTGTCAGGCCAGAGCCTATATGTGGCATGCACCTTGACCACTACGCCAGCGGGTGCCCATTCCCCCACTACTTTCAGCTATACCACTGCATGGGGATCGTCTGTTCCCCGTCTGCTTCTGTTCTCTGCATCTTCCACGGTCACTCCAGCCACCTATAGGAGTGACGACTCCTATACTGAATCCATACACCTCGCCCCTCCTCTGCAACATCTCCAAAACCTGCAGCCTCTCTTACTTTAACCCCAAACCTTCTATACCTGGGCTGTCTAATGTAGCCATTTCAGATTTGTGTCCCTCCTTGTCATTCCTAATGAGATTTGTAGCATCCTCAATACTGCAGCCACCACCATGTCTTCTGTTGCAAATTAGATGCCAGATGGACAAATATGCGTCTAAATGTCAAATCGCACCGCCTCTGGCCTGGTCTCACACCTTCCCTCTCTCACTCTTCTCTTCAATCTGTTTCTTTCACCTCTCTTTCACACTCCTCGTATACTTTGGCGAGCTGAGCTCAGGTATTTTATATTCTTCGTCTCTACTCCTTATATCCTCACCGTTCCACTTTCCTCCCTCCCTCCTCACACATGCACACACATTCTGTCTTATATAAGTGCTTGAACTGCTTTTATTGTAATGGCATTTCCGTTTTAATCTTTTAAAAGTGTAAAATGGCCATTCCATTACAATAAAGGCATTTTAATAGTCCTCAAAGGAAGTGTGTTGTAGTTTTTTGTATCTTTGAACTCATTTACATTTTATTCATTCGGCTGAAGGTCAGGTCGCCAGTGGGTAACAGTGGGAGTTGAACCAAATACATTTGAACACACACACGCTGTCCTTGTGGGGTTGAACCGGTGACATGTCGTAATGTGACATTTACTTTAGCCACCAAGCCACCCTCCAAGTCCCTTATTACACAAATTACTGATCCCATGAGGCAGAGGCACGTTGAGCGTAGCCGTGGGGGAGTATTTATCTGGGAATTGGAAGGTTGCCGGTTTGACTCCTGGGTCGCCCAGTGTACAAGCACAATTTACAAAAAAGGGCGGAACCACAGCCTTCTGATGTAGTGATCTGCAGGCGGGTACGTGCGAAAGAGCCTTCTGATGTAGTGGTCTGCAGACGGGTACGTGTGCCAGAGCCTTCTGATGTAGTGGTCTGCAGATGGATACGTGTGCCAGAGCCTTCTGATGTAGTGGTCTGCAGACGGGTACGTGTGCCAGAGCCTTCTGATGTAGTGATCTGCAGACGGATACGTGTGCCAGAGCCTTCTGATGTAGTGGTCTGCAGACGGGTACGTGTGCCAGAGCCTTCTGATGTAGTGGTCTGCAGACGGGTACGTACGCCACAGCCTTCTGATGTAGTGGTCTGCAGGCGGGTACGTTCGACAGAGCCTTCTGATGTAGTGGTCTGCAGGCGGGTACGTGCGACAGAGCCTTCTGATGTAGTGGTCTGCAGGCGGGTACGTGCGACAGAGCCTTCTGATGTAGTGGTCTGCAGACGGGTACGTGTGACAGAGCCTTCCGATGTAAAATTCAAGCCACTTCCCTTTTATACTGTGATTTGTTGAGCACTATCCAATCACCGGGTGACGATCAACAATCAACGGGTGACGTTCGGAAATCAGGTTGAAATGGAAGACGGCCAGGCAGGGTGAGATGCGAAGTCTGTCTGGCTTTTCTCCACCTCTGAACATTTTTCGCGGATCAGTGCCATGGCCATCCATCGAAAGTACATGTGACATTTGACATGATGCTATGTTATAGACGTCCTTATTTTATGCATGGGCATGTCATTATACAGTAGGCAATCATTTACATAGCCTTCGCATAATTAGAGATAAAATATCAGATCTCCGGGGCTGCCGGCGGGATGGTCCGGGCGCCCTAGGCTGCAATGCCAGCCTTGCGGGTTCAAATCCTGATCCCGACGACCTTTGCTGTGTGTTACTCCCCGTCTCTCTCCTCATATATATATATATATATATATATATATATATATATATATATATATATACTGTATAAGCTGACAGCATGTCGTGAAACTCGTGATACATGTAGCTTGTGAGCTATTGCTATTTTTGCTATTATTCAAATAGGTCTTAAGTGGACACTTTTTTGCCACCCTCTTACTTTTCTTCCCAATTTGACGCCTCTGGGCTGGTGTGATTTCTTGCCCACGGTGTGGTGGGTGGGTGGGTGGGTGGTTGAGAGGGTTAAGAAAGCATGTGCCGTGTGAGTCAGACTCACAGTGAAACCCTGTGGATGGCAGGAGCTCCATGTCAGCATGGACACAGAGCATTTGTCAAACGTCGGCGTGAAAAAGGTCACACACTTGGCACCGGCTTTGGGAAAGTGATCCCACACACAAACGCACGTGCGCGCACACACACACACACACACACACACACACACACACACACACACACACACACACACACACACACACACACACACACACACACACACACACAAACACACACAAACACACACAAACACACACACAGCACCGATGGATGTTCTGCGTGGAGGCAAACTGTTAACACCAGGCCGCGCCGCACTGTCTGCGTCGTCGCCCAATAAGGTCGCGCATATTGGCGCCGACTGCCGGAAGAACCTTGTATGTACAAAACGCTTACCTGTCAAGGAACTGTGGAAACAACTGTGTTCCATTATGAGCTTGACGCGGTCATCCATCAAAGTAGAGCATTCATTTACACACACAAAAAATAGACACATGGAAAGTTGAAATATGAAGATACAAGGTTTCTTCCGGACAGCGTATGACATGCACCATGGACCATGGCTGCTGTGATGCTGATCGCCTCGCTTCGATATATAACACCTCAGCCAGCCCCCCGGCCCCCCTCCCCCTGTCTGTCTGTCACTTCCGGGAGGTATCGAACACTGAATGAAAAGCGTGTGCACTGCATGAGCTCAAATGTCACCGTCCTAAGCAGGGGCTCTGTCGATACCCCGCTGACCTTTCACCATGTTTACCTTTGTAGGATGCTGGTTGAGTTGTGTGTGTGTGTGTGTGTGTGTGTGTGTGTGTGTGTGTGTGTGTGTGTGTGTGTGTGTGTGTGTGTGTGTGTGTGTGTGTGTGTGTGTGTGTGTGTGTGTGTGTGTGTGTGTGTGTGTGTGTGTGTGTGTGTGCGCGCGTGCGTGCGTGTGCGCACATGCACACGTGTGTACGTGCTTGTGTTTAAGGCGCTGTGACTCTTGTTGGTTACTCAGACTGAAACGGAGAATAGAATGGCAACGTTTCCGAGTGCTTGCTGCAATTCGTGCCCTTTTGAATGTAATCAAATGATAGTGGGCCAATCGATTACTCAACAGCGCATTACGCGTGTATGGAGGAGGCTAGAGGCGGTACGATTTGACATTTAGACGCATATTTGTCCATCTGGCATCTAATTTGCAACAGAAATTCATAAATCGCAGCTTGTTTGGGCCCTAACTTGAATCAATGCAGCGTCTCCTTCCCAAAACCCAGCAGTGATACCTTGTTGTGCTTTCATTAATTAATCCCACTAAAAAGAAAAGAAAAGAAAACTAGAAAAAGTGCCCCTCGGGGCACAGGTCTCCACCAGGGCAGGTCAGGTTGTGGCCTCCTGGTGGCGCTATAATAGGCCAATGTGAAAAGGGTGCCATTTCTTCATACGCCTTTGATGGCAATTGGATGATTTGAGGCATTTTGTTCCAAAAATGTGTTTTGCAAAAATCAACCTGTTGGTGGCGCTATAACAGGCCAATGTGGGATATATATATATATATATGTGGGATATATTCCTCAGCCTAGTAAGAAAATGTGTGAAAGATTTCACGTAAATTGCATGCTGCGTTCATGATTTGAGGCTTTTGTTCAATTAGGATGGAATATGAAATATCAGACAGATCCGACTTGAGCACATGACCATAGAGATACTGTTTAACGATTTGTGAGATTTTTGGACAGAATCTAGAGGAGTAATATCAAAAAATGTGTTTTACAAAAGTCGGCCTCCTGGTGGCGCTATAAAAGGCAGATGCGGAAAATGCAGGTCAAAGGTTTGTCCTTGGCCTCTAGGGAGTGTGCATGCAACGTTTCACGCAGATCGGTGCAGTTTTAGGTAAAAAATGTGAAAAGCTGCTATAAGGCACTATAACAGGCCGTTCTGGAAAATGTGGGGCTCAGATGATAGTAGTGATAGTGTTGCATAGTAGATCAGATTTATTGTAGAATAAGAATAAGACCTTTGTTAATTCCGCACAGGGGGCGGGTGGAGGGGATTCAGTTTCATCCAGCTGATGGCTTGACGTGGGAGAGAGGAGACGCGGACCGCCTGATTACCAGACAGCCTCTGAAAATAGCTGATCTATAAGCTCACAATGTGTCGCGATGCGTCGCATTATGATCTTGTAGATCTGCTATTTATTATACATTTGAAAACTTTAAATGGGACATTCTGCACAATGAGTGCGTTTACTTTTGGTACTTTAAGTACATTTTTAAGCCAGTATTTGTGTGCTTTTACTCAAGTAAATAAATGAATTCTGGTAAAACATGCGAGTACTTTTTTCCACCACTGCTAATGTTGCTCTTTCCTATTCACATGCTGAAAAAGAAAAAGTATACATTTGTCTGCATTGAATGACTTATTGAATTGGCTTATCCTTCCTGTCTTCGTGCAGTGTCTCTGTCAGTTTATATTTGTTGTCATCTCTGTATTGTTGGCTTGCCTCTCTGTTCATCACAATGAATCACTTTATCCAGACAGACTTTTATTGCGGTACAAGGCAAGGTGGCATTGTTGCGGAGATGCATCGACTTAAAGGGCGATTTCACCACGTTTCAACCTATATTCATATAAGTGGCCCTCACTAATGTGACACTAATGAGTTGATAAAATAGCAAAATAGCAAAAAAAAAAAAAAATTACGATTTTAGATTTGTATTATTGCAAGAACGATGGCTTCCGGTATCGCATTGTAACTTTTCAGGAATGCAAAGCCTAACGTTTCCATTAGCTTGGATTCCCCATCGCTGATGTCACTGGAAGAGGGTTTTCTGAACTGCCCACAGCCCTCATATGAGACATGAGTAGAACATTTTTTTTTTGCGTTTTTTATCATCATGAATATTATTGAGGGCCAATTATATGAAGATAGGTTGAAAAGTGGTGAACGCGTCCTGTTTTTTGGAATCAATCTCGAGTCTAAATTGGTCAGAGCCTGACTTCTAGTTAGGTGCAAGTGCCAAATCTATTGCAGCTTGTAGATGCTGCCTTCTCCCAGGCAGCATCGTGTGACATTTACCCAGCTATCGTCATGTGGAAAGTCTTCAAATAAAACTACACGTTTGCGGCCAGTCAGCTCTCTTTAAAGTTCGTTCAGCGTATTTCATATATCAGTGATGAAGGCAGGTTTTGTAGCAAGAGAAGAGCCTGTCCTCGCTCCAGAGATAAGAAAAGACCATGAATATTCACGACTCGACTGTTTCTGAGCCTCTTGGCATCCATGAAGAGGTTTATTTTTTTTCTTTTTTATTATCTAGACGGGTCTCGTGGAGGTGCATGATTTCAGGGGTGAAGAGATAGTTGCTGCAATGAGAACGTGTCTGTCTGTCTGCCTGTCTGTCTGTCTGTCTGTCTGTCTGTCTGTCTGTCTGTCTGTCTGTCTGTCTGTCTGTCTGTCTGTCTGTCTGTCTGTCTGTCTGTCTGTCTGTCTGTCTGTCTGTCTGTCTGTCTGTCTGTCTGTCTGTCTGTCTGTCTTACTGGGGCGGCAGTGTCTCGTTGAGGTATATAGGCCCTACCTCCTGTTGTGTCTTTGGAATTATTTGAAATGCAGTATATGTCTCCTCCCGGCTATCACGTCAAAGTGTTCTTCAGCAAGAAATGTACCGTAACTTCTAACGGCTCCCAATGTGCAAGTTCGGTCGCATGCATGGTTTCCTTCGCCATCGCGTGTGTGTGTGTGTGTGCGCGTGTGTGTGCGTGTGTGTGCGTGTGCGTGTGCGCGTGTGTGTGTGTGTGTGCACGTGGGGATGAATGTGAAATACATTGTTATGCGCTTTGGAGAAGAGCACTATTTACCTGCATCCGTACCTAGCTACTTTTACCTACCTACCTACATTATACCTACCTAGCTATAATATATCTACCTACCTACAGTACCTAGTACCTACCTAGCTATACATATCTACAGTACCTACCTACCTACCTAGCTATACCTATCTACAGTACCTAACTAACTACCAACTTACGCCTATACCTAAGTAAGCCTTGCCAAGCCATGAGGCCCATATAGGGCAGGAGCCTATCTCCTGTTTCTGCAGCGTGAGGCAGCTTGATGTACAACTGTGCATCCCCTGGACATGATGCTAGTATGTTGCAGGGACCTACCCCTAATTCAACCCTTGATGCTGTGTGCCATTTTTCAGAGTCTTTGGTATGACCCCGACCTCCCAGTCTCAGGGCGGACACTCCAACACTCTAACCATGCACAAGGCCGTAGAGCTTACTCCTATACCTACCTAAGAAAGGAAAATGTCACATTTCTTAGCCACTTAAACACTGTGGTACTTCTCCCTTCTTTCTGCTTTTAACCCCCTTTTTCTTCCCAATTTAGTCCTTATGTCAATTGATTCCTCCCCACACACTTTTCTCACATGTGTTGTCACTGCTGTCGTATCCTATTGGCTCACCTGCCAGTGAGGAGTCCCCACAGGGAGGACGTAGCACCTCTGTTCTACTCCTCCCTGTTGACAGGTGCCACCGTTATGCTTAGTTGACTGCCCTCTATAGTTGATCCTCTTATTATTTCCCTCTACACCTAATCTCTTTTCCGCAAATAGCAGATCTATAGCTTTTAGATCTGCCATTTGTGCTGAATGTTTGCCCCAAACAGGGATGTAGAAATGAGGCAGAGAACCTCGGTCTCTTGTATAAGAGACATCACTTATAGCAGCAGATAATGTATTAGATGTGTGTGAATGGAGTAAATACAGTGTGATTTAGTGATCGCGGCAAATCGGCTATTTTACAGTGCCAAATTAGCCTATACTGTAAATATATTTGCACGTCAATTAATCTAGTTTTACACAGGTAGAATGTTGAATGCAGGCCTTTAAATTGTAACAGAGAATTATTAAGTACGTCTTCCACTATTGTCTTGCACATCATTAACGCAGACCCCACCGTTCTTTCTCTCTCTCTCTCTCTCTCTCTCTCTCTCTCTCTCTCTCCCCCCCCCCCTCTCTCTCTCTCTCTCTCTCTCTCTCTCTCTCTCTCTCCCCCCCTCTCTCTCTCTCTCTATCTCTCTCTATCTCTCTTTCTCTCTCTCCCCCCCCCTCTCTCTCTCTCTATCTCTCTCTCTCTCTCTCTCTCTCTCTCCCCCCCCCTCTCTCTCTTGGTGGCCAGCAGCAGTGTCATCATTAAGATAGTGGAGATTAAAGCAGGGTGGGATTAATGGAGCCTCTCCACTGTAAAACAAAGATGGTGCTGCCACCGCTGCTCCCAGGTAATGAAGGAGCCCGCTGACTTATGGGCTCCCGTCGGGCTTGCCAGGTGCACGTCGTCAGTCCGCTGCCTGTCGTGGGTGGAAACCTCGAATGTCCAGAAGTGTCGACTTTTCAAGGAAATGGGGTGGAAACAAACCTTTGTTCCTACGGTATAGATCCATGCAGTTGAGTCCAAGCTGCTGTGTTTATAAAAACCTGCAGACATACTTAAAGGGGAAAACCACCCATTTTCAACATTTTACTATGTCATTAATATACCTTAGAGCTGTTGTGTGGAAATAATAAAAAGTCCCCCCATTCTGTGGGTGTGTTTTTTCAGACCTCTAGTTCTAGGAAACACAGAATGGGGGGACTGTTATTATTTCCACACAACAGCTCTAAGGTATATTAATGACGTAGTAAAATGTTGAAAATGAGTGGAATGCCCCTTTAACCACTTTCACTTTGTCCTTGTTACAAATATGATTCTAAATCAGTAGTTCTCAAATTGTTTTGTGCCAAGGATTGCCAAAATGTCAGAGAATGCCAGAGAATCCTAGAAGAAGATGTGTGAGGGAAAAAAAGAAAAAAACACTTCAATTTATGTTTTTCTTTATGTATTTATTTATTTCCAAAAAACGTTAAATAGCAGATTTCAAGTTTGCAGCACGGCACCACGTGATGCTAAGCAGTGTTGATTTTGTCGATTTAAACTGGCAACTGTAATCAACTGTAGATTTAGTTGACTAAAACCTTGTGATATTTAGTCAACTTAAACTAGACTAACACTAAGACATTCCAGGTGACTAAAATGTGACTAAAACTAAATGAGAACTATTCAAGAGACTAATGACTGAACTAAAATCAAAATTTGCTGCCATAAACAACACTGTCTGTAAGTTTGTACCGGTATATCTGCTATTTTAGAGAACCACCACTATAGTAAATAGTTTTCTGAAAAACGATGTTACAGTTGCTATGAAGCTACAATCTGAAATGACGCTTTTCCAGTTTTAACCGTTTCCGTACATAGGACGTCGCCACACGTCCTAGGGGTCCCAATCGATGCGTACATCCGACGTCCTCACACTTAGCGCATCCTCAATGATACGGGGCGAGATAAGAATATTCTGAATTTTTTCCTTTTTTTTTTTTGCCAGTTCTCCTTTCGGCTACCGTATGCTACACTCTAGGCAATTGTTAGCTTACCATTGACTTGGCCGTTAGCGCGGCGGAAAGAATGACTCGGCTCTCCGTGGTGTTGAACGGATCGATATACTGACGCTTCATTTCTGCTCCTCATCCGTCTCTCCCGCAAAATATACGCTTTTTGGATCATATATCGTATAAATTAAAACGATCGGAATGTAAGCTAGCTATGTAAAGTAAACTTTTTTTAGTGGATTGTTTCCGGGTCATGGGTTTCCGAGTAAAAGCGGCCATGTCTTTCCGGCACCCCAGAGCTCCTATTTTGAAGGACTTCCGGCACTGATTGTGTTAATGGATAAAATATTTTTTTGCAAATCTCAGCTCACAACTTCCCGCGCCACAACGCACTCTGAGCTTGTAGATCGGCTATTTTCACAACTTGTGTACGTACGACGAAGCAGAGCATTATTAGTTTATGGCGGGGAAACGACATAAAAGTTCAACCATGGAGATACAAGGTTTCTGCCTGACAGCAGCGTGTGGAGAATGGGAGAGTGCTGGCGGTTGACTTTATCACCCCTGCACACAAATAAAATAAAATAAGATGGATTCCCACGGCGTACGTGCTACTCAGACATAACGACTTTATTCACCCTGTTGGTGGGCGATAAAATATAATGAATATAATATACACTAAAGACAAATACTGTCCGAGTTTTAGGCCCGCCATAGTGGCCATGCAGTTTCTCACATTAGCTTAGGTTGCCAAAATTACGCCTCATCAAAATACATTGTATTCTTCTCTGATCACATTTTGTCAATCATGTTCTTAAATTTATGCTGTTTATATTAAGTCTATTTTATTTATTTAAGTACAATAATGAAAAAACACTAAATTGCAAATATGGGTACTCGCTCTACATGCACAATATACTGTACAATGAGCAATTCCATGCTCATATTTCACTTTGTAAAGGTTGACAACTACTTGGAAACCCTTTTTGTTGTGACTTGACTCAGACATACACAATTTGGCTCCAAAACAATCCTGTAAATAGAAAAGGGGGGGTGGTGGGTTGATTTGGTTTGGTTCCCCATATCCAATTATACGCACGCACGCACGCACGCACGCACGCACGCACGCACGCACGCACGCACGCACACTAATGGTTTAACGAACATGCTAACTAACTAACAACGTGCATTGTTAGCTCGTAAGTCTGTTCTTCTTGGCAGGCAACACCGCTTCACAGCGGAATATAAAATTCGGCTTCAGGCTACTGTCTGATTATACTGTATGTCCGGCAATGCCCAACTGCAATTAATGTGCATCCTTGCAAATCCCTGTTAATAATACCAGTCACACTGTTTCAAGGTCTGCCTTTCTCCAAAGCACAATTGCACTGTTCATTACATATAGGTCCTTTCAGTTTCACACACTGACGGTGTGAGAAACAACACAGGCACCAACATGCTCATCAGGTGCATCAGTGAGGGGTTCGGTGTCTTTGACACAATAGATATAGGCCTCTTCGGACTTCCTTCACAGGTGTTACCGATGGTACTGATTAAGGCTCTATTTTCTTTATTATAATTCATGCTTCTCCCAATAGAGATATTCGCCATGCGAAAAGACACATATGTTGATTTATGTTTGTTTGATTGTTTGTTGGTTCATTTTGTAAAGCGTCCTTGGGTTCATGAAAGGCGCTATATAAATGATTATTATTTGTAGTAGTAGTAGTAGTATTATGCTTACAGGGAATTAATGAAAATGAGACAGAGCTGTGATGCCAAATATACTTAAATATGTATGCTCTTTAAATGTCATGCTCAGCAAATATATTTATTCAATCTAAGAATTGTATCAACATGTTCTACACATGAATCATGTCCTCTTCTGGTAGGTAGCTCCTACGTTTACATGGATTGGGTAGTTGTTTATTGGACTGTCGGGAGTCAGATGATGAGGTCGTTCAGCGGCCTCAACAACTTAACGATCCAAAACAAAGTAAAAGCTGGTGAATGTATTGATTGTCTGTAAAGACAGGACAAAGGCCGGGGACGGCTCACAGATGGCCGATAAAAAGCTCCTCTTTGAAAGACTCATTTGACATTACATTTGTACACTCTCAGAGTTAAATGAACACGGAGGGTTTTACTGCGTAATAATGAATAAGTAAGTATCTATGTCCTAAATATATATATAACTTTCATTTCTAATCGGTCCGTTTACAAAATCAACACAATTATTGGCTCCATTATCGCCATACAAGCTAATGGAGTGAAGGCGTAGTGCAGTCAGTTGGACCTTCTCCTCTGCATTTATCCCGATGATATTCCCGCCTACAGGTATTTTAAAGCCGCCCGCTCCGGCAACATTTGCATTGGGGATCCGCTGGTTCCTAATCACAATTAGGACTCTACTTAACACTCGCATGACTGAAGTATAAGGCCACCTACCACCACAAGGTCAAACTTTTTTTTTTTAATCCTGTGAAGTTATTGGCTACTATTTCCAGACGCTTTGACCCCCCCAGCGGGTTAGAGCCATTTTCTTTTAACTTGACCAATGGGCTGTCTGGAGGTGTGAAGTCCACTCCCGTGGGGGGAGGAGGGTGGCAGGGGTCATTATGACTGAAAACGAATAGGCAGGGATTGTATAACTATGCCTAAAACAAAGATGATTTGAATCAAATAATAATATATTTGAAAAGGAAGACACATATTCCTTTTACTCATCCACAGGCATTAACTCTTCAGTCTTTCAGTGTTATTGCTTAGCACCTGTCTATGTCCTTCATTTACATATTACTTGACAGAAACGTAGCAATTACTCCACCCCCCCAAAAAAATAAAAACAGCACACTAGTGTTTATATCCCTCTTCTCTTCGGTAGAGAACATCTGGGATTGATAGTTCCTCCTGACAACCTGCCCATGCATGTCAGCACTACCTCTGCGTCCTCGTGGAACGTATCATTTATATAATAACGTATATATTTTTAAAGGATATCTGATGATGATGGGGTAAAATTGGCAGCCGTTTAGACACCACTCGAGACCATCTGGGATGATGTAAGACTGTTTAAACGAAACGTTGACGTTTTTTTCAAAAAAATAAAGAAATTATCGATGGTGGAATGTGACATTGGTAATTATAGCGAAAGTTATTCAGAGCTGAAACAAGAAAGAAAAGAAATCCCGGATGAGATTGCCATTGCTCCGTCGCAGAGGCTGCTGGCAGCACTTAGTCTGCTTAGCATTCATACACGTAACGAGCAAAGACATCACCTGCAGATGGTTCTGATATGAGGCAGAGTGAAGTGTGAGCCCTGCCAAATTCACACCACGTGTTACAAAATAATAAACGTGGAAAACAAAGTTTGTGCTCAAAGTGAACCCGGACAGCCGGGGTGAAGTCGAACCCAATTTCTGCCTCATTTCAACAAGTCGAAATAGCATCTGCGAAATAAATTGGGGGAGACTGTTTGGTCAATATTGGGATTCCATTAATATTACATGGCCGGATATCCATGCCGGCATGCCATCAAGACCCAGGTAGAGCAAGGAAAATATGCATTTATTTCTACTTGTATTATTTATAGGGGCATGACAGACAAATTGGTTTCCTGAAGGCCTTTCATGCTACAGCAGGTACATAACTTTTAATAGCATTTTACCGTCGGTCACATTATTCTGATATGGTTTCACCAGATGCGTCTAAAAATAGCGACGACACTCGACGATTTGAAAGCAGGAAGCGACGTGAAAGCATGAGCAACATGACCACAATTAAAACGATTGCATTAATTTAGAAAAGAACACACTTCGTTTTAATCATGGCGCATTCAGGAGTTAATTACAGTCACAGCATGTGCATGGTGAACAACTTTCCTAATCAAAACGGTAATAAACAATATATCTCAGACCAATCTATGTCATACATGACGTCCAGTAACTAATTGCTTTCCCATTTTGAGTAATACTATTACTAATATGTTACTATTTTTGCTTGAGTGTTTATTTATAATTGTAGACTGGGTTGGGATGGAGTTGCTTTGCAGGCTGCTGATCCGGTCTAGAGCTAGATTCCAGAGCGGATACGGAAACGATGCGCACTTGTCTGTACGTGTGAATTATCAGATGCGGAAGGGTTGGCCTTAACGTCCAGAAACAAACTAGGTATAGTGTGAGTGTTGGACAGAAGATGCAATTACTGCGGGCAAGAAAAAACTAGTTACTTTTGGCAGGTAGTAATATGTAAAGTAATAATAAAACTTATTTTATGTAAGTTGCGACTGTAGGTCGCAGATTACTATGAAAACCTGCAAAAGCTGTCAGTCAGTCAGTCCGTCCGTCCATAACACCTCGTACCCGCTCCATATATGTCAGTCAGTCCGTCACACCTTGTGCCACACTCCATATATGGCCGTCTCCATAATATGCACGACACTGACCTCATCAAACCCTGGATAGCCATACATGGAGAAGACTGGATCATCAGCCGGCCAGCAACTCTCTCCTGACCTCAAACCCTTAGATCTCCATATATGGAGCTGACCTGTTCTGATTCCATATGTTGACCCTCCCCGTCCTTCCTCTTCGAATTGTCTCCCTTTTGACTGATACCTGTCCATTCAAACTCTAGACGGGACCGCCCCAAACACTGACGTCATACTAGTAATTTGTAAACAAAGTTTTAAAAATGTAACAAAAAGTAGGCTATATTATACGGATATGTACTGTAGATTAGCTAATTTGAAGGTGTTCAGTCCAGCGGTTTGCTGGACACACAGTAGAGCCTACGGCAGCCTAAGGCAAAAAATAAATAAAAGAAAAACGAGCCCTAACAAACAAGACACCTTAAGGAATGCCTGTTCCATTGAATCAAGGTCAAAGCCTCACGTCACGGGGGGATTTGAGGCTAAAGCAGCAGCCTGTGTAATGCGCTTCATGTCACATGCAGGGGGAGCGCTTGTTCAATAGGCACGCATAGCATGTGGGGACAGCGAGGGCACGACCGGTGGCGTCGGGCGTCACCACCCGTCACGCTCCATCTCGCTCAGGTTCATTTCAGTGGAACGCTGGGCTGTCAGGTGTCTCGTGATCGCTAGACTGTGAATACATGCTCCCTGCCTCCTCGCGCACACACACACACACACACACACACACACACACACACACACACACGCTGCTTTATATGCTCTTTAATTAGTTGGTTCATTAATTCATGTGTGTGGCGTAGTGTGACAGCGCTGCCCTCCACCGCTAGAGCCACTTCCTGGGTGGGGGCCACCTGACAGGAATGTGTAATGGATGCTAGAGCCACTTCCTGGGTGGGGGCCACCTGACAGGAATGTGTAATGGATGCTAGAGCCACTTCCTGGGTGGGGGCCACCTGACAGGAATGTGTAATGGATGCTAGAGCCACTTCCTGGGTGGGGGCCCACCTGACAGGAATGTGTAATGGATGCTAGAGCCACTTCCTGGGTGGGGACAAGGACTGTCTAAAGAGGACGAGACGCGAAGACCGTACGGGCGACGCCATGTTGCTCCATGGTGCTCCATGGAAGGAAAGAAACATGCACAGTTGAGACCAGGAAGTTGTACATGCCCACATTTGTGCGACTTCCTGGGTGGGGACCCACCTGATAGGAATGTGTAATGGATGCTAGAGCCACTTCCTGGGTGGGGACAAGGACTGTCTAAAGAGGACGAGACGCGAAGACCGTACGGGCGATGCCATGTTGCTTATGGTGCTCCATGGAAGGAAAGAAACATGCGCAATGGGCTATATGCAGCCAACACTTCCGTGTTCAGCTTCCTTGGTCTCAACTGTGCATGTTTCTTTCCTTCCATGGAGCACCATAAGCAACATGGCGTCGCCCGTACGGTCTTCGCGTCTCGTCCTCTTTAGACAGTCCTTGGGTGGGGACCCACTGGCCCGCCTGACAGGAATGTGTAATGGATGCGTGTTTGTCCCCGCATTAGCATGTGCTAATCAGCTCCTCTCTGTCTGTTCGGGTTAGACCAATCATTCCCCACCTTTGGAATTTCAAGGTTTGATATGAACTACAGTATAGGGTATAGGCCAATGCAGTGGTAATAGGCCAGTGCAGTGGTTCTCAAACATTTCAGGTCGTGACCCAAAAGAGAGTCGGGACCCAAACTAAGAAAAAATAGCAGATCTACAAGTGCACAACGCGTCGCTTCACACCACATTTCCGAGCTTGTAGATCCGCTATTTTTACTATTCTTAATTATTAGCCTACTTGTTTATGTAATTTTTTAGATTGGTTTGTTTTGCTGTTAAATTTATCAGATAATTATTTTGATATTTTTTTAATGTAGGAAACGAAACTAGGCCAAGGACCTCCATTTGACACAGTCACGGTACCTACATCTACACCTCCTCAGAGTTCATTGAACGGTGTATAAATGGAGCTGTCAAGGATTAACCGTTTAAACCCTATACGGTTGACCGGAGGAGTCCCTCGAGGCTCTATGCTAGTTGTATGTTGTTGTATGTCAATGTGGGCTGTAGGTGTTTCGCTGAAAATATCCGATCGACAAGCTCGCGCCGTGAGCTTGTTGGTTGAGTGGTTAAATCCAGCCGAGCCCACTGTGTGGCTGTCTGTAACACCTGTCTGTTTCTTCCTTCAATGCATTGGAGGAGTTAACAGGCTGCGCGCTTCTTATCAACTGCATGGCAGGGGGAGTTATAGGACGTAGCACTAGCACATGGAAGGAACATGTTATTCCAACCAGTTCCTTTCCCCTCCATCAAGCACCCCCGGCTGACCTGGGGGGGGCAGTATAGATGAGGATTACTGCATGTTTTTTGTGAGGGTATAGTCTACCCTACCCTATAGGGGACATGGGGAGAACATGCCAACTCCACACAGAAAGGCCTTTTCATGGCCCGGGCGGCTGGCGTAGCCGTATGTGCGGGCTGGTAATCCCTGCCTGACAGCGTGTTGCGGGTTCGACTCCCGATGGCGTGTCACCATCTCTCTCCCCATTTCCTGTCAACCTACTCTTAATCTATCAATCAAAGGCATAAAAATATAATAAAGAAAGGCACTTTGGCCAACCCCACCTAGGGTATGAGCGCTAATGATGAGGAGGAGAGTGAGAACACGCCCCCAGCGCACAGGGCTTCTAACAGGAAGCTACAAACTGATGGCGACACTTGGCCATCAGTCACTGTGTGGCGAGCTAAAAAAAGCTGCTTACAAAAGTTGAGCTGGCTTCTGTTTCTTTCAGAGTTCAATGACGCATTGAAGTGTCAAACAATCATATATTTTTGTTTCACCCTCAACAAAATTGCTGCTTGTAAAGGGGGAAACCTAATTATTTCTTATAGCAAAGCACAAGAGTTCTTAAAAAGTTCTATACCTTGAGTCAATGTCACTGTGGAAGGAGATATAAGGTGGCGAACTTAAAAGAAGGTCCAAGGCAGCCAGTAGAAGTAGAAAAATCCTTTATTTCATTAATTAATTAAATATTAAAAACAAGGGTTAAAAACACGACCAATGCGTTTCGGCCTGCATGGGCCTTCATCAGGGTCAACTGGGTGGGAGTTGATCTTTTAAGTTCTCCTTCCACAGTGACATTGACTCAAGGTATAGAACTTTTTAAGAACTCTTGTGCTTTGCTCTATGAAACCCTCTCCAAAGAGCACCTGTCTACAGTTCTCTCTACATATAAAGGACCCACGTAGCGCTTCTTCTTTTCTTTTTTTTCTGTTACTAATTATTTCTTCTTTTTATTTTGTAATATTTTGAGTGGCCCAGTGCCTCCCTGCTGGCTTTGGGGTAAGTCCCTGCAACATACTAGTATCATGCCCTGGGGGGTGTACAAGCCACCTCGCAATATACAGAAACAGTATACTGTTTGCCTCATGGCTACAGAAACAGGAGATAGGCTCCTGCCCTACTGAACTCATGGCTACAGAAACAGGAGATATAGCTCCTGCCCTATGGGCCTCGTGGCTACAGAAACAGGAGATAGGCTCCTGCCCTATGGGCCTCATGGCTACAGAAACAGGAGATAGGCTCCTGCCCTATGGGCCTCATGGCTACAGAAACAGGAGATATAGCTCCTGCCTTATGGGCCTCATGGCTACAGAAACAGGAGATATAGCTCCTGCCTTATGGGCCTCATGGCTACAGAAACAGGAGATATAGCTCCTGCCCTATGGGCCTCATGGCTCCAGAAACAGGAGATAGGCTCCTGCCCTATGGGCCTCATGGCTACAGAAACAGGAGATATAGCTCATGCCTTATGGGCCTCATGGCTACAGAAACAGGATATTGGCTCCTGCCTTATGGGCCTCATGGCTACAGAAACAGGAGATATAGCTCCTGCCCTATGGGCCTCATGGCTACAGAAACAGGAGATATAGCTCCTGCCCTATGGGCCTCATGGCTACAGAAACAGGATATAGGCTCCTGCCCTATGGGCCTCATGGCTACAGAAACAGGAGATAGGCTCCTGCCCTATGGGCCTCATGGCTACAGAAACAGGAGATAGGCTCCTGCCCTATGGGCCTCATGGCTACAGAAACAGGAGATAGGCTCCTGCCCTATGGGCCTCATGGCTACAGAAACAGGATATATAGCTCCTGCCTTATGGGCCTCATGGCTACAGAAACAGGAGATTGGCTCCTGCCTTATGGGCCTCATGGCTACAGAAACAGGAGATATAGCTCCTGCCTTATGGGCCTCATGGCTACAGAAACAGGAGATAGGCTCCTGCCCTACTGGCCTCATGGCTACAGAAACAGGAGATATAGCTCCTGCCCTATGGGCCTCATGGCTACAGAAACAGGAGATATAGCTCCTGCCTTATGGGCCTCATGGCTACAGAAACAGGAGATAGGCTCCTGCCCTACTGGCCTCATGGCTACAGAAACAGGAGATTGGCTCCTGCCCTATGGGCCTCATGGCTTGGCAAGGCTTACTTATGTAATAGGGGTGTGCTGAAATATCGATATGGCGATATATATCGATACGTCCTCCCGCGATAAATAATCAATATTGATTATTAAAATATCGATATCGGGAAATTTGAAATGTTGTTCATAATGAAGTGATGAACAACATGTTTAGAAAAGGAGGAAATGACAGCTAAAATAAAGCAAATCCCACTCAGATTCCACAGCAACCAGAAGTACTGAATTACTGGATGGTGATTTGTCAAAAGTCTCCAAACAGCTTTGTGGGAATACAAAATGCTGCATTTTGTAGTTGCAGATATCGTGATATATTGTTGATGAAATTTCATACAATATATCGATATATCGCAATATATCGAATATCGTGATATTATCGTTATCGAGGGCCTAATATCGCGATATATATCGTATCGTGGGGAACCCATATCGTCCCACCCCTATTATATAATCTCCAAACATTGTTGTCAGTGTTCAGGCTTTCTCTGATTATTACACTGGTCTTTCAGATAAATATTTGACACTGTTTATACTGGTAATGGCAATGACAGGTCTGTTCTGGGGAAAAATACAAAATCCTTACCATCTGTAAATAAATAAGATAAATATTTGACACTGTTTATACTGGTAATGGCAATAACAGGTCTGTTCTGGGGAAAAATACAAAATCCTTACCATCTGTAAGTCTTAATCAATGTGTCAACCCGCCCATCTGACATACTGTACAGCATGCGAGTAGGAGAGGGTGGGCGTGTGCATGTGTCAGTCATCCACATATGTGCAAACCCCATGCAGCGACGTTCATCTGATTAACAAGAGCTGCAGTGTCACACGGATTTGTGCACGTAAGAAATATAGCGAGCAATAAACCATTTGATGATGCATTGTAATTGACTTGGCTTAGGACAGATTACACAGATGTGTGCCCATGAATACCGATTGCAAATGCACTGCCTCTAAAATGGCGTCAACACAATTAGTCCTCAGCCGAGGCGGAGGAATGAATTCATTAAATATTAACGTTCACTCTCAAAGCAATAGGTTACCGCCAGGTCTAGTTGGATGCAAACTTATGTGTTCAGAATAATGGATTAGGTTTATTCATGGCCACAAATAATAATACATAAATAAAACATATCAATGTATTCATCCCTAGGCTCCGCCAAGTCCAGTGACTTGTATTATCAAACCATTAAACTGTAATGAATAAAAAGCCCTTTAATGTACTGTACATCTTTGAAATAACGACTAATTATGGAGCAGCATATTAAATATTGAGATAGCTTTTCACACTGCACACCAAACACACCCAGGGCCAGAGCATCTTGGCATCTTCTCCAAAGGCTTGCTGTGCGTTAATGCAACGCGCGCCATATCAGACATGGCTAACATGAATTGAGGAGTGTATTGTTCAAGAGCACAGTAAATATCCACTCGGTGTACATTATTCCACATGTAACTCTTGAGAGTGTACAAAATCAAACCAAATTTGATTGAAATTAAATTATGATATCTTCTTCCCCTGGACAAACAGGCATGCTACAATGGAACCGGAACAAAATAATTGCACTCTTATGTGCCTACAGTGGTGGAAACCACTTTTCAACTTCTCTTCCTATAATTGGTCCTAACTAATGTTCATGATAAAATACCACCATTTTGTCCTACTCAGTCTGTGTCTCATAGGAAGGCTGTGGGCTGTTCAGAAATCCGTCCACCAGTGACATCATCGATGGTGAATCCAAGCTAATAAAAGGCAGGCTTTCTTTTCCTGAAAAGTTGCAATGCAAAAGTTGAAGCCATCGTTCTCACGATAATACAAATCTAAATATATTTTAAAACAAATCTTGTTTAAGAAAAAATCTGCCTAATGATGTAACTGGTGGACTGGTGTCCGAACTGCCCAAAGCCCTCCTATGAGACACAGACTGAGTAGGAAAAAAATGGTGGTGTTTTATCATGAACATTAGTGAGGACCAATTATATGAAGGGATGTTGAAAAGTGGTGAAGTGGTCCTTTAACATTTTTAGGTATTTTTACTTTACTGGATTATTTCCAATTTCCAATACTTTTACTTCTACTTTAGTTATTAGTTACTTTGTAGATTTTGATTATCATTACAAAACATACATTAACTCATTTACCGCTAATATTGCCATCTGGTTGCTGAAAAGGAACTCACAGATTGCCACCCACACTTCAATGTTAGAGCGTCTTAGTTTGAAAGCCATTTTACCCGGAATCTGCAAGTCAGGAAGTGAAAAACCGATATGTAACATCATTATTTAATTCACCCAAATTTAAACATTCTGCATAATTAGCTCTTACTTATGGTACATTAGCACGCCTGGAAGTCCTTAGTTAACTAAAAAAAAAAGCTCCATGACTCCCCATGGACTTGACGAGGCCCAGACAAGGCTCTGTTTTGGGATAGAAAAGTACATTTGGATACCAATACTTTTGTACTTTTACTCAAGTAAAAAAAATATATTCCGGACTTTTACTTGTAACAGTGTTTCTATATTGCACAATCAATACTTGTACTTAAGTAAAAATTGTGAGTACCTTTTCCACCACTGTGTGCCTCTATTTTATTGTACATGATCTATACTTTCTATTGACAACGTATAACAACCATTCTTCTTCATCAGAGTACATGTACAATTAACAGCATAGCGTCAGGTTTGCTAAAAGGAGACACAATGTGGAGTCAATGGAACTATGCAGTGAATGTGTGAAGTGGTTTATGTATAGCCTAGTGCCAATCAATCTAATGAAGGAAAGCTAAGGTTGAGGAATTGTGCACCAGGCACATTTCCTGCAATTATATGAAAGTAAAGTGAACACAAAAAGTACCCCATAATGAGATGAATGGCTGTGCCGGTCCCTAGTTTAATCAAGTATATTAGCTGCACAAGAAGTGTTATGTACTGAGCGACTTGTTGCTGTGTGCAAATGCCATAGTTGAATGAACCCACATTTAAACCCTCTATAGGCCTGTTTCTTTCTCCTCTTCACTCTCTTCGCTGAAAATAACTAAACTGGGTTGCTTGTAGATCTGCTAAAAATAACTGCTTTTTTCCCCAAAAAATATTTTTAGAAGTATTATTTTTAATAAAATCTGCTATTTTCAGAAGCATTCATGTATAGGCATATCCCTGTTTGTCTTGGTTCAACTCCCCATATAAACCATATACTGTAGCCATTTCTTGATTTTCATAATTCTGAATTCTCAGACAGCTTTTTGATATTCCACGTTTGTCTACCCTGGCCATCTGGCAGCGGTGGCCGAACGGATAGCGGCGCGGTCTAGATACCGGAAGGTTCCCAGTTCGAACCAGCCGTCCGACACGTTAAAATTACCACCGCTGAAATGCCCTTGAACAAGGCATCAACCACTACGATGAAATGTGTTCTATGAGCAGGGCCTGGCTGGAAACAAGTTCTTGAGCTTAGCCCAGATACCCTGGGTAAATATAGATTTCATTTCATTTCATTTCATCTATTTTGTATTACTATTTGTTATTGCAGTGGAATGAACGTTTTTGTGAGTTTTCTTCAGGTGCTCTGAAGTGGTTGTTTTAACCGAAAGGAGTGAAGGGGCACTGAGAGGTCCTTGATGATAGATATTGCCTTTATTTTTACTGCAGGGGTCTTCAATGACTTTCAGACCAAGGACCCCTTTAGCTGAGAGAGATGAAGCAGGGACCTCCTAAAGCTTTCAGACCAAGGACCCCTTAGCTGAGAGAGATGAAGCAGGGACCTCCTAAAGCTTTCAGACCAAGGACCCCTTAGCTGAGAGAGATGAAGCAGGGACCTCCCAAAGCTTTCAGACCAAGGACCCCTTAGCTGAGAGAGATGAAGCAGGGACCTCCTAAAGCTTTCAGACCAAGGACCCCTTAGCTGAGAGAGATGAAGCAGGGACCTCCTAAAGCTTTCAGACCAAGGACCCCTTAGCTGAGAGAGATGAAGCAGGGACCTCCTAAAGCTTTCAGACCAAGGACCCCTTAGCTGAGAGAGATGAAGCAGGGACCTCCTAAAGCTTTCAGACCAAGGACCCCTTAGCTGAGAGAGATGAAGCAGGGACCTCCTAAAGCTTTCAGACCAAGGACCCCTTAGCTGAGAGAGATGAAGCAGGGACCTCCTAAAGCTTTCAGACCAAGGACCCCTTAGCTGAGAGAGATGAAGCAGGGACCTCCTAAAGCTTTCAGACCAAGGACCCCTTAGCTGAGAGAGATGAAGCAGGGACCTCCTAAAGCTTTCAGACCAAGGACCCCTTAGCTGAGAGAGATGAAGCAGGGACCAAGGACCCCTTAGCTGAGAGAGATGAAGCAGGGACCTCCTAAAGCTTTCAGACCAAGGACCCCTTAGCTGAGAGAGATGAAGCAGGGACCTCCTAAAGCTTTCAGACCAAGGACCCCTTAGCTGAGAGAGATGAAGCAGGGACCTCCTAAAGCTTTCAGACCAAGGACCCCTTAGCTGAGAGAGATGAAGCAGGGACCTCCTAAAGCTTTCAGACCAAGGACCCCTTAGCTGAGAGAGATGAAGCAGGGACCTCCTAAAGCTTTCAGACCAAGGACCCCTTAGCTGAGAGAGATGAAGCAGGGACCTCCTAAAGCTTTCAGACCAAGGACCCCTTAGCTGAGAGAGATGAAGCAGGGACCTCCTAAAGCTTTCAGACCAAGGACCCCTTAGCTGAGAGAGATGAAGCAGGGACCTCCTAAAGCTTTCAGACCAAGGACCCCTTAGCTGAGAGAGATGAAGCAGGGACCCCTTAGCTGAGAGAGATGAAGCAGGGACCCCTTAGCTGAGAGAGATGAAGCAGGGACCCCTTAGCTGAGAGAGATGAAGCAGGGACCCCTTAGCTGAGAGAGATGAAGCAGGGACCCCTTAGCTGAGAGAGATGAAGCAGGGACCCCTTAGCTGAGAGAGATGAAGCAGGGACCCCTTAGCTGAGAGAGATGAAGCAGGGACCCCTTAGCTGAGAGAGATGAAGCAGGGACCCCTTAGCTGAGAGAGATGAAGCAGGGACCCCTTAGCTGAGAGAGATGAAGCAGGGACCCCTTAGCTGAGAGAGATGAAGCAGGGACCCCTTAGCTGAGAGAGATGAAGCAGGGACCTCCTAAAGCTGTGAAATATAAAACATTTAGACGTGTTTGGCAGCTTGGTTCTTAACCCATTTTGACCTGAGATCAGATTCTAAAAATGTCTTCTACATCCTGACAGTTTTCTGAAAAAGCTATGTTTCTATGTCAGTCGTTGTTCGATTTAAAAAAAATAGTAGACCTACAAGCTCGTAGCGCGCCACTCGGTGGCACGCTATGAGCTTGTAGATCTGCTATTTTTCAATAGCTAAAGCATAACATAATGCTAACACCAAAAGGGGTTCTCGCCCAAAATGAGTTTTAATTTGTTTACACATGTATCCTCTCTACTAATATGTTGGATTCATGTTCATGTATATTTTCAGACATCCAACCATGCACTTATACCCTCTTAGTTAATTTGACCGATGACTCTGTATTTCAGTGATATCCCAACTGGCAAATTCGCCACCACTGTGGTGACTTCATACTGCTTCATTCTGCATTGACACATTTTGATGTTTGAGAGGATCAGACCTCATACTGTACCTATACTGCACAGGTTTTGAGTTTGAGAAAAGTCTGTATTTCAATGTGTCTGGCACAGAAGCGTCTTTGTGAGAATAGTATTGGGGCAGGCTGACATGGTGAAGTGTTTTCATGTTTATATTTGAGTAGCTGGTTGATAAGGCCAGGGGTTCTCAACCTGTGGGCTGCGACCCCTCGGAGGGGTTTCTCTATTACTAAGGTTATTTTTGCAGTTAGTTTGTATTGGTGGTGCATGGCGGGGTGGGGGTCGCGAGACATGGCCAAAGCATTTCTGGGGGTCCCCAGCCAAAAACGTTGAGACCCCCTGGATAAGTCCACACGCTCTCATGATGTGGTTCATGAACCATTAGTTGTGAGTTAGGGCATCATGATATTCAGCCGGGGGAAACTATTGAGTGATTGGATGAAGCTAATGATGAGATGGAAAATTATTTGTTTTTGTTTGATGGACGCACTGCACTCAAAACTCATGTTGTGCCCTTTTATGTTGATGTGCCACTGAAAATGTATATGACTTTTGCTTCCCCAACTTCATGTAATCTTACAACTGTGCCCCCGACCTAATCTAGCTGAATACGCCTGACTTAAACCTCATCATTCCTATTTCTGGGGGGAACATTCACCCAAAATAGCCGATACAAGCTCACAATGCATCTGCTATTTTTGGTGAAGAGACTTGGTGTACTGTAGGCTGAAGAAGAATGCCTGGCAAGTACCTGTTATAATGCATGGTGTGCGGTCTGAGTGTTGGCTCTGTGTTGTGCTGGTGTGGTCTGGTTGCTTTTAGCTTGAGGAGCTTTATCTCTCTCTTTTCTGTGTAGCGGCGATGTTGTGCAGTGTTGAATGAGGACTGACTCAATGAGTTACCGGCATATCGCTGTTGAAATGTCCTGTCTGACATTAAAAGCCCTTCAGTTTCCTCAAGAGGAACATGCACCATTGGACCTTTTTTTTGTAGAGCCCGTCTGTCTGCATGTTGTATGAGGTACCAGGAGGTGGTCCAGTCACTGCGCCCGGGTAATTAGAGGGGTCAACCTGTTCCGCCACCTGCCCCTCCAGCCTGAGTGGTCCAGAGGAGGGAAGGGGGTGCACCAATAATGAGCAATTAAATGAACATGGCGTATTAATAATACAGTACATTCATATTGATATAATAGACTTAAAGGAGCAATTCACCCCCAAAATGACTTATTTTATATCAGTTACACACCCTATGAATCCTTGATTATTATTTTCTCTTTTTAATTATTAATAGCCTATTTATTTTCGCATTCCTGAGCCAATACCGGTATTTTGATGGCCAGTGTATCGGTCAATATAGGATATTTCAGTAGGAGACTCTTTGAGTTCTCCGTTAGGAGACTAGTAGCCTGAGCTAACGCTAGACATTTCTGGCCTAGATGGGAGGGCCGCGGCTCAGATTTGCGCACACCCTGATTGGTTCACCGATCTGTCCGTCAGCCCCGGTCTCTCCTCCCCCCAGTGCAGCACTGTTATTGTGTCGACCAGAAGCAGAAACCACTGGTTGCTGGAGTATACCATTCTAACGGACTGTCAATGTTGTTTTTTTTCTTAGACGGTGTGGTGGGTTCTTCAGCCATTCTCCTCATTTTCCTCGCATAGCCTCGTTTGAAGTTCCACTGGTAATGATTTCCTCACGGTGTTATTTTGAGGGGTGCACACCGCTCAGAGCCCTGACGTCACATCATTTGAAGCGACGCCTACGCGGAAGGGTTGACTCCCACGTTTAGGCCAGTGCAGCCCATGCGTAAATCCAGGCTTTCATTTTTCGCGCAGACGAAATGAAAGCCTGGGTATCGAGGCTAGGAGACTAGAGACTTCGGCCATCATCAAATTGTTTGCTTGACAAAGACACAAAAAATCTGCATAAACTCAAGCCTTCATGGGGTGTGTAATTGATAGAAAATAAGTCATTTACTCTTTAAAGGATATCCATCACTTTGATTAAAGGGTTGAATGGTTAATATAGGAGATCACATTCAAAACGTTCTCCAAAAGTCTTAAATGGAGATGTGCAACGTGCAGTATAATAATGCCCAACATAATGGAAGCCAGGTTGACAGTGTCATCTAGTGTTGGAATAAGAACAAGATGAAAGGGGGTTTAGAACAGTGGTTTACAGTATGGAGATTATCACTACGGTCAAAAGGACTTGACAGGACGTCAGAATATGGAAATAAGTCTTAGGGCTCTATTTTCGTCCATGCTAAACCCCTTATCCCTAAACTATACTTTGCCTTTTTAACTATTTTGAAAAACATTTTTGAATTGTTAAAATAGCCAATCTACAAGCTCACAATGTGTCGATCGGCTAATTTAACTATTCAAAAATATTTAGCAAAATGGTAAAAAAAAGGCAAAGAAGTTTAGGGATAAGGGGTTTAGCATCGATGAAAATAGAGCCCATAGGGCTCCATTTTCGTCACCGCTAAACCCCTTATCCGGTGACGAAAATGGAGCCCTATGGGCTCTATTTTCATCGATGCTAAACCCCTTATCCCTAAACTTCTTTGCCTTTTTTTTTACCATTTTGCAAAACATTTTTGAATAGTTAAAATGGCCATTCTACAAGCTCACAATGTATCAATGTAGATTGGCTAGTTGAACTATTCAATTTTTTTTTTTCAAAATAGTAAAAAAGGCAAAGAAGTTTAGGGATAAGGGGTTTAGCGGTGACAAAAATGGAGCCCTAGGCCTATGTCTTTTTAACTGTAAATAATAATATATGCATTTAGCAGCTTTCAAATTATGCAAATTAAATAACATATCACAAAATGAACTGCTGTATGTAACCCATTAAGTTACAACAGTTTAGATTATAGATCAGTGCATGGTTCTCAAAAATAGCAGATGTACAAGCTCCCAGGGGTCCCCCAGGCCCAATACAGGCTGGCAGGAATTGAGGCATCGACGTGGCCACGTGATGATTGTAATGTCAGGGCACGCCTCGCTGCCAGCGTGGGAATGTTCATGCCACGGGGTGCTCAGTGTGAGGTGGGCCGCCATGGGGACCACCATGCACGAGTTGTCTAATGGCAGACCTGCCACGCGGTGCGAGAGGGGAGCCAGTTAATGCCCTGCATGCGACCTGGAAAGCATCTGTCATTTTAGATTTGAGCTAAAACATAATAATAACAATAAGCATTTGTGTGGGCTACTTGCTATTCAAAAATAGCAGATACACGGGAGATACTAAGCTCGGGACAAAACATACCAAGCCATTAACAGTCAATATGTCATTTAAGCATTCTCCCCCACTGCACCTTATTAGCCTACACACTAGTTCAAAATGTCTCCTACATTTCATGGACTTTACATTATAATATTTAAGCAATCATAATGTCGTCACAGCAAAGTAGTGTCACACCAACATAGCAAAAATAGCGTAACAAATCACCCCTGATACTTTCCTCCATCCGTTCCACTCTGCCTACACCCCCCCCCCCTACTTTGGATAGGTATTTAAACTACTTCACCTTCTCCACCTCTACTCCTTTTGCATCCTCACTGTTCCACTGTTCTCTCTATAGTTCAGACACAGTCTTACTCTTGCTGCTGTTAGTTTTGATTAGAGTACCGAAGTCTGACGTAATGTATACCTGTGTGTGTGTGTGTGTGTGTGTGTGTGTGTGTGTGTGTGTGTGTGTGTGTGTGTGTGTGTGTGTGTGTGTGTGTGTGTGTGTGTGTGTGTGTGTGTGTGTGGGCGTGGGCGGGCGTGGGCGTGCGTGTTTCTTTTTAGTGTACGGAAAATAAGTTTTGTTTTGTGTAGTTAAACCTTTTCCTTTTCTGTTGACAAGATTTGCTCATACCTGTAGGTGGAGCTGTACGGGACAAAGCATGTTAGCAATATTTCCAGGAAGTGAGGTACCAGGAACAGCTATAAAAGTACAGGATGTGAGGCGGCTGAGTTTTACCATTTTAGGTATCAAAAAGAGTGTTTGGTGGTGGTTTGTCAAAGAGATTCTTTTAAGGCCAATACCATAATCAGAAATGTATAAACCACAGAGTAGTGGGGCCCGAAACATTTCTGAGGGTTTAGCTCTGAATCAATGCAGAGCTTTTGGACAAAGGAACCTGCTGTGGTCTCCCGACTTGAATATTGTGTGAGGAATATACTTCCCCCCCTCCCCTTTTAGAGCAATGCATTGCCTTTTTATTTGATGACTTTATGGATTTACCTGATTTTAGTTCTTTAATATAACTCAGACAGACAATTTTATGGTTCTGATTGTGCCACCGAATTAGTTACATTTTCGCCAGAAACAGACTGTATCAAATATGTGTGACTGACTGTGATGTGATGTGATGTGATGGTGTAGCGGAGTGCCCAGGCTCACTCCGCAGAGAGTTCTCTCTCTCTCTCTCTCTCTCTCTCTCTCTCTCTCTCTCTCTCTCTCTCTCTCTCTCTCTCCATTTTAAATGGTGTTAATGCAAATCAAGTAGGAGTACGGACTAAGTGCAAAGGCATGGGATGAATATCAATACATGCCATTTAAAATACACAGACCCCACTTTTTTCTCCCTCTCCATCCGTTCCCCTGGTAATGGTAATCTGCAGTAAGCCAGACAGTCAGCCATGCAGGCAGGCAGCCTCGACTCTCTCTGATGTCCAATTCAAATAAATTCCTCTAATGGAATAATCTTAAGTAATTTAGGAATTGTGCCAGCGGACTAAAAGCTATAATTTCTTTAAAGATGATGATGATTAGTTTTGTTTGGCAATGCAGTCCTGTTCGACTCCCGACAGAGCCTTGTAATACATGTTTAATTATTACAAACATAAATTAGTTGGGTTGTAGTACTTGTATTATAGATTGTATTAGTTTTTCTTTTCTGGGATACCAATTAATTTCATCCAATCAGGAGAAATAAATCAAACACGACAAACGTGAGATTGGAGGTGATGAAACAAACAAACAACAAAAAGCAGACAGAATTGGAATACTAGAAAATGTAATTTCATCTGATTGGATGAAATGAGTGAGCCAACTGGAGATGTATATGTTCTATTTGCTGGAGAGATAGGGATAAGCATGTTACTGAACAAACACAATATAGCAATGATTACTATCAATCAAAGTACATTTACTTAAGTACTGTATTTGAGTACAATTTATAGGTATTTGTACTTTCTAGGAATTTGTATTTCCAATTTCCAATACTTTTACTTCTACTCCACACAGTCCATCTCAGATCCAAATATTGTATTTTTCTCAATTTTGTGTAAACTTACTTAGAGTAGTTACTTCGTAGATTTTGATAATTATTACAAAACTATATACATTTCAGCCATTCGAAAATAGCCGATCTATAGCTGATCTGCGTAACCGGAAATACCGGACATTTACTTGTAACGGAGTACTTCTCCATTGCAGTATTGATGCTAAAAATGTGAGTACTTTTCCCACCAACTTGGCAGCAGCAACAGAACATGTTAATACAGGCCACGGCTATATTATTATAAATATTGTGCTCACAACACTTTGGGGCGGCTGCAGGAGAGATGCTGTGAGCAGTGCTGACCTCTGCTGCCCTGCATGCTCGCTGCCCAGCTCTTTGTTTAATGATGAGGATTTAACTTTCTCTACTGTACCGCTGCACCGCAGTTCTGTACAGTGTTTACTGTGCAATTGCCTGTGTGTGTGTGTGTGTGTGTGTGTGTGTGTGTGTGTGTGTGTGTGTGTGTGTGTGTGTGTGTGTGTGTGTGTGTGTGTGTGTGTGTGTGTGTGTGTGTGTGTGTGTGTGTGCATGCGTGATATAGTTAGGATTACAATCAGGACTAGGTTTTACAGGTTAGGTTAAGGGTTGGTGTTTGAGTCGGTGACTAATATGTTCGATTTAAAAATGCAATTGATAAAATCTGCGTTATGCTATACAAGTATAGCAGTGCAAACGTGCATGCGTGCATGTGTGTGTGTGCATATTGGGCCTCAGGGGATCAGATATGATATTGGTGCTTATATCGGTGTGTATTCCAGGCCGTTCCAGTGTGTTGGTGTAATTGGGGAGCCATACAAGTTCTTGCACACGTCCATTCTTTGATCCATGGACTCGTAACCCTATGTACATTAATGCGGCTGGCAACTTGGAACTTTGGAAAGGATGAGCTTGGCTCGTATTTGCTTTGGAGCGGTGCCAGCCTCTTCATTGCCCTTTACAGCAAAAAGGCCAAACAGCGTGAGTGTATAGTTGTTGGGACACGTTCTGCCAGAGCCATGTTTAAAGAAGGGTCACTCACGTATAAACCGTGGACCTGTTCCTTCTGAAGGATTGAGATTTGAGTTCATTTATTTAGTTTGTTTTTTTCTCACATAAACTATTTGCATTGTCTGGCTAGTCTGGCTGGTAGTAGTTCTGGACGAGAGCATGCACCCGGCAGTATGGGAAGCTATTGAGATACTTTATCATAATTATGACATCTTATTATGAGATATGAATCATATCTGATAATATGAGATGCTAATAAGTTATACTTATGAGGTACTAAGTTATTATTGTGAGAAAGTATCTCATAATTTTTTCTTCCTACACCACATTGGCGGAAACGTGCTTCCATATTCCAGAGAGGGGTCCTGGGCTCCGCTTTTTGGGACTTTTTTCTTAATATTTGTGTTTTTATGTATTTCATTGTTGTGAGGGAGCTTCACCCACACAGTAGTAGCAGTGCTAATGAGTCAGTAAGGAGAGATGGCATGACTTTTTGAAGTTTTGAGCTTAATATTTCAAAAACGCTTTAAAATAAAACTAAACTAAAATCAATTGGATCATGTGGATGTTGACAAGTCGGTAACACACTGATTTCACTTTTCGGTCGAAACGTCAGTAGCAGTCAGATCTACAGGGACGAAACCACTTTGAGCTTGTAGATCTGGTACTTTTGATGCCATTGTGAGACGTTTCTTTACGAAGAAACAGCAGGTTAGAATATGGACATAAGATGTTTCTGCCAGGGCAGCATGAGAGGAGGCGGAGGAGCAGGTAGGGTGTCTCTTGTGAGACCTATAGGTGTCACCAAAACATGGAGTTTTGGGTTTCTATATATAAACACCTCTGGGTGATTCTGGGAGCCAACAACATCAACACCACTCTAGATAAAAACAGAACCGTGTGTGTGTGGCAGGCAGGCATGCCAGATGAGATGACTTATCTCCCTGGTCAGGGGGGAATTTCCTGTTAGGCCTGTTAGGCTCCACGCGGGAGCCCCCCGAGTTTGATTCTCTAGGGGCGGCACACACGCATTTGTTACCCCTGTTGAAGACCCATGTTTTACCCTATGAAATTATCGGCTGCCCCGGTTGAGCACACACTCGCTAAACATGAGAACCAAGCAAACCGTTGTGGAGTTTTGAGTGTGCCACAGAACACCTCATACACAATAAAGACCCATGCGTGTGATTTACGGATCCATTTGGTTACATTTGGATGCTGTCATTCCACTACATTTCTTCATTCTTGTTTTGTACCCCTTTTTCTCCAACCGACTTTGTCCTTGTGCCAATTGAATGAATGTGTTGTCACTGTCGTTGTATCCTATACTGACTTAGCTACCAGTGAGGAGCCCCCACCGGGAGGATGCACTGTTGCATCCTACTGACTCACCTACCGGTGAGGAGCCTCCACTGGGAGGACGTACTGTTGTATCCAACTGACTTACCATCAGTGAGGAGCCCCCACCGGGAGGATGTACTGTTGTATCCCACTGACTCACCTATCAGTGAGGAGCCCCCACCGGGAGGATATACTGTTGCTTCCTACTGACTCACCTACCAGTGAGGAGCCCCCACCGGGAGGATATACTGTTGCTTCCTACTGACTGACCTACCAGTGAGGAGCCCCCTCCGGGAGGATATACTATTGCTTCCTACTGACTGACCTACCAGTGAGGAGCCCCCACCGGGAGGATATACTGTTGCTTCCTACTGACTCACCTACCAGTGAGGAGCACCCGCTGGGAGGACATACTGTTGCATCATACTGACTCACCTACCAGTGAGGAGCCCCCACCGGGAGGATATACTGTTGTATCCTACTGACTCACCTACCAGTGAGGAGCCCCCACCGGGAGGATGTACTGTTGTATCCTACTGACTCACCTACCAGTGAGGAGCCCCCACCGGGAGGATATACTGTTGTATCCTACTGACTCACCTACCAGTGAGGAGCCCCCACCGGGAGGATGCACTGTTGTATCCTACTGACTCACCTACCAGTGAGGAGCACCCGCTGGGAGGACGTACTGTTGCATCCTACTGACTCACCTACCAGTGAGGAGCCCCCACCGGGAGGATGTACTGTTGTATCCTACTGACTCACCTACCAGTGAGGAGCCCCCACCAGGTGGACGTAGCAGAGCCTTCCTACTACTCCTCGTAATGTGCAAGTATTTTTAAAGGAATGTACTCCCGTCATTGAACTCAAGTACAAGTACAAATTTAACAGAGCAACTTTCACTTGTAGTTGAGTAATATAATGTGAACAGAAGTATCCATGCTTTGAATGAAGTCTGCTTTGTCCAGTACTGATAACAACGTCTCAGTGATGTCTGCTAGACTAGAGGACACCGCCTCCTTTCAACTGATAGTGAATAAATGGACTTCTTCGCTCGCCTCTGATGTTCTTTGATGTCTACGGCTCGCAGCGTTTATGGTCATTATATTGCGCCAATAAGTGCCTAAGGAAAGAAATTCAAAGGGTCTACTTTGGTATGTAACATTAGGAAAGTGAGAGCTGCGGTGGGACTTATGGGGAGCGATGACAGAATTATTGCTTGCGAGAATGACCGGGCTCCTTTTGTAGCTACTGGGATGAAATCAAAGCAGAAAACAAGTGACTCAAAAGCAGAGAAATGAGATGATGAAAAAAACTGTTTAATTTGGCAGAGCCGCTGCTCAGCATGATGTCGGAATGTTCCTCGTCCATTAGGCGTCTGGCGTTTGAACTGGATAGGCGAGTTTTGATAGAGCTATTTTGTTCCAGTTTAATTGCCGTTTGCAAATTTGTCTGTTATTAATTCTATACATAGCTACTCTCGACAAAGCAACATTACGATGCCCATTCTCTTAGTGGTGTTGACATAAGGCCGTTCACATGAGAGAATACTAACCCTAACGGCATGGGAACAGTGTGGTTTCAATGTGGATCTTGGACTAGGCCTACATGTGTTCATTCCATCGACTAAAACTATGACAAAACATGTTCATCAACTACCTTTTTTCACCAACGAAAATTAAATAAAAACTAAACTATGATGACTAAACTAAGACTGAATATATTGACAATTTCTTCAAATGAAAATTAGACAAAAATGTTAGGGAGGGACTAGTGGACAAGAGATCCGGTACAACTAAAAGACAAGTCTTTTTGTGTTGCGCTCGGGTGTTACACTGTGGTGTGCGTGCGTGCGTGCGTGCGTGCGTGCGTGCGTGCGTGCGCACTTTTACTTGTAATCAGTTTACTTTATTTAACTGAAGTTACTTGTAATCAATCAATTGTATTTTTGTGGTATTAGTACTTTTACGAGTAGTTCTTGCACAAAACAGACTTTTTTTTGTCTGCCTCCCTTTTCTAGAACTACACTGAGTCTAGCTGCCACCAAGGATTACATTTTTCAGGGGTTGGAGTGATGGCCGATGGTCATATGACACTTAATTATAGAGCAGGCAGGTTTCTGTTAGGGGTGGGTGGGTGAGTGGGTGAGGGGAGTGGGACAGAGTGTCCATCAACATTAAAATGGGCCCGGGGAGCCCCGGGAGAGAGGGGATAAATTGGAGCGAGATTGTCCACAAAGACAGCCCTTCAGTCAGAGCAGTCATTTGTGGTCCACAGCTGTACACCTGCCACCTGGCATGATGAGCTGCTCACTCTCTCACACACACACACACACACACACACACACACACACACACACACACACACACACACACACACACACACACACACACACACACACACACACACACACACACACACACATTCCAATGCCCGCAAGCACAAAAGCATTTTCCATATGCACATTTGCGAAAGAATCAAAAAGGGCATCAGCGTGCACACGCAAATATGCATATACACTCTCACATGCTCGTGTGGTGGCATGCACACGCACACACAAACACCCATATTCCCTTTCACATACAGTAATACTGTAGACACGTTACACACGCATACACAAACACACCACCCCATACACCCATACTATACACCCACACCCACACGAACACTAGTGAACGCTAGCTGGAGGGTCTGGTGCAGTTCCATGATACTGTCAGTCAGTCAGCCGCTGGTCAGCCGCATATGCAGCACATGCCAGTGGTTCGCCATGACGCAAGCCCAGGGGTGCTGGCAGATTACTTTGATCATTTGGAATGTATCAATATCAGTGGAATTACTGAAATCCTCTAGTCTATATACTTTGACTCGACTATGTTTAAGGTGACACAACGCCCAGTTATACTGCGTGTCTGTCTAAATGTATAGTGTCTAAAGCCATGGCATCATAATGATGGTAATAAGAGGTGGATCAATTCGGGTGGGACTGTGTAGGACTTCACTGAAGGCCCAGGCCCCAGACCCACGGCCCGCCACTGAGTAAGACAGACCACCAAACCTCCTTGCTAAAACTAGCCCATCTCGTGGCACATTCTATATCTTTGGGGTAAAGATTTACATATTTGTGTGCCGCATATTATGACATAAATGTAAGGTTCAAGTAAGAATGTAATTCAAGGGTGCCTTGGTTGAAATGTTTATTTACAGGGGTGATCTGAGACCAAAAACCATTGAGAAGCACTGGCGTAGGCCCTTTGGGCACCGGTCCTACTCGAGCACTGCGAAACTCGGTATACAATGCAAGTTATACTACTGCTATGGAAAAACCATCTACCTCCCTCAAACACATCCTGGTTACGGGACCTAATGTCATTTCTGAAACTAGAAAAATGTGCTGTCCGCGGCTCTGTTGAAAACTTTTATAAACATTGGCAGCCTCTCATCTCTCACTTTGATTCACGTCAAGCTATCTCATTGGACTAGATAAGTGTATAATTCACCCGAGGGTGCATACTTTGTTCTATCATTGTCACAATTCACAAGGAGCATATGCCATCTGAGTCAACATACTGTTTTCACCCTGTCTTTCCCTTGTCTCTCTCTTTTCCTTTTTTTCTTTTTTTTTTTAATTCTTCTTCTCTTTTTCCCTCTATCGGCTACTCTTCTTTCTATGGGTGGGAGGGGGGGGGGGGGGGGGGGGGGGGAATTGGGAGTAGGGGGAATACTGGTGGGGTTTTCTTTTAAAAGAGAAAAAGAGAAAAATCCACAAACATGCAATGACTACCATTAAACGCACCTACTGTAAATATATATATGTACCATGTACTTATGTATGTATTATGCAATGTGTCACTGCAAAGATGTGGAATAAAAATTAAATTATAAAAAAGAAAAAGTTATGCGTGCCCCACCTGATTATGCAACAACCGTTGTACCTGTCTTTTTGCCTTTTATGACCATATATGGAGATGATGCGGAGGAGAGAACACGCCCCCAGCGCCCCCAGCGGGAATCAAACCCAGGACCTTCTAGCTGTGAGGCGACAGCACTACCGACTGTGCCACCGTTCCCCCCAGGCATCGTTTGATGCATGTTTGTGATGCCATATACTGTATAGGCTTGTTATGTTTGTGAAATCCGTCAATATATACAGTATATACAGTATACTACGTCCACAAGGTAATTTTAATACAGCATAATAACTCAACATAAACGACTGGTTTACATTAACTGGATTCGGCAACAAATGCTACAGCGATCAAGCGTTTCTTTCATCAATTTTCATTTCTCAGGATAAATCTTTTAAAGTGTTTTGATGGTGAGGTCCTGGCCGGCGAATCATTTTTTTTCTTTTTTTTGCTTGTGGCATTCAGTGTCTGTCTCTGTCTCTCATTTATAATTCGGCAGCATTGATTCACATGAGAATGCATTGACATTCATACATAAAGGATGGCCGTGAATGTGAAATCGCTCACCGAGCCTGACGGCTGAATAGGAAGGAGGCTGGCTGCCTGTCGCTTGTTTGGATTGTGCTTTTTTATTTATTTTTTTCAAGGCGAACCTTTCAAGTGGACACCTCAGGGACGGGGGGGTAGTGAGGTAGTTGACAGTGATAAAAGTACTTTAGAGTATACATTTACCTTAGTATTTAACGTTACTTCTTTCCCCATGTTGTGGTGGGCTCCATCATCTTGCATGGACTGCCGTGTTGCATTTAACGCACAGTGTTGTGATTTTATTGAGACATCCCTCGCCCTATATGCTTATCCGCTCTTGTTCTTTGTGTGTGTGTGTGTGTGTGTGTGTGTGTGTGTGTGTGTGTGTGTGTGTGTGTGTGTGTGTGTGTGTGTGTGTGTGTGTGTGTGTGTGTGTGTGTGTGTGTGTGTGTGTGTGTGCGCGCGCGCTGAATAAGGTTTGTGACTTTGAGAGAGTGCATTGTATAAAATGTATTGCATTTGCAAATGCATAGATTTTTCAGTGTTTGTGTGTGTGTGCAAGTGTGCGTGCAGTGTGTGTGTGTGCGCGTGCGTGTGTGTGCGTGTGTATGTGCGTGCGTGCGTGCGTGCGTGCGTGCGTGCGTGCGTGCGTGCGTGCGTGCGAGCGAGCGTGCGTGCGTGCGAGCGAGCGTGCATGTGTTTATGTATATGAGAGTGAAGCCCTAGGGGTGATATTGTCCTGCCTCGTCGTATCCACATAATCGCATATTGATTCCCTCTTTGTAAGCCCCGGCTATAAATTCCCTCCATTATGAACCCTCTCTCGCTGTCACCGCTCTAGCTTTACCTCCAAGCTACGAGCCACAGAGCTGAGCTGCACTGAGAAATGCTGAGCGATAACGTAACTCTGAGTGGGTACACATGGGTCCATTTGGTTACGTGTGTACATTCTCATGAGTTACAGACTCGCAATGGATTTTTACTGTGCAGAGGGCTATGGATATTATATATTATATAGTCCGTTAAAATATGCACGTGACATACGTCACTTGATCCTTCAGCTTTTTTGCGTTCTGCGTTTTTGATTAGCCTGAATTCATTACTAGTATGTCTTTAAACGACTCATTTGCTGACCGAAACCAAGACTCCCGTGTGGCAAGGGGCACTAAAGGCATAGCGTTGCGATACTAATATACCACTGCGCTGCTCCTCGGGGCATATGCATATGCATTTAGGGGCGGATGAAGTCTGGCTGTGCCAGGCTACTAAAGGCAACCATCTCAATCATATCCAATAGGCCCAGTGAAGGGCGTTCGATCTAATCCACTAGGCCCAGTAAAGGGAATTCCCTTTTCTGGGCCTACTGCAACATCCATTTCTAAAGTTTCATGTTGCATTTTTGCATTCTGTTATGTAGCTATGCTCTAGTAGATTTTTTTGTTTTAAGTAACGTTTGTTTGTGAACTTAAAGTTGGTATATATATGTTTGGTTAAAATAAGAGTTAAATAGGACTAGCTCTATATTTCCGATAGTAATTATTGTTTGCTCACAGTAACGTGGGACTCCAGCTCTTTAGTAAACATCAAATAAATGTTGTCCGGATACAAATTTCATACAATCAGGACTGAGAACTCATAATGCAGAATACAGGATGTGAAATTGCAAGATCACTATAAAGTTGAATCTGATAAATGGGTTCTCTTGTCAGATAAACTATGATTACATTTACAAGTTTACGGGACGGCAGTGGCTCAGGGGTAGAGCGGACCATTGGGAATCCAGTTCGATCCAGGGCTCACCAGAGTTAGTGTCGAAGTGTCCTTGAGCATGACGCCGAACCCCTAATTGTTTCCGATGAGCAGGTTGGTGCCTTGCATGTTTACCTCCGCCATCGGCGTATGAATGAATGTGTGCATGTAATGCACAATCTATGCATTGGATAAAGGTGCTGTGTAAATGCACGTTTACCATTTTAGTACAGTAACCCACCTGAAAACATATTTTCTGTTGGAGAGTTGAGCAGACCCCTGTTACTGAACAAATGTACACGCTTTGTCAGTGATTTCTAACACAATATACAAATGTGACTTTGTGTAACACTTTTTTATTTTATTTTATTTATTTTATTTATTTTTTGTGTGGCTTTCGTCTTTATTTTATATTTTTTATGGAGGGACAGAAAGTAGGCTGACAGGAAATGGGGAGAGAGATGGGGGGTGACATGCAGTAAAGGCCGTCGGGATCGGGAGTCGAACCCGCGACACACTGCCAGACTGGATTACCAGCCAAGGTGCCTGGACCGCTGAGCCACGGCCCAGGCCAACACTTTTTATTTTCCAGGAAAGAAAAACTCCCTTGCAGCACCTTTAAAGCCATCAAACTGTCTTGAAAGAATGTTCCTTTTTCTTCCTTCCTTTCTTTCTTTTTTTGTGGCTGAATATTTCATGTGTGTCTCTCACTCTGTCCGTTGTTTGACCCTGTAGCAGATGCGTCTGGAAATTATCATCCATGAATTTCTTTTTTTGGGGGGGGGGGGGGGAGCAGTTCTCCACTCTGCTAATCTGTCCTTGAAATAATGCTATAAGTTTTGAAGGACAGGTCATACTTTGATGAATTTGATTAAGTGCACAGGTTGCGCATCGTTGACGATAATCGTATGTAAGTTTAGGACTGCCTGTTCTACTTCTAATAAATCAACGCGGCGTAGAAGATTTGCAGAGTCCCGGTTTGGCAGGCTCTCCTTCGAAACCCTCCGTTTCAGGGTCACATACAGTCGACTATCGGCTGCCGTCGGACTGGAAACCATGTATGTCAAAAATTATTCCTTTTTTGTGATTAAAAAAAAATATATATATATATATACATTAAAAAATCTACAAGTTCACAACGCATTTTCACTACTTTTGGCAACACACTTGTACAGTGGTGGAAAGTAACTAAAAGTAGTCTACTGTACTTTTGGGGTACCCTACCACCACTACATTGATTTGAAAACTTGAGTTACTATTTCTGTGCAGATTTTCATTGTTGACAAAACATACATTAATGTTTCACTCCTATAGACCGGGGGTTTTCAACAGGTGGTCCGTGAAGGTATTGCATCATGATCTGAGTGAACTGAATGACCTGGTGACCTGTGATGACCGTCCATGTATGTAGTCATTTACTGACAAGTTGGAGGTCAAGAAATTCAACTGAAAAGAAGTTGAGACGTGGAGATAGGTTTCTGTTGGGAAGGGATGCCATAATTCCTCACAGTATCTCCCTGGCCTGTCCTACAGCATACATGGGCAACTGGCGGCACGGGGCCACATGCGGCCCCCACCTTGAAATAATATGTGGCCCTACTGATGTTATTGATTTCAGCTGTTACAATTCCAAACATGCAAACATGACCCGCTTTAAATTAATTACTTCAGTCTTAATTAGTAGTTTAGTATAGTCTTTTTTTATATCCAATATTTTAATTTTGTTCATAAAGTTAACATAACTATAATTAAAGGCATTTGAAATTAAATAAAAATGTTACTTTTCAGGATTCTAATTAAAAAATTGCAAAAAATTATTCAGGATTTCAATTCAAATAATAGCAAAAATAGCCGATCTAAAAATAAAATAATTCAAGATTTCAATTCAAATAATAGCAAAAATAGCCGATCTAAAAAAAATAAATAATAATAATAATAATAATTGAGGATTTCAATTCAAATAATAGCAAAAATAGCCGATCTACAAGCTCAAAACGTGTCGCACTGCGACACGTTTTGAGCTTGTAGATCGGCTATTTTTGCTACAACAGTAATATACAATGGCCCTCTGGAGTGAGTGTGGAACTACTGTATATAGTGGCCCTCTCCATCGTCAAAGCTGCCCACCTCTGTCCTACAGGGTGTGATTGATGGGAGGTTTCTGTTGGGTAGGGATGCCATCATTCCTCACAGTATCTCCCTGGCTACAGCATACATGGGCAACTGGCGGCACGGGGCCACATGCGGCCCCCACCTTGAAATAATATGTGGCCCTACTGATGTTATTGATTTCAGCTGTTACAATTCCAAACATGCAAACATGACCCGCTTTAAATTAATTACTTCAGTCTTAATTAGTAGTTTAGTATAGTCTTTTTTTATATCCAATATTTGAATTTTGTTCATAAAGTTAACATAACTATAATTAAAGGCATTTGAAATTAAATAAAAATGTTACTTTTCAGGATTCTAATTAAAAAATTGCAAAAAATTATTCAGGATTTCAATTCAAATAATAGCAAAAATAGCCGATCTAAAAATAAAATAATTCAAGATTTCAATTCAAATAATGGCAAAAATAGCCGATCTAAAAATAAAAAAATAAAAAAAATAAAATAATTGAGGATTTCAATTCAAATAATAGCAAAAATAGCCGATCTACAAGCTCAAAACGTGTCGCACTGCGACACGTTTTGAGCTTGTAGATCGGCTATTTTTGCTACAACAGTAATATACAATGGCCCTCTGGAGTGAGTGTGGAACTACTGTATATAGTGGCCCTCTCCATCGTCAAAGCTGCCCACCTCTGTCCTACAGGGTGTGATTGATGGGAGGTTTCTGTTGGGTAGTGATGCCATCATTCCTCACAGTATCTCCCCGGCCTGTCCTACAGTGTGCGTGGCCTTCCTTCAAGGTTCTACCACGAGCACACCGCATCAATCCTAGATGGCTGATGCATGCCAAGAAACTAACTGAAGTACATTTACTCAAGTATACTGCACTGCAAGTACAGTTTTGAGGTACTTTTACTTCACTTGAGGATTTCCTCCTTTGCTCCTACTTGTCAGTCAGAGACATTATGGAATTTCTTTTTGTGCTCAATATTATTATTATTAAAGGACCAAGCAGTCCTGAAAGGGCTTGGTCCTTTATTGTTTTTGTTAGTTTTTTTCTTCTCTTTTATTTAACACTTTTGTTTGAATAAGACTGATATTATGAAATACACTTTTGTATTTTATTTTCTAAGACAATTAATGCATGCATGCTAGAACCAGATTGTTTAATGGAATGTGCTTGCGCGGTTATAGCTATAATCAGCCACAGCCCATTGACTTTGCATGTAACCGTGTCGCACGCCATTTCCAAAGAACTGCTGATCCGAAGGACAGATATGGCCGGACGGACAGTCAGTCAGTCAATTCAATCTTTATTCCAGACCCAGGGGGATCCATATCACAATTATCGACACAACACAATAACAGAAAGGAACATACTCACTCACTCTCAGATTCTTATGTTTTCTCCATTAAAATAAGCCCCAGGATCCAACTTAAAACGTATATTTCTTATTCTATCGTTGTCTCTCTCTCTCCTGTAGCCATTGTTCATGAAGCTGGGTGGTTCAATCACAGTCAGAGTGTGTGTTACTGTTAGTCAGCCGTCTGTTTTACCGAGTCCTGCTGTCTTTTGTGTTGATTGGCTCCATTGTGGGGCTTATCTTAGGTGTGCATTTTGCAGATTGCAGCGCACAGGGATCGGTGGCAGGGAGGAAGGAGCCCGTCTCGCCACTGGCACGCACACGCACGTTTCCACCGGGAGTCTTTCTGACAGGTGCCACGTTTGTCACGAGTCCCTTGAAAGCTGGAGCCGAGAACAAGCGATGCGCATAAACACACAGAGGCGTTTTGTTGTTTTTGTGTTTGTTTTTTGTGTGCATGCATGCCTGCATACTTTGCTCCAGCAAAAATAATGGTTTTGTTAACGAATTAAATTACACATTGGTAGAGTAGAGACTATGTGCTTGTGTAGTCAGCTTGATGTAGGCCTAACTGCAGTTTTTGGTGAGGTATCTTCAATAATTGCTATGTTGATTAAAAAATCACACCCGTGTTAACTGAGTGGTGCAAGGTCTTATATGCAAGGTGATCAGCTGGTCTGACGTAATGTCAGTGACCATAGCAACCATGCTCGTTTTTTTGGTACGAACACGTGTACACGGGTACAAAGCCAGTTGTTGGAGTGGTTTGCACCACTCAAAAATGGATAATTCCAAAATAGTTTACTCGTCACTCTTTTACCAAATTAAAGCTTGTAAACAAATTGGATTCATGCCAATACGAAACATTACAAAACGTGACACCAAATATCTTTTACGAAAAAAGCTCATCTACAAGCTTCCTATGCAGCACGTCTGTATCTCGGGCGCCATTACAGGGGAGGCAAGCTTCCGTGTGCATCATGGAAGGCAACGTTGGCAGGCCAATCAGAGGCAGGTGGGGGCAGGTATTTTCGTAATACAGACTGCGTTCGGATATACAGTAGGCACTGGTGTGCCCTCGGTCATTCGTTTATCCGAAGTTCCGGAAAAGACACGCTGTGCCAGTAGTCACTTTGAATGGCATCGTGCCACAGGTCGCTCTCCAATGAACTGCAGCGGTGAATTAGGTTTTTAGGTCTTTATATCTACGTGCCCCCCCCCACACACACACACACATCCACACACACCAGAATGGACACTAGGGGTTCCAGTGCTTAATGACTTGCTGTGGAAACTGTTCAAAACGCGAGCAACAGATCTGCAGGCGGTGCAGTGCTGGCACAAGCTCCATGGTTCCCCACACGGCCTCCCTCTGAGCATTTGAGTGCCAGTGCAGCAAGAATTCCCTCTGCACGGCGTTCAAGGACAGTTCCACTACTGGGAGGGACTCTCACACCTGTGACAGACTGCAGTATACAGAGCAGCCTCGCTGGCTGACCACCAGACCACGTTGTAATGATGCTGTCGGGGCAGAAACCTCAGAGTATCTCCAGATTTTATTTAACGCCCTACTTGATCGTACACACAAAAGCATCAAAAGTAGCAGATCTGCAAGCGTGAAAGCAATGCGTTTTCAGCTCGTTCTGCTACTTTTTATATTTTTGATTTTGAATCCTGTCCAGTTATGGACATGATTATGTCCATTTCGGACATAATGAGGTTGCACCCGACAGAGACGATGTTATATATTTTTTTATCAGCACTCCTATAGTGCATGCTTCATGTCTGCCTACAAGTATCCACAACCTTGCATTGTTTCACACGAGAGAAATCATACAAAGATCTACCCCTTTGATTACAAGTTTCACCCTCGGTCGTTATGTACCAAGTTCTGGCTCGTTCCATCTCAGTTTGTTGCCCCGCGACAGCTGTTGACTTGGCATCCTGGGCGCTACAGTTGAGACGACAAACAACAACAACAACAATAACAATGACTGACTGTGAGTTTGGATACTTTGTTGGTGGAGTGAGTATAGCTTGGGGATCGGCTGACAGGTGGTTAGCCCAATTAAAACAAAACTGTGCCAAGCAATTAACACGGCAGGTGGAAATATGCAGCGTCCCTAAAGTCACCATTGGCCAGACGCAAGTCCACCTTCTTCTCGCTCAGAGATCCCACGTATACTGAAGTGACGGGTTACAACATCAAATGACCTATCACAATATTTTTGGACCACAATACCTCAATATTGATATTGTGATGATAATATCGTATTGTTATTATTATTTACCAAAAGATAACAAAACTAGACTAAACTACAAGCTCACAACACATATTTCCTCTATTTGGTAATTTTCTTAATTGAGATTTTAGTACAGGGCTTAAGTGATTAAAACCAGGAAAAGACACAGTTATGCCACATATAACCAAAAGACCATCTACTGTATAGTGTCATATCAATATAATTATTATGCTTACATTGCCACAGACCTATTTCCACTCTTTGATGAGAGTTCACGATGAACTTTCAAGCAGGATAGATCCTGTTCCCGAGCTGATATATACTTGGCAGCCCTGCAGCAGTGCATAGCCTATACTTCCGTGCTCTGCACTTTCCCCACAACCAGCAGGAAAGAAAAATAACTTGGTGGCGTTCCAATCTCTAACCCCGCGGTCACATATCACACAACTACCCTCTTCTTCACCTCGTCTCTCCTCCCGTTTGAATCCCACAGCCTCTCTCTCGCTTCTCCTCTCAGGATCGTGGGCTGAATTCATTCCACACTACAGAGACAAACAACATACAAGCATCAAGGAGGATTGCCTTTCACCTTGCATACATACATGCATGCCACACGCTCCGTACCAACATATTCCAGAGTTGATAGAAAACTTTGCAGTCAGACTGCATTTTAAGCGTAATAATTTGGCAGGTATAGAAATTCATGTCATACCGTTAGTTCTCAGTTTTCAATGCCTTGAAAAAACGCTCTCTTTATGTTATGCCAGTAATGAAAGCCTATGTGAGTTCACAAATGGCACTCACATTGTGGCTATGAGAAATGTAAATAACCATTTTAGTTATTTACATGGCATTACAACATTACATGGATAATTTTTGCTCACTGTGCAATTTCTTTTCTGATTTGTTCCGATATTAGTTTGGGGTCCTTGACATGGAGAGGTTTGAGATCCACTGCCATAGATTGTTGAACAGCAGCAACGTGATGATCTGATTCTGTGTGTGCAACATACACATACATGCGCACGCACGCACGCACGCACCCACGCACGCACGCACGCACGCACGCACACAAAGAGCGTACACTAGGAGGTTGATTGATAACTAGCAGCTGTTCACATGTTTTCACAGCATGGAGAGATGGACATCAGGTGCTAGTGCGTGTTTTTTTTTAAGTAAAACCCTGCCAGGGCTTTACGCTGAAGAAATGTGGACAAGTGCTCTGTTTTGCTATGTTTGAATTTATAGGGCACTTTAGAGGCTCCGACAGCACCCGAGTGAGTGATGTTTTCGTAACATGTTTTTTTTGGGACCCTACTATGCTGCATCTATAGACGTCCGTTGTATGATTTCCTCCATCAGACTCTTGAACGCCTAGGCTGAAGCCCCCCCCCCCCCCCCTCGTTGAAATCTCTAACAAACAGTCCCTCCTTCTGCTCATTCTGTAGCTCATTCAAAAACCAATTACCGACGAAGGGTAGATGGGATCAATGTGTACTTTTTTTCCTCGTAAAAGTAGACATTCAGGGGTTTCATTCTGTATTTTTTGTGTTCATTTTTGTATCTGCCTGTCAATGTCTGACATAAAACGGTCCCTAACTGCTTTCTGTTCAAGAAAAGCATGTTACTACAAAAGCAGGTGTTACATAAAGGTAAATATCTCCAGAATGGAAGATGGTAAAATATGGACAAATTAAGCTTTCTTTTGAAGTATGCGGTGTGCTTCTCGCTACAAGAGAACATTTGCTGTCGGCCTTGGAAAAGGTTGGTCGTCCAATGCTATCAGCATTAGCATCACAGGTTCCAAGGCTGAGAAAATCGTTAGCAAGCTTTGTGTTAATACAGATTTCCATTGACTGGGAAGCTCTGATGTGTAAGGGGCTAGGGGCAAGCTATTTCACAGCCTGCGGGCCGAGGCTCTGGAGGCTCTGGAAGAGCTTGCCCCCAGTGGGATGCCCAATGGGATGCAGTCGCTATATATATATATATATATATATATATATATATATATCGGAGTACTTTCTTCCACGACTGGCTAAAGGTTCAGCTCCAGTGCATCCTCGTAAGTAACAGAGCGAGGCCGGCCTTTGATCGTCGAACGGCGAAACATCCAAGCTATAGTTGTTCTGGTGATGGGGGGTAGGGTGGAGGCGTTGCTGGGGGGAGGGGCGGCTTGCTGTACACGGTTTATTAGATTTTACAGAAGGAAGCACTCTGCTCTCCGCTGAAAAATGGGGATTAGATTGTGCTGCAGGAAAGGCTTGAATTGCCCCCACAATGGATGCGGTTACAGGGATGAGAGTACATATATAGCAGCGGTGTCGATACAGATGACTCCCCTATGGGCACGCTAATGTGGGCCGCTTATCAACATTTGATCCAAATTGCATCATGTTCTTTTAATGAGGCCTGGGGAGGCGGGTTGGGGGGTATACAGTATGCACACAGGTACTGTATGCCTGCCGCTGATTAGAGAAATAAGTCACAGGCTCGCACGGAGCGCAAGCAAGGCAGCCCCCACGCCGCCTTATATACCTGCATGCGGACATGAATGCACGCACAAAAAACAATACCAACAATTGCGCTACGGAGGCAAATTGGCTTTGTCAGGGATGGATTACACGCAATCAGAAATGTGTGCGGGTTGCATGCGGCGGGTGTGCATGTGAAAGGGAAAAAAACGATATGATTTCCTCTCTGGGAACGACTGTGGCGGAAGATACTCTTTTCACTTCAGTAAAAGTAGCAATACCACATTGTGAGCTTGTATAGAGTATAGCATACTGGAAAGGTATAACTAAAGCTGTCAAATAATTGTAGGGGAGTAAATAGTACAACATTTACATGTAGGGCTACTCTAGTGTAGTAAGTAGATGGATGACGTATTCAGAAATAAAGTAAATGTAGCCTACTTAGTTTCTTTTCACCAATGGGAAACGAATCAATATAGACTCCTACCCGCACGCACGCACGCACGCAAGCATGCACACATGCGCGCACGCACACACACACAGAGAGAGACAGCGAGAGCGCATGGTTATCATTATCTCGAACAAGTAGTTAAATGCAAACTTCAAAAAGCAGCATGCATCACAGTCCATGCCAGACATCTGTTTTATTTACTCTCTCTCTCTCTGGGCGAGCGTCATCCCCGCTTCATTTAGTCCCTTTAAGGAGACAGACAGGCACGTCGTTGGCCAATCATGTCTGCGGCAGCGGGGGTCTATTCATTTCCCCTGGGAAGGATTTATGCGTGTAGTGTAGATCTGCACTGCGCTGCCACCACGTTGCGCTGCAGATAACGAATCGTGGTCGCCCCCCGGAAGGGAGCACGCAAACAATCGCAAAAACAAAACTTTAAAAGTACCAATAAGCAAACAGATTTGTGGTTTTAGAGTGTGTCACAGAACATCAAGTGTTAAAGATGGAGTGCCACAATTTTTATATTTTCCCAGTTTTTCATGTGTCTATGAAGTGACAGTACTTCATCAGACCCCCTGGGGTGGTTTTTATGTGCAATGGTGTATTAACTTTGTATTTAGGGTTTCATGTCGCCCTGTGTCTGTCTGACTGACTGTCTGTGACATCTCCCACTGTTTAGTTGAGGGATTTATAGTTCAACTTCGGTAAGATCACTTATGATCATACTTCATTGTATGGAAAATGTAAAACTTTTCACTTTTATTACTAGAGCCACTATAAAATCTTTGTTCTATGATGCCACACGTGAAATAAACACGCCACACACACTGGCTAATAATTATAAGTGGGCCGTACAATCCCCTGAATAAATTATGACAAGGGTATAGTAACTGCAATTCTTGTATCTGCATGCAGTGCACTAAAACTGTAGTGTGAACAGTATGTGAACTGCGCAGGGATGTGCAGACCATGTTAGAGAGGCACTCAGAGAGAGAGAGAGAGAGAGAGATTAGTAGATCATCTATTTTTGGGGCGGGATTGCGCACTCTTAGCTATACTGAAGATGCGGTGCATGACATTTCTACACAGAGGACAAATTCTTTCAGCGCAAAATGGTCTGTTCATGTGCAGGAGTTTGAAAAAAGTATGACTTGGAATGGAAAGGGGGGCGTTTGCATTTCTTTCACCATAGTAATTGCTATGCTAATGCAAATGCTGCATTCATGGTCTGGAGAGGGCAGTTTTTTACAGACGGGTAAAAGGGCAGGGGCTCAAGCCCCCTGTGATGTATGTGATGTGTGCCCGTGTCTATGTATATGTGTAGCAGAGTGCCTCAGAGTCTCTACCTAATGACCAAAAGCCTGTAATACCTCCCCCGGGCCAAGGGGGAATTCACCCCTTATCCAAGTGGTTAAGATATTTGGTTTTAGTGCCCCTTTCCGTGCGCCAGAGACCCTAACCCTGACCCATGCGTTCAAATCCCCGCGGCGTTTCATATGCAAGCATGAATATACATCACTGCGTGTTTTGTTTATGGTGCAAACTCGTGCTCTCCAGCGGGCTGCGTGTGGTTCACACACTGTACACCAGACACACACAGAGAGAGAGAGAGAGACAAACGGCGCATGCATGGGCTCCCTGAGCGCAAAACACATTAACAAGTGCATGCACGCGGAAACAACTCGGATATAAATAACTTCACATCACCACGTCAATGTTGATTCAAACACATTACAGCAAATCATCAAGTCTCCGTAGAAAGCGAGTGTTTTGTTTTTGTTACTTTGAACGTGAAAATTAAATAAGTGAAATGATGGCAGCGAATTGAATTGAATTGAATTGAATTGAATTGAATTGAATTGAATTGAATTGAATTGAATTGAATTGAATTGAATTGAATTGAATTGAATTGTAACCTACCGTATTGCAGATACTTTTACGGTAATTTTCATTATTTGGGAAAGTGTACACTGGCTTGAGTCTCTGGACTGGCAGTTTTGGGAAGTAACTAAAGTAACTTATAGTAATATAACTAATTACTTTACATTTTGAGTAATAATATTACTAATTTCCAAAAGTAACTTTTAAAGTAATTTTCACGAGCCTTGGTGGTATAGTGGGCTTGAGTGTTTAATGGTAGACTGAGTTGAGATAAAGTTGCTTTGCAGGCTGCTGATTCGGTATATAGATTGATGTGCACTTGTCTGTACATGTGAATTATCTGATGCAGAAGAGCGGGCCTTAAGTATTACCATTTTTGAGTAACTTTTCCAACCCAAAAGCCGGGTTGTGAAAACGTATGAAAGCAAGCAGTACAGGACCAAAGTGCCCTTGAGCAAGACACACAATCCATAACGGTTAGATACCTCTGGAGGATGCGTGGTAGCCTACAAAGCATGGGGCCGAGGAGGCACTGCTCTGGGCTCTTGTGACTTGTCTCCTGGTTAAATTGGGAAACAAAAAAGGCGTCAGTGTCATTTTCTTATTTTTTTATTGTTGTGTTTTTCTGGGACAATGTTCAGACACAAGGGTTACCTTGAAGATCTCCTTAACATACTTTAATCCTCGTCAGGTGCCTCGATGGAGCTGCACCGAGAGTCCAGCTGGAGAGAGCAATGAAATGAACGGACGACCGGGAATGTCTCTCTCTCTCTGATGATGATATGTATTTGGCCGCGGACCCCCATTTCAAATTATGTTGTTCCAGGACGCTGTACGTGTAGCCAACGTTGTACTAAGAATAAAAGATTTGTGTTGATGTCGACTCTGGGTCATTTACTCGGGATAAGTGTGTGTGCTAAATGCAATCGATCACAAATTGTAAACAACTAGAATTTCGCGGGCCTTCGGCCCGCTCATCCCAGAGTTGCGTTGGCCCGCGTTGCGATACAGAAGTCCACAGATACAGAAGTGCACAGTGACACGCGTTGTATGCAGCTGTTTTGTGTTGCAGCGCGCGTGTAGTGTTGTTATCCATATATGCGCCTCGGTTCGTCCCGTTTGTTCCACGCCAGGTGTCGACGCAGTCGTTGGCGCAAATTTCTTATTATTTTAACTGTGTATGTAATTGCGGCTAGTAGCACACATTTTTTTTTAGGAGCACGATGAAAAGTTATGAAATAATGTGTTTGAGGGCCCTCCTATATACAGCTTTAGTCCCCACACGTCTCAATATTTGCCATTGACAAAGAACAGAGAAATTAGGTCGAAATGCCGCTAAATATGACGTAAATTAAAATGTATTATATATATATGTTTTTTTAATTGAATGTAAATACTTTACTTATAAAAAAACCTGGCAACCCGCACCCCGCGGTCATTTTCCGCTAACCGGAGCGGTGCTCCCTAGCCTGCTGGAGGGGTTCACATCATCCCATGCAGCCTCGAGAGGAAAAAGAAGGCAAATAAATGCAGCCTTGAGGCTACCTCCCAATGTGGTGTTGTGGAGCTTGATCACCTCCTCGTCCTCCTTTTCTCCCCAAATTGGCAATGCCAATAAATGCAAAAGTTGCCTAGTGTGAATACTTCCACAGCCTAAGTAGTAAAGGAGAAACTATCAGTCTTCTCCGAAATCGGTCAATGTTTGTCAACTCAGCACGTGTTGACAACGCATATTAGTAAACAGAAGCCGTATGTGTGTCACACCAAAAGTGGTGACCTATAGAATCCTGTACATAGAAGCATCACGCAATCGTCTCCCTCCCTGTGTGGGTCACGTGGTGGGCTCTGAGCAAATGGGAGAGAGAATGTAGTGTTGCCAGGTCCGCGTATTGTAAGCGAGTGGTAGTGTGTGTAAGTAGCGTGTTGAATGGCATTTTTTCTGTGCTTGTTTTCATAGACGTGGCAACAAATTAGGCGGGGGTGTCGGTGCTTGTGGCGTGTTTGTGTTTATTATTGATATTGATATTGTTTGCGAGTGTGGACGGGAGCCGGCGTTAGTGGCAGTGCGATGACAATTTGTACGCGGCTGGTGTCGAGTGTGGCCGTGCGGCGCGACATGAGGAGATAGCCGTGGATCGACGCGGAGGGTAAGTGTGTGACGTGTTAGTGTGTTGTTGCAGTGTGTGTTGCATCGTGTTGCAGCGTGTCAGTGACGTAGTAGCTGGTGCCTTTTGTTCCTGTGCGTGCTTTTGGGCACATGTTTTCAATTGTAATATAGGATAATAATGAAAATAATAATAATAATCAGATCTTATATTGGAGTGGTTAAAATGGTTGCATATGGTGAGACTACATTAGCTAATTATGCCGGGGTCGGGGACAGGGTGGCATTCCGACTCCGGGTTAGGGTTAGGGACAGGGTCAGTAATGCGGGCGAGTCGGAATAGCCGCGTGCAACCATTGGCGTCCCCGGACCCCACTTTGAGAAGCACTGGTCCTACCATCAGTGCTTCATTTCTAACTCAATGGATGCCGGAGCTCAACTCCCGCACATGCACGCGCGTGTCAGTGCACGTGCATGTGCATGTGCGGGCATGTGACTGGGAAAGTCTTTTTTTTTGTCGGGTTGGGGGGTATTTATGGCGGTTATTTGCCGGTAATTCTGCCCCAGAGTGACAGCCAGGCAGTAGGTATACCAAACACTTTTTCACAAATCAGACTGCACAGCCACAGACTACAGAGAGTGAAACTACAGCGAGTCACCATGTCATGATAAGAGAGATGATTATTGATAAATGATTACAACCCCCCCCCCCCCACACACACACACACACACAGACACTTTGACCATCCGATAGCTCCGTTGGGAACCTAGTGACACCCCTGACAACAACAAGAAGTAACAACAACCGGCATTCACAGCTCAGGACACTGCAAGGCTGCAAGTTGACATGTTTATACCTGATTGCTGCTGCCGTACTTCAGTCTGACGCCTTTTCTTTTTCTTTTTTCATATCCTGAACGGATAAAGTCACTTCATGATGACTGATAGATTCCGTGTATCCCCCGTCCGAACCTGAACCGATTACACCGAAGCAAAAACACTTTGAAAAGGGGGCGTTTCCGCGTGGTGGAAATAACTACTACGGCGTAGTAGTAGATCTGATTCTGATCACTAAAGTACGCTGTTGACGGAAGATTTCAACGTAGTTTTACGTTCTTTGAACGTAGTTCTTTGCGCAAGGCGGGTGGAGGCCTTTTTGGGAATCGGGGGCCCTACGCAGCTTGCGTAGTCTGCGTATAGGACCAATCGGCTCAGCTATGGGAGGCTCCCATAGCGGAGCGCCCCCTACAGGTACCGGAGCTGCCTCTACACTTAGGGGAGCTGAAGTGACAGGTACCGGAGCTGAGCTCCTCCAAGCTCCAGCTGAAATTAAGCCCTGCCTACCATGTCTAGTTTACTAGTGTGCTCTCTGTAGCCTCTTCACATGTTATGTTATTCACATACACATCACCGGCATTCACCCTGACGTTTGTCGACTCTGGGTCATTTACTCGGGATAAGTGTGTGTGCTAAATGCGATCGATCACAAATTGTAAATGATGTAGGCAATTACAGTAGGCATACAGAATGAACTAATGCATTTTAAAACAAATAATGAACAAACCTTAGATTAAACACAAATGAAAATGAATAGCAGATTAATTTAAATAGAAAAATAACATGCACACGCATGCCTGTACACTGTCTCTCTCTCTGTCTCTCTCTCGTCAGCGTTGTTGCCGCTGATGCCACTTGGTGTGGCTGTCGAGGCCGATGCGTGAGCCGCAGACCTTTACACAGGCAGGGCAGGGGATCCCGTCCGTTGGTGGAATGCTGCTTCCCTCCGGTGTCTCTGAGCACGTCTCTCGAACCTCCTTTGCTGGTTGCTGTCGCCTATGTGCGAAATTGCCCTGACACATGTGACCTGCCAGGCTGAGCGGTCGTGTGCCAGAGTTTCAAGCTGCGTGGGGTTGATGGTAGTGCGCTTTAGGAGATCTTTGGTGTAGTCCTTGTAGCGCCTCTTTTGTCCACCAGCGGCACGCTTTGCATCGTGCAGTTGGCCGTAGAGGACTTGGCGGGGCAGGCGGTGGTCAGGCATGCGGACGGTGTGTCCTATCCACCGCAGGTGTTTTTTAGCCACAGCTGCTTCCATGCAGGTGGATTCTGTGCTGTTGTGAATCTCTGTGTGGGGGACTCTGTCTTCCCAGGATAGGCCAAGGATCCTCTGAAGTCAGCGGATGTGGACGGCTTCCAGGTTTGTGAAGTGCCGTCTATATGTAGTCCATGTCTCTACCCCATAGAGTAGGGTAGACACACTCACTCACACACACACACACACACACTCAAACACACGTACAATCGCACGCACGCACGCACACACACACACACACACACACACGCGCACACACAGACACACACGCTCACACACACATACACACACACAGCCAGCAACAACTATTCAATTTAAACACCTTTTTTAGTACATTTGAAGGCACACTTCTCTCCCAAGCAATTTCTACTAAACATTATTTTCTTCATTTCCAGTGCCCCCCACGCAGTTTCTCCAGGAAATGTTTTGTCTGGTTGATTATGACTCACTGTGGAGTGTGTGCACTTGACATCGCTGCCGACAATTTTTCAAAGCATGCTGTTTATGTTTGGTCTTCCATTCATTTGAAAATCAATTTACACATGACAGACATGTAAATTGCCTGAGATAGATTCTAGATGTTATTTTCTGTCAAACTTCAACTCTTTTTTTGTATTATATTTCCGGGCAATTATTTACACACAAATTATTTACAGTAGTCTCCACATGTTTCTTTGTTGCCACTGCTGTTGTAGCCTAGTGGCTCACCTGCCAGTGAAGAGCCCCCACCGGGAGGACGTACTGTTGTATCCTACTGGCTCACCTGCCAGTGAGGAGCCCCCACCGGGAGGACGTACTGTTGTATCCTACCGGCTCACCTGCCAGTGAGGAGCCCCCACCGGGAGGACATACTGTTGTATCCTACTGGCTCACCTGCCAGTGAGGAGCCCCCACCGAGAAGACATACTGTTGTATCCTACCGGCTCACCTACCAGTGAGGAGCCCCCACCGGAAAGACATACTGTTGTATCCTACCGGCTCACCTGCCAGTGAGGAGCCCCCACCTGGAAGACATACTGTTGTATCCTACCGGCTCACCTACCAGTGAGGAGCCCCCACCGGGAAGACATACTGTTGTATCCTACCGGTTCACCTACCAGTGAGGAGCCCCCACCGGGAAGACATACTGTTGTATCCTATACCGGTTCACCTACCAGTGAGGAGCCCCCACCGGGAAGACATACTGTTGTATCCTATACCGGTTCACCTACCAGTGAGGAGCCCCCACCTGGAAGACATACTGTTGTATCCTACCGGCTCACCTAGAGGAGCCCCCACCGGGAAGACATACTGCTGTATCCTACCTGCTCACCTGCCAGTGAGGAGGATTATTGGATCACAAAAATATTGTCCATGAATTCAAGGCTTCATAGGTTTGGTAATTGATAGTGTTTTTCTTTTTCTTTTTTTCTCATCTTTTTTTATGTGAAGTTAAAGTGGTGTTTAGTCAACATTCATTTAATTATTCATGTCAAGTTATAACATCTTCATGACTTCGGAGAAAATGCAAATGAACACCAATATCTAAAAATAAAGCCATTAAGAGGAATAAATGGTCTGTTTGTGTATAGGATTCGTGGTTGGAGGGCTGCAGGATGACGAGACATTAGCATGAAGAGGTTCATCTTATCTCATCCCAGAAGCTTCGCAGGTATTTCTGTCTGTAATCCTGGCATCCAAAACACATGCAGGAACAGGCTTCAAAGAAACGACGCCTGCGTCTCTTCAGATCAGCCGTCTGAAATGAGTGCTATGTCGACACGCTGCCTCGTTATGCCAAATATAGGCTAGGCACACACACACACACACACACACACACACACACACACACACACACACACACACACATACACACAGAGGTGAGAGGAGTGACAGGGCCTGGCGAATAAATTGGGATGAATCACTCTGTGCTTATTCCAAAATGAGTTCCATACATCATAAGGTTAAAAAATATTGATTTGTCAGCCAGTCTACTCTTGGTACATTCTTTGAATCACTTCACTGCCCCCCCCCCCCCCCCCCCCCCCCCCCTCTCTCTCTCTCTCTCTCTCTCCTTTCAAACCTAACTTTGGGGGTCCCTGTACTGTACTGTACTGTACTGTACTGTACTGTACTGTACTGTACTGTACTGTACTGTACTGTAACACCCCAAATCATCATCAGCTACAGTTAATATTTGTGTGTGTTAGGCTGCGCAACAGTGCCACTTGGTTGTGAAAACCAAGCAAACGCTATTTTGTGCTTGCTCAGACAGACAGACAGACAGACAGACAGACAGACAGACAGACAGACCCATACAGGGACCCAGGGACAAACATTGCTGTCTATAGGAGTGCAGGTTGCACCACTCAAAAAGGGGAAAACATGTACAGTATGGGGAGAAAGGGGTGGGGGGAGCTCAGACTTAATTTACAGGGGCCAGTTTCGAATTGCAGCTGTCCGGAGGTGCTCTTTGAGAGCGGTTTTGAAGGAGTCAACGGATACACATGTCTTAATGGCTGTTGGTAGGGCGTTCCCCAGTTGTGTTACTGGTTTGCCGCCGCAGCTAACGCTACTAGCCTTCACAGTTAGTAGTACCAATATAAGCTAGCGTTTTGTGGAGCCTGGGGAAAATAACGCCGGCCTCTCAGACCGGTTATTCATAGCCCCGCAGTTTACAGGCTTTAGCACGTCGCTGCGACGTGGGTTAACACTGGCTATAGCTAAAGCTTTTTGCAGCTAATGCTAACCCTTGCTGTAACGTGGGTTAACACTCCGAACGCCCAGGACGAAGTTCTTTGTCCTTTCTATTAGTAACGCCCGACGCTCAGGACGAAGTATTGTCCAAAAGACGAAGTTTATTGATACGAGAACAGATCGCATGGCTGTATAGCCCAGGCGCGCCTCCTGGGCTCTCCTCTGTGACGCGCAAGAGTGAGACGTCATCGAAAAACTCCCTCCTCTGTTTAGCCGATGTAAACGAAAATCTTAAAACGTTCATAACTCGCGATCTAAATCATCCCGTCTTTTTCTGAAAAAAGATCCTGTGTTAGACGGCGCTCCGCGGTCCAGTCGCTAGTCTCGATAGATTTATTCTTGTCTCCCGTTGTTGTCGATCGACTCTACAGTGGTGTGGCTATTGTTAGCTGCTACACAACATCATGAACTTCCGCCGGTCCGTCCAGAAAAGGCGTCCGTGTTTATAAATCGACTGGGCGCATGAATGTAATGGATGAAATAGTTCCGGACAATTAAAGTGTTAACACTAGCTATAGTATACATGTAGCTAGCGCTGATGATACTGTTAGCAACGTTAAGCTAATTAATTTAGCTAGTGTTTGATAGCACTGTTAGCTATTGATAGCACCGTTAGCAAAGTTAAGCTAATGCTATGTGTGGGCCAGTCCACACTGCCCAAGCTATGGTAGCTTAGGCAATGAGGCTAAGCCTTCCCAGTTTTTCACTATAAGTGACTCAAACCTTTGTATAGCGTTCTTGCTGTGATTGTGGAATTACCAACGGGTAGAAAACAAGTCACCTCGCGGTACAAGTGTGGGCCACTCGTCCTTTGTGAGGCTATGTGGACAATTCATCTTTTTCCTCTCAGTGATAACACAGCTTGGTTCGTTCTTTTCTGCAGAAGAAAAGGGAATGGGGTGTTCTCACATGCGTATCTAGAAGCAAATGTTAAAGGTTAAAATAACCTAGCTTGTTCAAGGGCTCCTGTTAGGGTCTTCAAGGTGTTTTTGTTGACCAGTGAGGAGATCCTTTACAGGAATCTTGTTCTTTGGTTGACTTTTCTGATCACGTTGGATTACATTTTGATTACAGTGTACTACTGTACTAGTTGTTGTATCAACATACTCTACAGATGTAGTTAACATGCTTTTTCCATGCAGATGTACAGTATTGCATTAACATAGTATTAACATACTACATTTACATTTTACATACTTTAAAATTGGTAAAATAGTGTTTTATTCATCAAAAGTTCTGTACTGCAGCATTAGCTCAACACGGATGGTTTTACAACTACTACAGTGCAGTACCTCCTTGTTTATCGTGGTTGAATATCCTTACAGTTTGGCTACAAAGTCATAGCTTGATAATGCTGGTGGAATGTTTTTATTTTTTTCTCTTCTCCTAAATGCAAAGTAAGTGTCTGTTTGTAGTTGGAGTATAGCGAGCCTGCGGCCATCGTCCCACAAAAAGCTTTTAATTTTTAATGTTATGCGTCCTGAACGCATTTCAGACAGATTCCCTGCATTTGCTGCCGCTAGCACTGTGAGAGAGGCAACCGCCTGCTTACACACACACACACACACACACACACACACACACACACACACACACACACACACACACACACACACACACACACACGCACGCACGCACGCGCGCATGGCTGACATCAAAGTGAGAACAGCCTGTATGAGACATCAGCTGAAACATGCCTGCTGCTCATGTCACTGTCATACAGCTCATAATGACAAACACACACACACGCACGCACACACACATGCACGCATACACGCACACACACGTACACATGCATGCATGCATAATGAGTTTAATGCTGTAATCATCCAGAACCAATGTGAATGACTAACATGTTATTTTGACTGTGTTAACCATCTGTATGATTAATAATACAATATACACCAGTAAGATGCCCTAAAGGGCTAGATTGCGCTGAAACAATAGAGCTTCTTAATACAGCACAGTTGAGAAGCAGGAGTTAAACTATTAATCTGGGGTTAGTGAGGTCAGATGTAGAGTTGCTGGCGTTCCCTGAACAGACGGCGGTGCCGCCCGTCGGCAGTCTCTGCCGTGAGAGTGTGGAGGTCGCGCTGCTGGGGCAGATCGGCGCTTGCACGCATCCGCCTGGGTGACGGCAGACTGCTGGGCGAGTGCTGTCGCTTTGGCATGGGATCAACTTTGACCAAAAAATGCAAAATGAAAAACGGGTATGGCCAGGGTTCATGGCCATATATACTGTAGCGTGTCTTGAGGGTAGAAGGTTTGATGATGTCAGATTGACATATGGAGCGTGTGACGAGGTGTGATGTCACGAAGAGTGATGAACTGACAATATGAATGTGTTAATAAATATTACTAGTCCATCTGTATGAGTATGTGAATCCAATATAACTAGTACATATGGTAGAGAATCTTAATACAATACAACTACTACATCTGTATGTAGAGCAGGGATACAAATACAATACAAATAGCTGAACCTGTGGGCCACAATGAGTATGTTAATCCAATATAACTATAGTACATCTGTATTGTAGATTATGTTACTACAATATAACTAGAACATCTGTATTATAGAGAGTATGTTAAGTTGACCCAAGAGTAACAACAAACTGAAGTATTTCCTTGCTTACGGTAATGAAAGTATTCTATCAGTGTTGCACTGGCTGTCCCTCCAGCACATCACGGTCGCCTCAGAAAACAAGCAAGTTAATTTTCGGGTACTGCATGGTCTATTTCTCGCTTCAAATGTTTTCTAAATCATTCTTGATAGCAACATTTAGTTGTAAATCAGGGGTTCTCAAAATTTTTGGCTGGGGACCCCCGAAAATGCTTTGGCCATGTCTCACGACCCCCACCCCCCTCCCCACCACCAATACGAACTGACTGCAAAAATAACCTTAATAATATATCATAAATGAATACTGAAACCAGATATAATCATTAAGGAAAGTTTGTGCATGCACCACGTACTATGTAAACTCTTAATTTCCATTTTCCAGCCATTGGGACCCCCCAAAATAATCTGGCGACCCCCAAGGGGTCGCGACCCACGGGTTGAGAACACCTGTTGTAAATTACTGTGTGTTTCTTTACATGCATGGCTGTCATGTTGGATACAGCATCAAATTCATGCAGCGCAGCAGGTTCTCTGATGCTTTGATTAGACAGCGGTCTGTTATAGAGATGACTCATTATACAGAAATAACACACCGCTGAGTTCAGCGATTGGCCAATCATGTAATAATACACTATAACTACATCTGTATGGTAGAGCATGTTAATTCAGATTATACATAAGCATGTAAAATATACTCAGTTACTTCCCACCACTGTGTGCTAAACAACATGCTTCCGCAGACCTCTTATATTTAGTTTTTGGTCAAAATGAGTTGATGGAGCGTGACATTCACGTCTGCAGGTTTACAACAGCGACTGAAGGTAATCAGATGGAAAAGCTAATCAGCGTGCGTGCATGCGTGCGTGTGGTATCCCCATGCTTTGTGAGGACAACATAATTTTATGATGAGATTCTTTTTTTTTTACCTAAATCTAACCTTAAACCTAACCCTGAACTTCACCCCTAAATGCTCAATCCTAATCCTGAATTAGTCTACAGTACATATTTCTAACATTAGTAATTATATATTTGTTGTAATGTTAGTTTGTTTTATTGATACTTGTCTTGATGTTGAATGTCATGGGCCGCAATGGAAACAAGCCTTTGCCTTTTTTTGTGATTATCCATTTGACTCTTCACTTACTGCTGTAGGCCACTCTTAAACTGTCAATAACATATCCAATCAAACCCTATAGCCTTGATCTTTTCCCCACACACGTGTGTGTGTGTGCACGTGTGTGGGGGTGAGGTCAGAGTGGTATATTGTCTCCCACACCTCATAATGTTTATTGACTTGCCTCTCACTTTCATTTCCCCAATAATATGGGATTTGCTGGAGCCGAGCCATCCATCAGTGTCAGCTCATTTTCAGCTGCTGCTTCGGCCAGGTCTGTCAGGTACACACACGCACAAATGCACACACTATATACTGTATTTGATGATATTTCTATGCTAGGCTATTACGCTCATATTATAGCACATTATTTCACGGCTTGGTTGAATGCTTGATTCTAATTGGTCAATCATCGAATTCTTGTTATTTCTGGATAAAAGACAGCTCCACTCTATAACTAATCAAAGCCTCGGAGCACCTGGCTGCAGACGCTGCACTGCTTGGATGTTATGCTGTACCCAACATGACAGCCATGTAAACTGACACACACTGGCCCGGTTTCCCAAAGGACACCATGGTGAAAGAGGTATGGTGTTGCACATGCTCAGTTGCCCTCTAGGCCGCACATGAAGCCTGTGAACATAGACATTCCATGCATAGATGTGCCACGCAATGGTAGGCCTCAGGCCTGAGGCCTGGTATGGTAGGCCTCAGGCCTCAGGTCTACCATTCTGAAATTGTATTTAATAATATTTGGACTGCTGGACAGCTGACAGTAGGCTCTTTTCACTCTTAAAAAAATGTAATTCAATTTAATTTATTTGATGCTGAAGTAGGCCTTAATTTCAAAGTTTTTATATTTAAATGAGATGAAGAAAGTCACCACTCGCACCACACATTTCTCTGCGAATGGTTTTAATACTGCCACATGTCGACAGGTGTGTGTAGGCTAAAGAGGCTTTAGGGAAACAGGTTTGTGTATTCATGCAGGAGGCCTTACGTGCGCAATGAGGACAGGTATGGCTGTGCTCTAGTCTAGGTTGTGTAGACAGCATGGGAAACGTGATATGGTGGATGCAGAGATACAGTATAATATGGAGAACAAAATGTGTATGCAGTATGTACTGCGTATATATTGTCTCTGTCGGGTGGAAACCTCATATGTGACCTTTCATATATGTCTCATAAAGAGGGAAATCATAGCTTCAAATTGACATATTGGTTGTGCAGTTTGACCCACTAGTCTTTGAGATATGGCTTATACAGTGATGTCTTGCACGAATAAGAGACTTGACAATTTAGCCCTGAAACATTCAGTCCTATGGTCTCTGGCATTTAGAGGGCACCAGATTAACCTTATCTGAACCCGAGCCGTTGCCTGAATGGAAACTCAACTCCATAACCTGTGAAATATGTCATGTTTCGCTTAGTACCTGTAGTCAGGAAGACGTCCATTTGATTCCACTTTGTACACCGTCAGACTTAAATTAACAGTATAAAGTTTGACTATGCATATACTTTTATATCTCTGCTGCTCGGTTCACTTGCTTCTATTCCCCTTCACTCTTAATCCCACAGGGATACTAACGGATCGAATATGTCCAAGGTGTCTCCCCAGGCACTCCAGAGTTTTCTTGCCCCTGTGGGCACTGCGAGAGAGAGAGAGAGAGAGAGAGAGAGACACTCTCTCGTACACGCACGCACGCACACAGTGAGTGAGTCTACGATTTCTCTTGACAGTTTATTTTTATCCAGTTCTGAGTCTCACAGCGCATCTCCAACTCAGACAGCTCACCTGTTTCCATTGCGGGGGACAGTTCTTCTTACGCTGAAGGATAAGCGCTCGCCGTTCCCATGGTGAAACGCTGAGAGTGGGCCGCGTGCGTCAATCCGCCAGGGTCAGCCGTTCCCGTTAGCTCATTGATGGCGGGATTTGTGCATGGCAGGGAGAGAGATGTTATGGGCTAAATTTAAGCACGTGCGTAGGTGTGTGGACGTGTCAGTCTCTTTGTCTGACCGTGCGATGCAGAGAGCTGGAACGGATGGATCCGGTGGGATCGGGGACATTTTTAACTTGCAGTACAGCAAAGCCTTCTGAGAGGTGTTATGGACGTAATCGAATACGCCAACACTCACACACACGCACTGTTGATGCTCGCCATAGCTAAACAGCACATGGGTCATGTAGCTGGATCAGATCCCATGTAGCCCAAACAGTAACATTCTCAGTATTAATCTTTTTTTTGTTTTTTTAACGACTTGTTCCAGTACTCCAGTCTGAGTCCCTGAGTCCCATTGTAAAATGCTTGATAAACACGCAACTATTAACAGATACTTAACGAGTCATTAGTAAGAAGATTTACTGATAGCTTCTTCATGATTGTGTTCTATTTATAAGACATAGATAGTTATAAATCATTACAAGTCATTTCTAATATATTTACTACCCGTTTGTGAGTGATCTATTAGTTATAAGGCATGGTGATAAAGAAACATTTACCAAGTCATTAACTAACATTTTGTGAATGATCTATTAAGTGGATATTACAGATTATTCTAAAATGTTACCCAATCTTTTTGGCAAGGTAATGGGGGGTGCTCATTTTAGTCCCGTGTACAGTATGCACAAAGGGTTTTCAAATAAACGATAACGATAAAACAATGGCGTTACCGTGATGCCGTAGCCTTCGGTATACCTTCCATGCATTTGCGTGCATATATCTTCCTTTCGTTTGTGCAGGCATGCAGTCACGGGGACTATACTTTCTTGTAGAACTACGATTGCATAGTGAAGTTAATATGCAGGCGTCGATCTATGTTCACGGCCAAGGGTGCTGAAGGGTGCTGGGGCGGGGGGCTCCTCTGGTTTAACGTGAATGGACTAGTCTGCATCATCAAGGGTGCTTTGAATTTACTGGCACCAGAGCAAGCCCTATAGATCTGTGCCTCTGTTCCAATTGATATACTGTGAGTTTAGAAATGCTAAGACGATCGGAGTCTGTCGTGCTTCCTACCTACCCCATTCTAAAGTCCACATAGACCACGACCTCTCAGCACTTTGTGTTTTTTTTATTTGTAAACTCGGAGAGAGTAAAAAGAACACAGATTATTCCACAGTTCAGTGGTGGTTACAAATAAATCACACCCGTGTGGACTGATTGGTGCAACTCCATGTGGGGGTCCCCGGTGGGTCCCCGGAACTTCCAGACCCACAGGAACGCGCCCAGGGTGCCAGCCTGGTTCCGGCGAGCCGCCGCGCGTCCGAAACGGTCGAGAAATGACAGAGTTACTGTGTGGGGGAATTCGCATTTAGCAGACACCTCTCCCTCTCTCTCTCTCTCTCTCTCTCTCTCTCTCTAATTAGCAGGCAACAGTGCAACACTATCTCTCTCTCTCTGTTTCTAGCACAACAGCGCCACTTTTGCCCCTACCGGTACTCTAAACATAGGGACAGACAGGTACGTGGACAGAGGGACATTGCTGTTCCTTGGAGTGGTTGCACCACTCAAAAGGTGTTCCTATACAGCCACTGGACCAGGCCGTGCGTGGTCAGAGAAAGTATGTGTGCTTCAGACATGAATAAAACATGGATGGTGGCGGGGAATGAAGCGCAGAGGAAGCACAATCCTCTCCCCCACTTAATCGCGGAGCATTTGTACTAATTAACATGCCGGTAGCCAGGGAGGCTTTTTAGCATGCATTTAAGGTAGCCCCTGCTCCTCCGTTCCGAGCCCCTTATGTAATGCTATTCCATCGGACGCATAGAACGCTTCCCCCTGACCATGATGGATAAGCTTTCCAGACACCGTCCTCCGTTATGTGCCATCTGTTGCATAATAGATCCGATTTTCCTTCAGATTACAGCTAAGTGCAGCGCAATTGATATATTTTTTTGAAATATGTGATATATCACGGATTTGACAGATTTGCAAGTGTAGTAAGCCGCCTTGGTTGCACATATATACGATGCAGGTGGTGGTGAGTCTACGCATGAATATTTATAGGCCCGGAAATACTTTGGCTAACAAAAGCTGTGGAGCAAACACAGCACTAATATCAAAGTGATTCAGCGTTATTCGTGGGGGGGGACACACACACAAAACAACCTCAAGACTACAAATAAAAGCAATGCAAGCAAGCTATCCAGTGTGCTGGCATCTTCACATTAACTCCTGTCATTGCAATTTACTAATTAGGACTCGTGACATGAATTCTGGAATTTTCTTGAGTAAAATCCTCCCTTGAGCGGGTGTAATCCCGTGTGGAAATGATACCAAGTCAAACGTGGTATATTAAGGGCTCTAATGCCCCAATTAAACCGCACAACGTTCCGCTTGGTTCGCCCGGGCTTGTCAAACCAACTAAGTGACGCCTATAAAAAGCAATTTCTTTTATAACAAGCGGGCACAATAAAAATAATAATAATAACAATCAATCTGCTTGGGGAAATGGAGCCATTGTTTTGGCCACACACCTGAGACTCATCGCTAGAAGACAGCAGAGCCATAACAGCTGGTATGCGCTGGAAGGGTGAAAAAACATTCCGCACCCCTTACACGGAACCGTCGTTCTCCCTCCCCTGTTTCCATTCACCTGTCTCTTCACTGATGTACCTACGCTCCCCTAGGCCTTTTTCCCCTCTCTCTCTCTCTCTCTCTCTCTCTCTCTCTCTCTCTCTCCGTTTTGCCTTCAGCCTTTGAAATTCAGAAACAACGTCCTTGTAACTTATTTCTCCCTGAACTCCCTAATCCCGCCATCTGTTTGGGAGCAGGTCATGCTCTCTACAGAGACAGGGGAATGGAATGAGCGTATACGGGGCAGAGGGGGGGCTTCATTTTATCCTCCGCCGTACGGCGGTGTCGAGCTAGTAGGTTGGCTATTTTCGACGCAGGACACGGGGGTGGGGGGGGGGTGCTGTAGGGGTGGTTGGGGGGGGGGGACATGGCTAGGCTTTTCACGGTGCGCTTCTCTGCACTAAGGGTACGAACGTTGATTCCGTCGACTAAAACTATGAAAAGTGTTCGTCAACTACCTTTATTCACTGACAAAAAGTAATACAAATGAATCTATGATGACTAAACTAAAGCTATAAATATAGGCCTACTTTGTTTTGTTTTTTCTAATTTTTTATTTTTTATTTTGTAACCCATTTTTTCACCCAGTGTCAATTATCTAATGTAATCCTGGTCTCTATACTCCCTCCAAGCCGCTTATTTTCACCTGACAGGGGGGAGTCTCCCCGGTTGGCCGTAGCACGTGGAAAGAACACGTTATTCCAACCAGTTGGAATACCTCCCCCTGGCCAGGGGGAGGTAGTTTATGGACCAGGATTACTGCATGTTTTTTTATGAGGGTACCTGCCCTAGGAGACACGGGGAGAACATGCAAACTCCACACAGAAAGACCCTTTCGCCAACCCCACCTCGGGTATGGGCACTGATCCTCAGCGCAACGCGGAGGAGAGAACACACCCCCTGCGCCCACAGCGTCCCCAGCAGGAATCGAACCCAGGACCTTCTAGCTGTGAGGCGACAGCACTACCGACTGTGCCACCGTGCTAAATATACTGACAATTCTATCAACAGTGGATAAGAGACGAGTCATTTCATGCTTGGTTGCGCTCAGAAAATTGCCTATCTACAAGCTCACAGAGCTTGTAGATCTGCTATCTTCAGAGGGCAACCAAGTGTAAAATCAGGCATTACGACACCATCAAGGCCTGCCAAATCACACTGTAATCGACAAAATCAACTGTAGATTCAGTCGACTAAAATCTTATGATATTTAGTCGACGAGAACTAGACATTAACCCATTTAGGCCTGACGTCGAAATAAAAAAAACGTTCGCTCTGAAAGAATATATACCTATTCAAAGATTTGTGCCGCATTTTTACGATTTTTCAAAAATAGCAGACCTACAAGTTCATAGCGCGCCACTCGGTGGCGCGCTATGAGCTTGTAGATCTGCTATTTTTCAATAGCTAAAGTATAACAGAATGCTTGAAACACCAAAAGGGGTTCCCGCCCAAAATGGGTTAACATATCAGACATAACATTAACAGACTAGACTAATCAGATGACGGAATGGAATTTTATTAAAAAAAAAAGACTATGACTAAAACGAAATCAAAATTCGCTGTCAAAATCGACCTGGCCGTTCCGCGGTGTTCAGCAACAATGAGATGGGAATCAGTGCGGCCCTGACTGACTGACTGACTCGCCGGCGCAGGGCGTTTACTTGCTAACAAGCAGATCGATGTCCCATTAAAGCCGTCCGATAAAGACATGCCACCGCGAAGCCTGTGAAAACTGAGAGGTAAAATAAGGCGACGGATTCTCTCTCGAGTCATTCTCATTGAAAGTCACATCAGATAAGTGGGTGAACCACGGCCATTATTGGGGAAAATAATTCAGAGATTCCATCAGAAGATCCGGGACAGGGAAATGTGCGAGGTTTGAATGCAATATCCGGGGTTGTTCTGTTTTAATAAGCGAGTCCCGGCGTTCTGCAAAACAAACAGCGGAACGGCCGCGACGCACAACAAACCCCTCAACTATCCTCTTTATTCGTACTACTGTATATGTCACACAGCTGCTTAAAGGGATAGTTCAGATTTTCTTTAACTTAAGCTGTATGAAATACTTGCCATTAATATAGTAATAATATAGTATTCATTGATTGCCCGAGTCCCGTGGTGGGAGTTCTGCTCTGGTTTTGGTGAATATTAAGTAGTTCCGGTCATTTTGTGTGGGGCACTGGGGCCACGCATTAAAAGTTAATTAATCCACAAAACGATTGGCATTTGTATTGTTGACCTATTTCTAAAATATTAGCGCAACTTTCGTTCAACTTTTATCCCTCTATCACATGGAACTATGTTTTGCGTGTAGTGATATGGACACAAAAAACATAGTTCTGTGTGATAGAGGGAAAGTTGCAGTAATATTTTAGAAATAGGTCAAATGCCGCTAGTTTTGTGAATTAATTAACTTTTAATGCGTGGCCCCAGTGCCCCACATAAAAATGACCGGAACTACTTAATATTCACCAAAACCAGAGCAGAACTCCCACCACGGGACTCAGGCAATCAATTAATACAGTTGCAACCACTATATTAATGGCAAGTATTTCATACAGCTTAAGTTAAAAATATAGTATAGTAAGTATAAATATAGTACATCTGTATGGTAGAGTATGTTAATAGAATATAACTAGTACATCTATATGGTAGAGTATGTTAATAGAATATAACTAGTACATCTGTATGGTAGAGTATGTTAATAGAATATAACTAGTACATCTGTATACAGATGTACTAGTTATATTGTATATATGGTAGAGTATGTTAATTCAATATACCATCTTAGAGGTGGTCTCGCCACTCTTACTGATACATTTACATCCTAGTTGACACTGACTGAAGCTCAGGAGCACAGTATCTTCCCTCAGGCAAGCCAACGCGGGGAGATTCCCTTCCCTTATATCTTCAGGTCAGGTGTAGATGTAACAGTATGGTCTCCCACGCGGGGAGACCCCGGGTTCGAATCCCGCAAGGTGTCAGAGAAGCAATTATCTCGGTCTGTTGGGAGAAGACATAAAAACGCAGGAATTGTAAGCTGGCTTTTTAAATTGACCCTGAGGATTTCATGGTGTAATGCACTCCTTCTCTCACTGTGTGCATTCCTTCTTTCCCTCCTTAACTCACATATATAACTCACATATATAACACCCCCCCACCTCTCTCTCTCTCTCTCTCTCTCTCTCTCTCTCTCTCTCTCTCTCTCGTCCTTCCTGTGTATTTCTTAGTACCGTATACCCATCGTCTTGACATCGCCTCTCCTCTCACACATCTTTCATTCTCTCTGTTCCCACGCATGACGCTCCCCTTCTCTTCACCCCGTCTCTCTCTCTCTCTCTCTCTCTCTCTCTCTCTCTCTCTCTCTCTCTCTCTCTCTCTCTCTCTCTCTCTCTCTCTCCACATCTCACATTACGTTCTCTCCTGCCCTCCACTTCAGCTTTTATTGTTGTATTGTTTGTTCCAATGTCTGTTCTTTGTTGTTAGTTGACTATGCAAGACCATTTCTTTTGTATCATTCACGTGTTATTTTTCAGTGAACGTGATGTGACGTTCAACTAAATCAAAGAATCCACACTCTCTCCTCTCTGACCTCCTCCTTTCCCCAAATCTCTCTCAGTCTCTCTCTTTTATTTATTTTGTATTAGAAATTGATTTGGAGGATAAGCCCCTTTCGATGCATCATATCGTTTTCGAGGGGGTCTCTCTCTCTCTATCCTCTTCCTTAAAGCTGCTGCTCGTATAGTGGTTGGTCTTGGAGGTATAATCTGCCTATACTCTTCCGTGTAGACCCTGGTGTCAGGCGGGACACCCACTGGTTGACGAGTAGCACTGCCTGAAGCCCAACAATGCACTACTAGACCCCTGGGAGATGGATTGCTGAGGTGGAGCGCCACACCAACCATCAGCTCCCAGTACTTACTGCACAACTTGCTGCACCCAAACCGTGCTATACTCATATACGCGGAGTTGACGGTGCCCGGGATCGAACCCATGACCTTGTGCTCCCAAGGCGAGAGCTCTATCGACTGAGCTACCTCATACCGTCTCAAATCCCCCCAGCCATTATCACTTCAGCCCCGGCTTTGTAGCTACATACCATAATCCTGAGTGGTTAACGTATATCCATTCATAACTCTTGAGAGTGTGTGCAAATGTGACCGAATGGACCCGCAGTGGGTCACGTTAGCACACACCCAGAGTTAAATGAACACTAAAGCTTTTTCACGGTGGTAGCATGCAGCGAGCGAGCGAGAGAGGCAGAGAGAGTGATAGCTGGTGGGGGGGGGGGGGGGGGGGGGGTGTGTGTGTGTGTGTGTGTGTGTGTGTGTGTGTGTGTGTGTGTGTGTGTGTGTGTGTGTGTGTGTGTGTGTGTGTGTGTGTGTGTGCGTGTGTGTAGCTTATAGCCGGGCTAGCTGTCAGTGCCTGGGAGCTGTCTCCGTTAGATTATGCTATCATATTGCTCTGCCGATGCAGTTATCTCCCACTTGGGCCGAGGGGGGATCCAGTTTCATATCGGCCATTAATGTTTAACGAGACAGGAGTATGGAGGCGGGGCGGTGACCCCGAGGGCTCCGTCCCATCCCGCCAGGCGGCTCTGCGCCAGGCGAGGAGTGAGAGAGAGCACATGCAGAGCGGCGGCCGCGCGACCCCCTGTAGCACATGCACCGACTCACTCATGCGTGTGTGTGCACATGCACTCACTACATAATGTGCATGTATTTGTGGGCTACAAGAGTGTGGCTGGGTTTATCATTTCATGCTATGGTTGAACAAAACACACGTACGAACGCACACGTGCACACACACACACACACACACACACACACACACACACACACACACACACACACACACACACACACACACGGAATAGGCTACTGTATGGATTGTGTATATATATTGTCTGTCTGTCTGTCTGTCTGTCTGTCTGTCTGTCTGTCTGTCTGTGTCAATGTGTGGACGCACAGAGAAACCACACACATAGGCCTACACCAAACACAATTAAACTTAAAAAAACGTTTGGCGTTGGGTATCTTCACTTTCTGTTTTAGTTTCCCCCCTCCCTCCCTCCTCTTGCGTTGGCTATTGTCTATCTGCCGCGGCCCTCTGTTTCCACTCTGCTGTCGTACATTTGCAGCCCATACTCATTACAAAGAGATCACGGGTCCATCAGCCGCTAGCAATCTGGCCGCCTGCCAATCTTAAGTCATTAGCAGTACCTTCGTTGATGGAGGAAAGTGCTTGAAGAGGAGGAGGGGGGAGAGGGGGGGGGGGGGGGGTGAGAGAGAGAGAGAGAGAGCGAAAGAGACATTCATATCTGTGACAGATGCTGCGCTGCTCTTTCCAGTTCTCATGTTCAAAAGTATTGATTAATTTTAAGAGTGCACAAAGCTTTTAGTGCCAGGGAGAGTGAGCTGGGTGATATTCAATCAAAAAGAAAGAAACTGATTTTTTTCGTTTTAGTTTTCAGGGTTTTTTTTTAGCAGCTGTGTGTGTGTGTGTGTGTGTGTGTGTGTGTGTGTGTGTGTGTGTGTGTGTGTGTGTGTGTGTGTGTGTGTGTGTGTGTGTGTGTGTGTGTGTGTGTGTGTGTGTGTGTGTGTGTGTGTGTGTGTGTGTGTGTGTGTGTGTGGAGGCTATATCGAGTGCATTTGATGTGTTCTGATTCATACATTGTATATGACTTTATTTTAACTAGGCCTATCTGCACCGGTATAATTCACGGCACAAAGATCTTTGTACTGATTAATTTATCCTACTGTTTTTCTCGCTCTCAAAAAAGGATCTTGTGCGTGTGTGCGTGCGCGCGCATGTGCACGGAGAGAATAGACGTATGATCAGAACGTACGGTATTTGTATCAATTTAATTAAGTTATAACTATTAATATGTAAAAAGGTTAGCATTGTGTAAAATGTAAACTGCTGAAACAGGTTTGTGTTGGTGGGATACACATCTGTAATTCATACTCCAATCCATCCCAAATTTGAATCACATCGCAGGTGGTTTAATCAACACAATTCCATTTTCATCCATAGGGGGGCGGCGCAAATGCAAAAAATTTAACTGTTTGTTGCAGAAAAATGTTTTATTTTTTTTTGGGGGGGGTGCATAAATCCCCTCAAAATCACAGAGGTGACGTGACATTGTAATTGGCTATAGCAAAATCAGTGGGAGGGGCCTATATTAGCGATTGCGGCAACCACACTTTGGCAATTTTTCAAGAATTGCATTTTGCTAGTTTATCATGTATTATTTTGTTAGGTGTAAAAGGCTTTATTGACAGCACTGGTGGAAAAACTACTCACAATTTTTATGAAAGTAAAAGTATCAATACTGGGTGCCTGCTGGCCTAGCGTTCCAGGCGCATGCCACATATAGGCTCTGGCCTGACAGCGTATCACGTGTTCGAGTCCCGCTCATGATGACCTTTGCTGCATGAGAGCCCTTCTCGCTCTCCCTCCCTCGCACAAAAGCCAAAAACAAATAAAAAAAAAACAATACAACATAGAAATATTCTGTTACAAGTAAAAGTCCGGCATTAAAATGTACTTGTGCCAGCACAAAAGTGTCAAATCATGTCCTGTAAAACTTTTGAAAATAGCAAGCTCACAATGCGTCGGTTGGAAATTGGAAATACTCCAGTAAAGTAAAAGACATGTTACTAATTGTATTTTTGAATTTTTTTGCAAATTGTACATTTGCCTGTGTAAATGTTCAGATTAAGACGGTTCTATCACACATCTTCTCTTCTGGGGGTCCCTGGCACAGAACCTTTTCAGGTGGGGGTCCCTGGCACAGAACCTTTTCAGGTGGGGGTCCCTGGCACAGAACCTTTTCAGGTGGGGGTCCCTGGCACAGAACCTTTTCAGGTGGGGGTCCCTGGCACAGAACCTTTTCAGGTGAGGGTCCCTGGCACAGAGCCTTTTCAGGTGGGGGTCCCTGGCACAGAACCTTTTCAGGTGGGGGTCCCTGGCACAGAACCTTTTCAGGTGGGGGTCCCTGGCACAGAACCTTTTCAGGTGGGGGTCCCTGGCACAGAACCTTTTCAGATGGGGGGGTCCTTGGCACAAAACGGTCCATTGATTTCTAAGATTTTGCAGTGAAATATACATGCCTATGGAACAGGAGATCACGACCCCCAGAAATGATGAAAAAGCTGAGATTTCCAGACGGTGGTTTTATAGTGCCAACTTTTAAAAGCCATGCTCCCGTTTTGCTGCCGATCAAACGCCGACGCACGCACGCACGCACGCACGCACGCACGCACGCACGCACGCACGCACGCACGCACGCACGCACGCACGCACGCGTGTGAACGTACAATGTGTAGTTTACCGCGACACACACTTATTGCCCGCGCCGCTGCGTGTCTTGTCTGCACCACCGTGTCATACAATCCCATGACACATCAATAGCCGCCTCAGACCAGACCTTCCATTACTGGTTTTGTGTTGCATACACACGCACACACACACACACACACACACACACACACACACACACACACACACACACACACACACCGGAAATGGCCGCGAGTCTTCCCTCTTGATGTGTGTCTCCACACGTGCACACCGGCGTGCCGGAGGCTGTCGAGACCCACCCCTTCCTCTTCCCCACCCCCTCCCCCCCCCCCCGCCAACCCACCCAAGCTAATGGCGTTGACGCTCAGCAGCTGAAAACCTATCCATCACACGGGACGCGTGTCGAGGGAGGGAGGGACGGGGGGTGGGGGTGGGGATGGAGCAGAGAGTATAAGGGAAAAGAAGGGGGCTCAGGGGGAAAGAAAAAAAATAACAATGGCCGCACTGTACTTCACAGTTTTAAAAGGCTATTTATCACAATGGCCGCCTCTGTCAGACTCGCTCCCCGCCCATGTACGTATCTGGTGAGGGGATTCAAACGAAAAGCCAAACTCGTTTTGAAGATGTAGAATGGAGAGAAATGGACCATCATGAACTCACAGCCACAGACCACTGCATGTTAGCCTATAGGGAGCATGGCCAGGAGACCCATGGAATGAGGTGTAGGGCTGTGTGTGTGTGTGTGTGTGTGTGTGTGTGTGTGTGTGTGTGTGTGTGTGTGTGTGTGTGTGTGCGTGTGTGCGTGTGTGCGTGTGTGCGTGCGTGCGTGCGTGCGTGCGTGCGTGCGTGCGTGCGTGCGTGCGTGCGCGTGCGTGCGTGCGTGCGTGCGTGCGTATTAAATCAACTGATTGCATATAATAAAACAATGTAAAATGCAGATGCTGTCATTAAACCTAGTGTCCCTATATGGCAACAATTTGCCAAAAATAGCAGATCTGGAGCTGGAAAAAAAGTAGAGGACCAAGTAAAGAGCCCTGGGGAACCCCGGTTGGTAGCCTACAGTATACCTATACATAACAAAACCAAAAAAGATTATTAATGTTATTGGACTCCAGCAATATTCTTTTTTTTCCCGCACGGTTATTGCTTGTAGCTCAATGTGTACTCAATTGCATGACGGTGTTGCTTGCCGAAAACAATAGATCTTCAAGCTAGTTTTTAGCTTGAATATCTGTTACGAGGGCATAAGAAATAATTCCACATTCATTTTTCCCATAGATTCAAAAATTATTTATTTAAAGACATTTAAGCCTCGGACAAAGCCAACAGCCTAGCTGTATAGTCAGCCAGCA